>NC_028450.1:7540716-7633320 GCF_000263155.2 Setaria italica | reverse complement strand
CGTAGTGTGGTATAATAACCTTGTATTAGTTGGAGGTGAAGTTACCACTCATTTATCTACTCCTATATCCCATACCTTCTTTACCATCGACTCCTGCAGCATTTACGGCTACTGATTTTTGATCCGAGACCTTGCCGGTTGCTGGCAACAGCACTCCGGACTCTGGAGCACGCAGAGGATGTTGCAGCCGCCATGCTGTTGTTGTGAATGTGCTGAGAGATAGTCATATAGAACTTTTTTCTGAACTTTGAAAACACTAGATCGTCCAACAGCATTTCCAGAGCTTGATCTAATTTAGAAGAGTACATTCAATGGGAGCAGTACAAAAAAAACAGAGAACAATGTTCAGGAGTCAGAGACTGAGGGTCATGTGATCCCACGATTGGTAACTGATCGATTTAGTGAGTTGAATTTGTGTACTGAGACACTTGATTTGGTGGAGAAAGAAGAAATCGAAGGTGAATTATCGCACTCTGCTGCCTGGTTGCCGCTTTCACAAATCTTGTGCTGCACCTGCTTCCGCGGCCATGGCGCTTGGCTTGCTCCACGTTGACGAGGATCAGAAAAAGGACGCGTCCTCTATGCCGTAACCAATGGGATGCGGCACTCCTAGCACCTTAACCGCGGCAGCGGCAGGTCCACCGTGCCGCGCGCGACGCTCTTGTCGCCGTTCACGCCTTCCACGGCCTTCGGCACGGCAACTCAGCATCGCTGTCTGAGTCAAGAGGGAGGTGAGCCGGGCTGCTAGCACGCCGACGCAGCGGAGCCTCGGCCCTCGAGTCGCACGAGCGCGGTGCCCGCGGCAGCGACGGGTCCACAGCACCGGCGCGCCGCCCTTGTCGCCGTTCGCGGCCTACGGCACAGCATGAGTCGAAACGGAGGTGAGATGGGCCGCCAGTGTGCCGGCGCACTGTCGCAGCGGAGCCTCAGCCCTCGAGTCGCACGAGCGCAGCGCCTACGAGGAACTTGTATCAAGGAGGGAGATGACCGAAGCTTCATGCGCTAGCTAGCGAAAGGACGCGGTCGATGTAGACAGTGGTGGTGGTGACCCGAAGCATCACCTGGGCCACCGACGCCCTTGCGCAGCCTGCATACGTGGAAACGCAGCTCATTCACGTTTCCAGAGCCAGGCTCGGGGGCTCCTTTTGCATTACCGGAGCCAGGCTAGTGGGCTGAGCAGGCAACCAAGTAAGCCTGGATAGAGGTTAGGCGACATGCAGCTCTGACGGGACAAGTGCTTGTTTCCAGGAAGACGAGCGAAGGCTGTGTGATCGTTTGTCCAAGAGTCTTGGACATCTCCCTTCCCTTGGTCCCACAAACTTGCTGCTCCGCGTATTCCCTTGTTCCCTGTGCTGTTCCAGTCGTGCGTTAAGATTGACTGGTGCCGCGTCGTGTTTCTCAGATGTGAAGATACGCAACTGATTGGGGGATACGTGCAATCGTTTTGTACCATGGTAACACTGCACTGCCGCACGCATTACTCAGATGTTCATACCTCGTAGCATGGGACCTCTTGCTGTCGATCCGGCCAAGCTGCCGGTGCACCGTCGGCCTCATCTTTGTTACTTTCTCCTTCGGACCCACGTGTTAGTGAGTGGGGTGGAGGCTGCGGCGTGGGTAACCGGCGGTCGATTCGGCACAGGTGAAGGGTAACTGGTGAGCGGACCGCGCGAGAGGCGCCGTCCGTGCCACTGACCGGTGGGGCTGCCCTGCGCTTGACCCACGTGTTATTGAGTGAGGTGGAGGGTGCGCCGTGGGAAACGGGCGGCCGATTCGGCACCCCCGTTCGCCGTCGGGAGCCGTGGCCGTGACCAGCTGACTGTGGGGCGAGAGCATTGATGCCGCGAGGTGGAACCACTTTTTGGTTGAGAGGGTGAGTTGGTACGTGGATCTTAGTTGTCATGTAGAGCTATCTAAATAATGGAATGTATAATAAGAAATGTTTGAATTATCGGGATTGAAAAATTATGTAGTTGTATTTGCGATCAGTATAGTAATACTCTGACTGTACCAATTAACGTCGTGCCAGACCATGAGATAGTAATGTTTAGAAAGTTCTAGGTCAATCACCACATTCAGATTTTAACAAAAAACTGCTGCCAACTTTAACTCGATGATTTCTCTCTCATTCTTTATTGATCGTTGACAAAAAAAATTATCCATCATTTACACTCATTTCCTATCAGGAGTCGTGACGAGCTTATTGGGGCGAGCATTGATGCCGTGGAGTGGAACCACTTTTTCTTAGAAAAGTGTACGCTGACACGTTGGTCCTATTGTTTGGACGCAACCGTCTACTTACTCGATTTTATTAGCAGAGTGTATAAAAAGAAATGTTGCAATTATCGAGATTTGTTGTATTCGCAACTGTTATAACACTGTGCCAGATTGTAGGTAGTAACAGCATAAATTTTTTAGTCATCAGCACCTTTCATTCAAAATTCAATAAACAATTATTGCCAACTTTGACTCGACGACTTCCTCCGGATCCTATTTGTAAGTCCATATGCGATTGATAGTAAAAATTTATCCATCATTAATGTTGGCTTTCCCTCTTTCAGCGTGACTAGCTACTGGGACCCCTAAAATGGAACCACTTTTCTGTGGAAGAGTGTGCATTGACACGTGGGTTCTAATTGTCACATGCGACCGTCTACCTACTTCTATTTTAATAGTGATGTGTATAATAAGAAATGTTTGAATTATCGGGATTGGAATTTTGTGTGGTTGTATTCGTGATTGGCGCGGTAACACTTTGATTGTATCAATTAACGTCATGCCGGATCGTAGGGTAGTAACAATTATAAATTTCTTCCTCATCACTACCTTTCATTCCGGTTTCAACCAACAATTATTGCCAACTTTGACTTGACAACTCCTCTGATAGTGTTTGGTTCGTGCTAAAGTAACATAAACACAAAGGGAATCATATTACATTGTATTTGGCGGCAAAATGAGTGATTACCCTTTTTGTTTGGTTGCACTTTGATAATGTTATTTGATTACGGTGGGAATACTGTATCTGATTACGGTGGAAGAGGAGGGGTAACAATCTTGCATAGGTAAGGGACTCGATTACGTGTCAATTGATTATAAACCACTGCAAACGTTCAAATTACATTACATTCGAACGAATCAAACATCGTCTACTTCATTTGTCACGAGATACGAGGCACTTCAAAAATTTCACAAGCTTTCACATGAGATTTCGACTTTGAAAGCTTCAACTGTCGTCGGGTCGATCCAAACTCCCCTCATACTCTTCCTCTAAATCCTACTAACGTTTTCCCACATGGCCACATATCACATGCCATCGATAGCCATAACTTACTTTGACGTGCAAGTGCTAACACTCCTGTTGTTTAATCGCACATTCGATCAAATGGATGAAGTTTCTACTTCACTGTCATTTCTCAAAAACCAAATTCACATTCTTCCGATACATTCCCTAGCCGAAGTGTCTATGCAATACAACGTGCTCTTCTCTGTTTTCTTTGGAACCATTGAGAGGGAGCAAGCTATTGTGGTGCCAGCCCGTTGTCATAGTCACTACCCCTCCGTGACCCGTTCTGCAGGTTCCTCTCAAACTCCCTCAGGTAGTCCAGGAGCAGGACGATCACAAAGAGGATGAACCCACCGGAGGAGCTGCTGCCCCCTCCGCCGCCACCTCCTCCACCGCCACCGAACCGGAACGGTGGGAACCCGACACCTCCATCATCAAGCCTTGGCTTCACCTTCTCTGTAATGTGAGATTATCAGATGAATAAATTTGACGATATGAGCCAATTAATGCAAGCACAGCTTTTCTGTACAGAGACTTCAATTCTGCAACGATGGTAGGGCAAAACCTTAAACAAGGCTTCGTGAGATCATCAGATGAATAAATTTGAAGGTACGAGCCAACTAATGCAAGCACAGCTTTGCTGTACAGAGACTTTCAATTCAGCAACGATGGTAGGGCAAAAACTTAAACAAGGCTTTGTGAGATCATCGGATGAATAAATTTGAAGGTATAAGCCAGTTAATGCAAGCAAAGCTTTGCTGTACAGAGACTTCAATTCTGCAAAGATGGTAGGGCAAAACCTTAAACAAGGCTTGTACAGATGGGCTCCATTACCTTTGACTGAACCTGATGGTGGAGAGGTAGGTCCTGAATACGATTTGCGTTGTGCAGTTTGTGTCTGGTTTGCGCAGCAGGTTATGTTCTGCATAGAAATTTACACAAGCCCTGTTAGTTTGTTCAGACTTGCAGGTTGCAGCCTTAAAAACCAAAGAAAAAAATGTAAAATTAGGTGTGGTTACTTGTAAGATATAAACTACAAGCTTCAGCAGCTTTAACAATTCAAATCTGATCATCAGAATGCATTATAAAAATAAGGCAGGAATTCCAAATTTGTTTTCATTAGAGATAACTGCATTTCCTGCCTTGAAATTCAAGCTAGGTCCAAACTGAACCTGGAAGTTCAAATACTTAGCCATTCATTTTCTTTTCTACATCTACCAAGGTCTGCATTATTTTTTGGGGGCTAAACTTCATATATCCCCAGCTCCTTAGGTTAATCAATCCAATTTCAAATTGATACATTTGTCACGTTCTGATTTGGAGGTTTCCAAATTTGCAGTGATGGCTGTCATATTTTCCCCATCAAATTATATGCTGCTACAGTGTTACTAGTAACTTGCATATAACAATTATACGCTCTTGGTTGTAATTTACAAATTACAATTATATGCCATTACTTGTAACTTATAAATGACAACTTCTGCAGCTTTATCATTTCAAATTCGATCATCAGAATTCAGAGGTTTTCAGAACTGTCTAGACAGGTACTGGTTTTGTCTAGAGATAAATACACCACCTACCTTGAAATTCAAGATAGATCTGAAGTGAATCAGAAAACTGAAAAGTCCAAAATAACTAGCCCTTCATTTCTGTCCTTTCATCTACCCAGATCTGCAATCTTTATTTCTCATGCAAAAGACCCCCTATCCCTAGCTCCCAGGGTTGACTGATCTGGATTCTTTTTGAGACACTTAATGTCAAGTTCTGATTTCAAATCAGTGGTGATGTCTGGCATACTTGCTTCAAGAAAATCTCCTTAATTCTTGCAAGATCAAGAAATCTTAAAGGCTATGATTAACAACAGATAAGATATTTATTAAGTTCATCAGCTATGAAACAAACCTGTACACTAAAGGAGGAGCAGACGAGCAAATATCTCATGGTCATCTAATGCATGTCACGGTTTAGTCTAAAAGCATGTCAGAGGCTTACAGACATACTAAAGAAAACTTTTGCTTGACCACAAAAAAACAAGCACGTCGGTGTGTCTTACCATGGAAGCTCTTGCAGAAATAGTGGCGCCACGCGTAGCCCTCCGAGACTGTGAGCCGTACAGAGATCGTTCTCCCCAGCCTTGTCCTACATTGGATAATGGGAGTTCTGCATTAACTTTGGTAAACAAAAGACACTGCTATTCTAAACAGCAAATACTTAACAGGACAAGCTCATGTTAACAATAAGACAGAAACTATTCGCGTAATTCTCAGAATGAACTAGAGTGGGTGAAACTCAATCTGCCAGCAAAGCGCTCAGCTCATCCTCTGAACACCAAAATTTAGTCCTGTCCATTTGGCCAAAGCCTACATTCTAGGTAGTGTTAACATGATGCTGAAAATCAAGTTAGCGAGCAATGTTGTTGCTAGTCAGCGCTGCGGTACAAGGTACAGTCGTACAGAATTCCACCCAAACCAAGGTCTTGTTTAGGTCCCTTTTTCCCAACTTTGACACTATGCAAGAAGAAGATTCCCCATCACATCAAACTTGCGGTACATGGAGTACTAAATGTAGACGAAATCAAAAACTAATTGCACAATTTGGTTGTACTTTGCGAGACGAATCTTTTGAGCCTAATTAATCAATGTTTGGACAATAATTCACAAATACAAACGAAATGCTACAGTTGTGCATTTATGACAAATGCAAATTTTGCCACTCCCAATTTGGGAACTAAACAAGGCCCAATTTCCTATGCAGCTCCGACATTATCTCTAATTCTGAACACGAGCAACAATTTGACAAGCACATTTTTCCGACGACTTAACTCACGCCTTGTTTACTTCCCAAATTGGGAGTTGCAAAATTGGCATTTTGCCATAAATGCGACACTGTAACGTTTCGTTTGTATTTGTGAATTATTGTCCAAATATTGACTAATTAGGCTCAAAAGATTCGTCTCGCAAAGTACAATAAAACTGTGCAATTAGTTTTTGATTTCGTCTACATTTAGTACTCCATGCATGTACCGCAAGTTTGATGTGATGGGGAATATTCTTTTTGCATAGTGTCAAAGTTGGGAGTTTGGAGGGAAGTAAACAATGGCCTTGTTTAGTTCTCAATTTGGGAGTGCCAAAGTTGGGAGTTTGTCATAAATGCGCAACTGTAGCATTTCGTTTGTATTTGTGAATTATTGTCCAAAAAATGACTAATTAGGCTCAAAAGATTCATCTCGCAAAGTACAACAAAACTATGCAATTAGTTTTTGATTTCATCTACATTTAGTACTCCATGCATATATCGCAAGTTTGATGTGATGGGGAATCTTCTTTTTGCATAGTGTTAAAGTTGGGATTTTGGTGCAAACTAAACATGGCCAAGGGCTCAAAGTTCACACTAGGAGGTTACACGCTCGTAAGGAATTGAACATTTCGTCCATGTACCTAAGCGATGCTCGGCAAGTGACAGCACATATTTTATTTTCCTCTGAATAAAGAATTTTTCAAAAACGGCGCCGAGATCAGTGAACAGCACAAACCTCCCCTAATCCCCTGGCGCGCAATGCGCAGCGGAAGAAGCGAGCTCGGCGCAGACGCTGCCGCAATCGGAGGCATGGCGATTACCGCGAAGATGCTAGTGCCGGTCTGTAGTGGCCTGGACGACGACGACGAAGGAAAATGGAGCAGTTTCAGACATGAGACGGACCAATTGCGCTTGCAGAAGAATGAAGTGGAGAAAGGAGGACAAAGCGAGCAATCGGAGTGAGGGAGCATGGATACCTTGCAGCCACAGATGAGAGAGACTTCGCTGTTTCCACCGGGGGAGATGATGGAAGAAGGGAGAGGAAGGAGGGAGCTCGGGCGAGAAGCCGCAATGGCGGTGGCGGGTGGGGTGGCAGTGTGCAAGCAAGTGTGCGGACGAGCGGCTAACGTTATCCGCTCTACTGTTACCACGTGCTCGATCGGCCCAACTACCCGGCCCAAGTAACAAGCCAACCTGGCAGTTGGAAAGCCCAGCGGGCCATCGTAGAAACAGGCCCAACGCACCTGTGCTGATGCTAATGCATTTAGGTGCTGCAAACCAGCTCTTGGCTCTGATCGACATGCGCCGGAAATCCCAGGGCTTCCGCGGAAGCAAGCGCTCGGGGGCGGCGCCTGGGTTGGAGGTCAAGTGGTCGGAGGAGAAGCCGCCGCGTACCGGACTGCAGAGTTCGCTTGTGACAGCTGCGCCCCGCCCGGCAACCAAAGCATGAAGCCGACGGTGCCGGCGCAGCGCCGCGTGCGCTTGGTCGCCGGACAGTCGAGCAGATGTGCGGCATTGGTTTGTCGGCGGTCGCCGATGGCAGCGTGCGCGACCTCGTCGACCGGCACGCCGCCGGACAGGAGGGATTGGCAAGTAACCATTGGTTTGCAAAAGGACCCCTATTTCGCGATCCATATTTTTCAAACGACCCCTTAATATTATGAATATCCCAGTTTGGATCGCGATTAATAATCACGATCCGATTTTTTCATATAAGCCCATATAGTTTTCATAATATACACCTCACCCATCTCCATCATCTAGCTCTTCGGCCTGTGGCCTCACCTCCCGTCGAGCACAAACATGACTTGCAAAAGAAACTCGCAGGCTCCTGTAATGAGCGCCGGAATCGCATGATCCACTGTCTACGGCGGCGGAGATGTGGGCCTTCGAAGACCCACATCTTTTACTCGACGTTTAACATTTCTTGGCATCGTTCGCGCTGCCTATCCACGCTTTCTTCTTCGCTCCGGTAATGGCATGCCTGTTTGGCATGGCTCCACTCTAGAACTCTAGCAACTCCACCAACAAATCCAGCCAAACACCCCAACTCCAAAACTCCATGGAGCTGTAGTGCAAATGGAACTGGAATTTTAGAGCACCTCTTTTGCTGCTCCAAAACAACCTCTTTTGAACCTCCTCGTGGAGTTGGGTGGGTAATTACCCACCAATACCACTGGTTAAAAAAAAACGGTTCATTCTATTCTCCCAAGCCCCCACTCATCGCCCCAGCCCCTCCCGTCGCCACCCCGCCCCACTCACCGAGCTCCGCCCGTCGCCGCCCAAGCCCCGCCACCCGTCGCCGCCCAAGCCGCCTCGCCGCCTAAGCCCAAGCCCCGTCCCCATCACCGCCCAGCGCTGCCGCCCAAGCCGCCCCGCCGCCTGTCGCCGCCCGCTGCCCAAGCCCCGCCCCCATCGCTGCCCCCGTCGCAGCCCCCCGTCGCCGCCCCCCCGTTGGAGATCCACTGCCGACCGCCGCCGGAGATCCGCCGATGGTCGCAGCCCCCCACCGTGCCCTTCCCACCCGACCCCAAGGCCGCCCAGTGCCGCCCCCATCGCCGCCCCCCACCGCCGGAGATGCTCTGCCGGCCGCCGCCGGAGATTCGCCGACGGCCGCAGCCTCCCGCCACGCCCTTCCCACCTGAGAGGCCGCGCCCCAGCCCGGCATCGCTGTTCACGTCCGGCCTCACGGGCCGCCTCTTCGGCGGCCACCGCGCAGCCGCCCGCTCCGCACCGTGACGGCCCTCGGGAAGCCAGGATGCGCCCGGCGATGTGCCCCTCGTCGAGCATCCTGACCCTGTGGATGCGCCCGACGACGCGCCGGCCGAGGCCGATTCAGCCGCTGGGAAATCGGCGCGTGACGAGGCCGTCGCGGTCGTTGGCGCCGGCGACGGGCGCCTGGCAGAGCGGGCAGGTGCCACGGTCCTAGAGCCACGGCGCGACGCAGGTCGATGATGCCCTCTAGCGTGGCGGCGGGGGTGCCGCAGCGGGTGCAGCCGGCGACGGGTTCGCCCTGTACACGGGGTCGATGGAGGCGGCTGCACGCAAAGCACCAGAAAGATGCCTCCATGCTGCTGGTCCAGGCATCGTCGTCAACGCCACACGACTGTTATTTGGTGATGTAGCAACGAAGGATTGATGTTTGTCCCAGCAGCCGAGCTCAACATCTGTCGATATGGGATAGAGAGGATGAAGAAGATGGGATGGAGAGGATGACAAGTGGGGCCTAAATTGGGGGACAACAATGACAATTCATACTGAAATCAGTCTTTTTTGAGCTAAGAGCACTCATCTAGCCAAACACCCCATTTTAGTTCTGGAGTTCTGGAGTGGAACTGACTCCACCTAGAGTTCTGGAGTGGAGCAGCTCCACCCAGAGCTGGAGTCATGCTAAACAGGACCTTAAATGCTAAACAGGACCTTAATCAGATGCCATACAAAAAACATAAAATAAACTCACCATTCATGGAAAAGGCCATCATACCATGCCATACAAAATTTTGAAGTCCGATAAAAAAATCACATATGTCAATCTTTGGCAGGTTGAGAGTTGAACATTGGCTTGCATAGGTCAATAGGTTTCATGTATTTTACTACTTTTGTAGCTCAAGAATTTTATACAAGAACTTGTTTACGCAACTAATTGCTCTCATAGTAAACTCTTATACTAGATTCATTCGTATATCCATAAGCCCACACTAAATTCTCTCAATTGCATTGCCATCATTAATCGTGTTTGCTATCAATGTTCGACGATGACTATATTCCACTGTCCACGACCCTTCCTCATCTTGACAATATTTCCCACCTCACCACCCACCCTCCCTATCGTCTTTTCTTTTGCTACCCGCCTGTTAGTTCCCTTATTCCTTCATCTCATTGCATTTAGTTGTCCACCATAATCATTTATCTACTACGTAGATCCTGTTTTCTTTAACTCTGCACTTACAACCCTAAATCTCTAACTGCATAACCGCTCCGACAACATCACACAAATATGTCTGTAATAAAATCTTACTCGTTTTACTATAGACTCGCTAGCATCAAATTGGAACCTCGAAACTCACGCTCATAACAAGTTTGTAAGTCTTAATACGCAATTCACTTAGACAAGTTTACATGATCTTGATGTATTCGTTTGTCATCCAGGCCAGCAAAACCACTTGACCGTCCGTCGCATTCTTGTTGTTTTAGTCCAGTTCAGCAAGAACAGCCGTCACCACTCACCAGCAAGATCCACAGTCGTCAGCACACTCCCCACTCCCCAGCGTACTCGCCCCCCACTACTCTTCCTCCTCCAACCTCCATCCCTCCCCTCTCGGTGGCAGCGTCTACGCAGCCAGCACGCCCGCACGCCCGCACGCCGTGGGCATAAAGCCCTCGCCTCGCGCGCACCCACAAGCCCTTGTCGTTTCCATCGCTCCAAATTCAACGCCGCCCCACGTCGACGACGCGGCACCCGCCACCACCTCCCAGGGGCCCGTCCGTGGGCCATCAACTCCGTTTCCGCTTCCGCCCCTCAAATCCTCGCATCGCCGATCGAGGGGGGACGCGCATTGCCCGGCATTTCGCCGATTCGCCTCCGGTTCCGCCAAGGCATCGCCGCCTGATCAGCTCCCGGCGGCGCCCGTGGAGCGGGGGGGTGGAGGGGGAGCGCCGGAGCGGGCCACATGACGTGCGCGCGCGCCGAGGACGCCGTCTCGCCCGCCGACGACGACGTGGCGGCCGCCTCGGTGTGAGTGGGATTCGCTTCGCTCTCTGATGTGCTTGTTGTTTCGTTGCTCGTGCTGAATCTTTCTTGGGTTATGCGAATGCCATGATTTTCTGTTTGTTCCAGAGGGCGGCGGCGGCGGCCGGAGGTCGGGCGGCTCGGCTCGAGCGCTGCAGCGCTCGGCGCATCTGACAACGGGGGAATGCGACTCGCCGGTGCCGGCGGCCAGCTGCTCCGGGGTAAGCTCTCAGTTGACTTGCTTCCTCCCCTTTTGGCACAGCGTTTACCCCGCACAGAAATCACAAGGGTACCGAAATCACGATTTTTGTTTGGATTCGGTACGACATTGTTGAGAAAAAGGTTAAAATGTTTATTTCTTTCGGTGGACAAAAGCGAAAATCTAACGGTGAATGGAGCAAAGTTTGTGTCCTTTTGCGGGTGCCGTGGTGCGGAGGGCACTGTCCGGTGTCCGCTTCGGCCATGCTCTGTGCTCCCCCTGCACAGTCTCATGGGGGGGACCCGGATGAACTGTCCTCTTACCTCCCTTGTCTCTACTTTCCATTAATTACCTCAGCCTGTTTAGTCAACCAACTATCTTGTTGCTTATTGGTTATTGGATTGGTTTCTTCTGAATCGAATTAATGGCCCCGTGATTGTTTTTGGTTTACTCCATTGTAGGATGGTATAGGTAAGAGCAATGGTAGTGGGAAGGGAGAAGATAGCCACAGGATGCGGCAGTACAGGTCGCAGCTTGAGCAGGAAGTGGGTTATCCTCTTGAGCTCTGTGATTTTTTTCTCTCGCTATACTGTAATGGTGTCTCGATATGTGATTTACTAACCCTGTGAAAACTGCACAGGTCAAGAAATTGCAGAGGCAGCTTGAAGAAGAGGTTGATCTGCATGTGGCGTTGGCAGATGCTGTTACGCAAAATGCTGTGCCTGTATTGAAGTCCTCTGTGAAGCTTCCACACAAGGTGCATGGTTCGCATAACTCTGATGATTAATGTGACATGTTCTCTTGTGTTTATTCATTGTCATCTCCTAGCCAGTTAATGCATTAAGTAACCGTGCTTGTCTAACCTTTCACTCTACAGGCACAGGAGCTACTAACTAACATTGCTTCTTTAGAGAGTACCGTTTCAAAGCTTGAAAAAGAGTTAAATGATCTGTACTACCAACTTTGTCATGAAAGGAATGAAAGGCTACTTGCTGAAAACAATCAAGGATGCTTGCCATCTACATCCTCAGATGATCACCAGTCATTGTCAACTTGCACGTGTACATGGGAAGAAGTAAGTACCATCTGAGTAAATATTTCAGTGTGCCTTCTTTCTGGTATGGGAATTATTGACAGTTTCTTGATCACCAATCTTAGCACATATCATCGTTGAGAGACTTGAAGTTTGGAGGATCTGAGTCAATGAGGTCAACGCGACAGGACTTATTCCCCGAGCTTGACGATGACCAGGATATGGGAGAAGATCCTGAAGGGCAACAGATAGTTTCTTTAAACAGGCTGCTAGAAAAGCACCGAGATTCTTCTTTGAATAGACTTCTTGAAAAGCACCGGGATGAAGAGGTCTCTTTCATGCCTATTTCTATAGTTTTAAGAACTAACTTTGTAACATAGCAGAGCATCAAGGATTTATTTTCTTCCTGCAGATGCAAGAATCTTTCTCCATGGAAAAAGAAGGCACGGAAGATGAGAAGCTTGATGTTCTATCCTTTGAACAGTCCATTCTAAAGATAACTAGCATGAAAGGAGGGAATCTTTGGAACAATCCAAATGAGCTCTCTGAGGAGATGGTCCGCTGCATGAGAAACATTTTCCTACGTTTGTCTGAATCGTCGAAGATATGGCCAAAGGCATCTTCTGATTGTTCGTCTTCCTCAGCAGAGCGTCTATCAGGCTCTACACTAGCATCTTTCTCAGATTCATCCATAATACCATCAATGCTACGGAGTCCTTCAGTTGATTCGAACCACAACGACGAGACAATGAAGGAAGTCAGAAACTTTGATCCGTATAAAGTTAATGGAAAGGAAACCCGAAGAGATATTGGAAACTATCGTTCAGCAGCTGAAGTATCTTGGATGTCTGTTGGAAAGGATCAACTTGAATATGCATCTGAAGCTCTGAAGATGTTCAGGTTTGCTGCTGCAACCTTGGCTAAACCTTATGAGTCCAATAGATGTATCACATGTTTAGAAACCATACAATTAGTAATGCATATATTCAAAATTATTAGAATACGATGTAGACTTTTTAAAAATTTTGTTAACCTTGTAATGTGCTAAAGGAATATATAAACAGTTGAACCAGTGTGTTTGGATTGGGGGAAAAACAGGATGCTCTATGAACTCTTTTGCTTGCAGTAAAGGAATTAGGTTTCAAATTTGTTCGACATGCGATTATTTTTCTCTCATTTGAGCCTTCAAAGATTTCCAGTCTGCAAGCAATTTGCTAGAATCTGAATGCTTTAGTGAACAAACTTTTCCATTTGAGCCTTTAAAGATTTGCAGTCAGTATGCAATTTGCTAGTATCTGAATGCTTTAGTGAACATACTTTTCCATCTCCATTTTGGCATGGCTCTTGTGGTTCATGTTCCAGTTTGACACACCCCCCCTCTCCTTTTTTTTTTTGAAAACTTCCCGTTCGAACCCTGGATCTTAACTTCTTAAGAAGTGCCTGTGAAAGTTAACAGACGTTAGCGGGTGTTTGGATGAGGACACTCTTGGAATTGAGAGATTTCAATCCAAATCGTCCCTATTAAAACAGGAACTTATGAATAGTGAATCCCCTACATGGAGAAACATTCTCTTACCCCTCTTTTCCAGTTTTACATGGTGTGGATGATCCTGTGGTCCTGCCCTACAATGTAGATTCTAGACCATGTGTTAGTTTGTTATTTTGAATGCGGGTGATATTTTAAGCACACTCTTTCTCTCTCTCAATGTTTTGCAGATTTCTTGTAGAACAGTTGTCAAAGGTTAACCCTAGCTCCATGAATCGTGATCAGCGGCTAGCCTTTTGGATTAACTTATACAATGCTTTGATAATGCATGTAAGTATGACTTGTTAATTAAGATGCTGGTTTTGCAGACAAGGATTATATTTCTGTTTATAATTTGAACTCGTTTCAATTCATTGCATCTGTTCCTCATTTTCTTTCATTAGTATCATGTTCTCACTCAATTGCTTACTCTGACATTTCTTTATTGGAATCCATCAGGCGTATTTAGCATATGGAGTTCCTCGAAATGACATCAAGCTTTTTTCTCTAATGCAAAAGGTTTTGGCCAGTATATCTTCTGCTGTTAGTCTAAGATCGTACATCAGAGTGTTAACCATGTGAATTGTGCAGGCCTGTTACACGGTTGGTGGCCAGTCCATCAGTGCAGCAGAAATAGAGTTTGTGATTCTAAAGATGAAGACCCCAGTGCATCGGCCCCAACTTGTATAACTCGTTTCTCCATCCTAGTCTTCGCCTTTTGGCTTTATTGTACTGTCTCTTAGTGTTATCTCTCTCTTTTTCAGTCTTTGATGTTGGCTCTGAATAAGTTCAAGATTACCGAGGATCACAAGAAGTACTCAATCGATGAATTTGAACCCCTTGTCTTGTTTGGACTTAGCTGTGGAATGTTCTCTTCCCCTGCTGTAAGTGTGCCGGCTAATCGTATTCCTGTTAGGATGTGCACATGGTTCAGCAAATGCTGCACTTAATAAGTTGTTGGAGAAACTAGTGCCACGCTTGTTCTATATTGTGCTAATCCTTGTCCTAGCCAGACATGCCATGCATCAGATTTCTTGTCTGATTTATCGTCGATTGAATTATATGGTTATAAGAACTCAAAAATCACTTTCTTCTCTATATTTGCATTGCTGAGTCGCTCTGTTGTCGTACAGGTACGGATTTTCTCCGCCGCAAATGTCAGGCTGGAGCTCCAGGAATCTTTGAGAGACTATATTCAGGCGACTGTTAGTACGAATGACCGAGGGAAACTGCTGGTCCCAAAGTTAGTACAGAGCTACGCCAAGGGAGCTGTTGAAGACTCTCTGCTTGCAGACTGGATCTGCCATCACCTTGCACCTGATCAAGCAGCAGTCATCCGTGATTCTTCTTCACAGAGGAAGCAGCGGCTTCTTGGAGTGCGAAGTTTCACTGTTCTCGCGTTTGACTCGAAGTTCCGGTACCTCTTCTTGCCTGACAGCAGTGGCTCCCACTCCCAGAAGCTAGAAACAAAACAATCTTACAAACTTCCGGAGCCGTGTTCAGAATAGATAATAAAAGCTCAGTTGGTATATTGGGGTCACAAACCATTCTTTTGCACAGTGGAACATGGGGCTGGCGGTTGTACATGATGTAAATTTTGAGGAAGGAAAGTAAAACATGCTTCAAGCTTATAACATCCGATGTGTTTGCGGAATCAGATTCTCTCTGCAGAGTCCGTGACAGTTTGAGGTTGTATTGGGTTTTGTTGTGTTCAGTTGTCTTTCATACTGAAGATGACACTTCCTTTTGTTCTTTATTTTTCTACATACCTTTTGTTTTCTCCTCTTTGTAAGGGGGTGTTTGGATACGAGGTGCTAAACTTTAACAGTGTCACATCGGATGTTCGGATGCTAATTAGGAGGACTAAACATGAGCTAATTATAAAACTAATTGCAGAACCCTGTCCTAATTCGCGAGACGAATCTATTAAGCCTAATTAATCCATCATTAGCAAATGGTTACTGTAGCACCACACTGTCAAATCATGGACTAATTAGGCTTAATAGATTCGTCTCGCGAATTATACTCCATCTGTGCAATTAGTTTTGTAATTAGCCTATGTTTAATACTCCTAATTAGCATCCAACATCCGATGTGATAGGTGTTAAACTTTAACAGGGTATTGCCAAACACCCCCTAAAGCTCCTTGTCTTGGTAAGTTGATTTGTAACTTTTGCGCAAATAAAGGTGGGCATACAGTTCGGTATATGTTCGTTTTCACCGCAAAAGCTTTACCGTACCTTCTCTGCCACACAGCGCTACTTCTAGAATGGAGTAAGCAGTCTGCATGTAGTGGTTGGCGATGTTTGCTGCTTATGTCAACAGCTATCCTTCCTTTTAATGCATGCACTCGAAAGGGATTTGCCTCCCTCCATATGAAACTTAATAATGTTGACAAAAATAATATGTCCGAACTCTTATGTGAACCTGTACACTTTTGATAAAATTTCAATTGTTTGTGTATTTCTTGTTTAGTAAACATGTAACGTTTTATGTGTAGTAATTTCTTATTTAATGAAAAATTTTGAGTAAAAAACACGTTCTTATACTGAGAATCCATCATCCTCAGAAGTCAGAACTCACAGGTGTTAAACCTGCAATATTCTATTCAAAATTTTCCTTTTGAATTTGTTAGCTATTTTAAATTTTTTATATCGTGAGCGTGACCTTTTCTGGGCCAAGGAGGCTAAAGTTTCTCAATTTCGTAAACCAACACTTCATCTAGAGGCCTCTTACGAGCCCACCTCTTGGCCCATATGCAAATCTTTCAACGCGGCTGCTCTGCAGAATGGGCCTTTTATAGGCCAGATGGCCGGCCCATACTTGCTTTTACGGTTTCACCCCCTTCTTCTCTCTTCTATTTTTACCCGAAGACGAATTTCCTCACCGGCGAACGGCGGCGCTGCCGTTCCTACGCGGGTAAGTTTGCCACCGTTCTTTCCATCTGCTCGCTGATTGCGATGCGCGCGCGGTATTGTGCTTGAGGCTACATTTTCCTATACGCCCCACTGCGTCAGTGGTTTGGATACTTAGAGAGTCTACGAGCTGATAGGGTTCTTGGTTCAGCATAGGAGCAGGACTCGAATTCGAATCCGAGGTTGCAGCTTCAGGATAGCGCAGCAGGACTACTTGGGGATTGGATCTTCACGTTCGGATCCTGTGAAAGATTTGCATTTGGTGTCGGTGGGTGAGTGTCTAGTTTTCTTCGGCTCATATTTCTATTCTAGGAGCACTGCCTGTTTTGGCCACTGGCTTGTGGAGTACATTGCTGCTTAATGTTGTTAATATGTTTTCTAGGTTTGACTGACCAAGTCCTCTTACCTGAAACTGAAATTCATGAGAACAAGCTGAAGAGGAATCTTCAATTCACGAGAACATTGAATAGGAACAGAACGTTGCCCATAATCTCTGTGTTTTTTCGTAGTTCATGTTAAAGGAAAAGATGATTTTTTATTCCCTAACAACTGTGTGGAAAGTACATCAATAGAATTGTAAAACAGGGGGAGAGAGAGGATAAGCAAACTAATTAATTAATTCAGAGTTTGATACCCTAATCATGAATGACACTCTTGGTTGAAGGGTCACCATCACAAAAGTTTAGCTTGTTTCTTATGACTCTTCATGGTCCATAGTTCATGATAGGGGAAAAAGGAGACGAATTACAAATGTTTAGCAGCCTGTTAAGCTGTACAAAAAGAAGTAACGTAATCAGTCAGCAGGTCACTCAAATTATAATTTATTATGTAGGTTATTACTCTATGGTGACTGAATTTTGCATCCTCAGGTTGGCATCTATGCTGTCCAGGCAATAGACTACTTCCCATATTGTTGGCCTCATGCTAGGATTATGGTTGACACACTGGCAAGCGACTTCAAGCATCTTCAACATCTGCCCTTCATACCCTGTGCCCTGGAGTGCTGGATCCAGGACTTCAATCTGCTTTCCCTCGGATCTCATCTCACGTACCCACTGGACGAGTTCTTTGGACTTGTATGAGATTGGAACAGGCCGCTGGCCTGTGAGAAGCTCAAGCAACACTACTCCAAAACTGTACATATCACCTCTAAGAGTAGCCACCCAACCTTGACAATATTCAGGAGGAATATAACCGAGAGTGCCAATCAACTCAGTTGTGATATGAGTTTTGTTGGGAAGGATCAATCTGGATAGCCCAAAATCCGCAACATAGGGTTTGAATTCTTTGTCTAGCAGGATGTTACTGGACTTGATGTCACGGTGCACAATGCGAGGCTTGCAGACATCATGGATGTATGAGAGACCCCGGCTTGCTCCTTGCGCGATCTTTAGCCTCATTGGCCAGCCAAGAAATGGGCTGGCGTCATCATCCCTGTTGTGAAGGCAGTCATCCAGGCTGCCATTCTCCATATAAGAATATATGAGGAACCTTGAGTTTTCCTGAATGCAGTAGCCCCAGAGTGGCACGAGATTGTCATGCTGCGCCATGGAGAGAGCCTCAACCTCTGCACTGAATTCCCTATCCATCAGGCACATATCACTATTGAGCTTCTTGATCGCAACCTTGGATCCATTGGGTAGCTCAGCCTTGTACACCAGCCCATAACCTCCACAGCCTATGATATTCTCCTTGTCAAAGTTATTTGTAGCCTTCACGAGATCAATGAATGTGAGGTTATTTTGTTCTCCCTTGCGTTGTGGGACCATCACCAATGATTGCTCTGAAATGAAGTTGGATGGCAGTGCTTCTATGGCATCCTTGTTGTTGCTCCTATTTCTGGTCGTGAAACTTGTTCTCCTGAACAAGAAAAGGAGGCAGACTAGCAAGAACAGGATGAAAATACCTCCAAAACCTACACCAAGTGCAAGGACAAGGATGGCTTTTTTGTTGTGTCGTTTCTTGGAGACCCATGGTGTTTTAGATGAACCACAATGATCAGAAAGCATGGGACCACACAGTTTCGGGTTGCCATCAAAGCTTGAATTTAGAAAAGTGCTAAGCTGGCCCACAGTTGGAATAGTCCCTTCTAGGTCATTATTTGAAACATTGAATTGAGACAGGAAGTTTAGGTCGTTCAGTGCAGCTGGAATTGTACCAGTGAGATTATTACTTGACAAGTCAAGCACCTGCAGCTTTGTGATGTTGCAAATCGCTTCTGGGATCTCTCCAGATAATTTGTTGAAGCTCAAATTAAGTGAAAGGAGCCCTTTCAGCTGACCAATCTTGTTGGGGATCTCACCAGTGAAGTTATTATTGCCTAGTTTCAGCACTTTAGGAAAAGCGCTAGGCATGCGGTATTGAAGCGATTGAGGTGTATAAAGTGGATAAACAGGCAGCTCAAAGACCTCTGGGCCAACCTTGTCTGTTTTTAGCATTGGCATCTCCATTAGAGCTGTTGGAAGTTCCCCTGTAAGGCTGTTGTTTGATAGGTCTATATAGAACAGGGAGTTCAGGTTACTTATCCAGTCAGGTATTGATCCGGTCAGTTGATTGTTAAATAAAAATAACATCTCTAAATCTGTGAGCTTTGATAACCAAGGAGGTACTTTTCCAGACAAAGAACAGTCATTGATAGAAAAAACCTGAAGATTCTCAAAACCATCAATTCTTTCATCCTGTGGCATGATCTCATGCTTGAAGTTGAGTCCAATTAGCAAGGTGGTCAGGTTCTTGCAACTCCCAAGGATCTGAAATGCGCTTGTGATATTTGTAAGAGAGATGTCAACAAGTGATAGGAATGAGAGGAACTTCAAATTGCCGATTTTTTCTGACAACTGACCGTGGAAACTATTGAAGGATAGTCGCAGTGCAGTTAGGTTGTTGCATGAGTAGATGCTTTCTGGAATCGCGCCACTGAATTTGTTCCCCATAAGATCTATGGTTTTTAGATTGGGAAGTTTGGAGAAGTTGACCTTGGTGAGTTCTCCCCTTAAATTGTTGCTCTTGAGGTCGATAGTTATGAGATTCGTGCAGTTGGTCAGATTTGATGGGAGCTCCCCGGACATGTTGTTGTTGCCCAAATGGATCTGTTCCAATCTCTTAAGCTCACCTATAGAATCTGGGATATCGCCACTGAACCTGTTCCGTTCAAGATTAAGGGTGACTAGATTTTTGAGCTTGCTGATGTTGCCGAGTGATCCTTCCAACTGATTATTTGGAAAAGAGAGGTGTTCCAACAAGGCAATATTTAGAAGGTCACCCGGAAAAGTTCCATTGAGGTTGTTGTGCCCGACACTAAGAGATGTTAGGTTGGAACAATTACTGAGCCCTGCAGGGATACTTCCACTAATTTGGTTATAGCTGAGTTCAAGCACAACAAAGGATTGTGAACTCACACAGAAGGTAGTTGGTATCTGCCCGGTAAAGCTGTTGTTGCTGACATTGAGCACGACCAGACTCTTCATCGCCTCCCATGTGCTGGATGGAAATTGCCCTAAAAACAAGTTGCTTGAGATGTTCAGTACCTTGAGAGGCCGGCGAGGGGTTGAAGATGGCAGCTCTTGCAGGCCTCCATTGAGTTGGTTGAAGCTGACGTCAAGGACGATGATGCTACTGGACGACACCAATTCCAGCGGTAGGGAACCGGACAGCAAATTGTAGGATAGGTTAAGCCGCAAGAGGCCGGTGAGATTGCCGAGGAATGGTGAGATGAACCCCTGAAGGCTCCTAGAAGCCAAGAAGACATCGGTGACCATCCTGTCTGGGCTGCAGCTGATCCCATCCCATATGCAACAATCTGTGCCATTCTGCCATGACTTGGTGAGGCCACCGTCCTGTGAGAGCCCTGCGAGGAAGTGGAGGAGGGAGTTGCTCTCCTGCTCGTTGCAAGAACTTATTGGAGAGGTGAAGAAGAGGAGCAGCACAAGAGCAAGGCCAAGAAAAGTTTCGGGAAATTTGTTGCTGTATATCATGTGTGAGAAATGGAGAGTCCACATGATGTTCTTTCTCAAGAAATCAACATGGAAGCATAGGCGTGAGTTGTGTCCTTAGAGTTTATAATGGTAAATGGGTTCAGATGAAGAAAGAGCACGGAGAGCAAACAGGAGCAGCTGCTGTCATCATTTAACCGTTTTGTTTGACCTTTCAGAATTTATTCAACAACAAAAATTTGGTCAAGGATTGGCTGCTTCAGGCACATCCTTGTTGTGAATTGGGATTTGACATTTGCTACAGCACTTTCTAAGTTCACACCATGGTGATAGTGTACATTGGTACGGCTGATTTCCATGTGAGAAACGGTAATACTCATCCATGATTCGTTCCTATTAAAAATGTTACAACGTGTCTTGATTTACTCCATTTAACATCACTTCTCTTACCAGTTTCACTAAACAAACCTGCTTTACAGACAGAATTTGAACGGAGGAGGCACAATTCTGAAGGACGAATTTCACAGATTACCACAATATAATTCAAAGCATCCATTGATGTAGCGATTGGCATGGTTGGAGAAGGGCAAGTGGATTGCAGGAAGATTCTTGCTGAATGCTGACCGAAGCTTTTACTTTCTAGCCAACTACATAATTCAAGGTCCAAGGCTGTGGTTGACGCACGTGTTTACAAAACTGCAATTTTCCGTTGCGTCGACGCACTGCAGACAACGACTTGCATGATAGCAAGTGATCTTCAGAGTACAAGTGTACGTCGGACTCAACTAGTGATTGCAGGCCGGCTTGTGTTTTGGACTCGGTAAATATCTCCGGAACATACATTTTCTTTCTTTCTTTTGTAAAGCTCCTTTTATTGTGGCCAATTGAATTTGTAAGTCTTGTGCAATTACGGTGGACATATAAAGATCCTTTTCACTCCAAATCTTCAATGTGTCTGCTCTGATAGAATGGTTTGGGCAGTCTGCAAAAATTACTTGTGATGTCAACAGCTCTTCTACCTCTTAATGCGTGCTGCGTGCAGTACCAGGTCGAAAGGTACTTGCCTCCCTCAGTCCCTCCATGGCTCCACCACAACTACATAATTTTTTGGATTGTTTGGATTGCTAAATCACACTCTGAGCATATTTACTCCTCCCACACTCGAATTTTGCCGGTCACCATTCTTGGCCATGAGAGCTTCTTCCTCAACTCCGGTAGGGGTTCGGGGTTAGGGCTCGGGTTGGGTTCAGGGTGGGGTTACCTATCACCTGCGGGCGTAGAGGGAGCTTCGGGTGGCTTGATGGCCGGCAGTGGTGGTGGTGGTGGTTGAGACGGCGGCGGAGCGGAGGCGGCGAGGCGCTGCCTGAGCCGGACGGTGGAGGATCCCCGGTTGGGTGGTGGAGGCGGCGGGGGCGTTGGGCTTCAATTTTTTAGCGTTAGCGGCAGCGGGGGTGAGACGCGCCTCGCGAGTCTGCGCTACGGGATAAGGTTTCACGTGGGGGAAGAGATAAGGGATGGAAGGCTTCATCACGGCCATCCGTTTTGGGTCCTGTGGTAAAAAAAATCGAGTGCTAGGAGGCTCTCCAACACTCGAGTATTCCATAGATAGCCTTTTTTCCCTACATGATGGAGATTGCTAAAAATTTCAAAGGAAAAGGTCTATAGTCCCCTCAAGTATAGTGAAATTTCGAATACCCTCTAAACTATTTATTGGTTCAATTTACCCTCTAAACTATATCATTAGGTTCAATTTATCTCTTAATATGATTTATATTTTTTATTTTCTCCATGTGCAAGTGGAATCTCAGGCAATTCATGATATAAGGGAGAGGGATTACAAAAACGTGGCCGGTTAAGCTGTGAAAAAAGAAGTACCACGATCAGTTAGTGGAAGTAGTTCTTGTGAAAACCATACATCTACTCTGTACTAAAGTAAAATTATAATGTACTTTACTCTATGTTGACTGAATTTTGTATCCTCAGGTTGGTGTCTATGCTGTCCAGGCAAGAAACTACTTCCTGTATAGTTGGCCTCATGGAAGGATTACGGTTGACACACTGGCAAGCAGTTTCAAGCATCTTCAGCATTTGCTCCTCGTACCCTGTGCCCCGGAGTGCTGGATCCAGAACTTCAATCTGCTTTCCTTTGGATCTCATCTCCCATACCCACTGGACGAGTTCTTTTGACACAAATGAGATTGGAACAGGCCGCTGGCCTGTGAGCAGTTCAAGCAGTACTACCCCAAAACTGTACATATCACCTCTCAAAGTAGCCACCCACCCTTGGCCATACTCAGGGGGGACGTAACCGAGTGTACCAACCAACTCGATCGTGACATGAGTTTTGTTGGGAAGGATCAATCTAGATAGCCCAAAATCTGCAACATAGGCTTTGAATTCTTTGTCCAGTAGGATATTGCTGGATTTGATGTCACGGTGAACAATGTGAGGCTTGCAGACATTATGGATATAGGACAGACCCTGGCTTGCTCCTTGCGCGATCTTTAGCCTCATTGGCCAGCCAAGAAATGAGCTGGCGCCATCATCCCTGTTGTGAAGCCAATCATCCAGGCTGCCATTCTCCATGTAGGAATATATGAGGAACCTTGAATTTCCCTGGATGGAGTAACCCCAGAGTGGCACAAGATTGTCATGCTGCGCCATGGATAGTGCATGAACTTCTGCAGTGAATTCTCTATCCATTAGGAACATTTCACTACTTAGCTTCTTGATGGCGACCTTGGAGCCATCAGGTAGAAAAGCCTTGTAGACTAGCCCATACCCTCCACAGCCTATGATATTCTCTTTGTCAAAGTTATTTGTAGCCTTCACAAGATCAGTGAATGTGATCTTATCCTTTTCTCCCTTGCCTGGAACCATTACCAAGGATTGTTCCAATCTGAAGCTGGATGGTATTTCTTCTATCATATCCTTGCTGTTACTCCTGTGTCTAGTCATGAAACTAGTACTCCTGAAGAAAATGATGAAACAAGATACCAAGAATAGGATAGCGATCCCTCCAAAAAATACACCAATTGCAAGTGCAAAGATGGCTGTCTTTTTGCGTTGTTTCTTTGAGGTCGATGGTGCTTCAGCTGAACTGCAATGGTTTACAAGCATAGGACCACATAATTTCAGGTTGCCATCAAAGCTAGAATTTGTAAAAGTGCTAAGCTGGCCTCCAGTTGGAATTGTCCCTTCTAGGTCATTATTAGAAACATTGAATCGAGACAGGAAATGTAGATCATTCAGTGCAGCTGGAATTGTACCAGTGATATCATTGCTTGACAAGTCGAGCACCTGCAGGTTTGTGATGTTGCAAATCGCTTCTGGGATCTCTCCTGATAATTTGTTGAAGCTCAAATTCAGTGAAAGGAGCACCTTCAACTGACCAATCTCTGCGGGGATCACACCAGTGAAATTATTAGCAGCCAGATTCAGTAGTTTAGGAATAGCACTGGGCATGCGATATTGAAGTGCTGGAGCTGCATAAATAGGGAGCTCAAATATCTTTGGGGCTACATTATCAGTCTTTAGCATCGGCATCTCCATCAAGGCTGTTGGAATTTCCCCTGTAAGGCTGTTGTTTGATATGTCTAAACAGAAGAGGGACTTTAGGTTATTCATCCAGTCAGGTATTAGCCCGGTTAGCTTATTACTATGTAAGTCTAACACCTCCAAATTTGTGAGCTTGGATAACCAAGGAGGCACTCTTCCAAGCAAAGAACACTCATACATAGAAAGAACCTGAAGATTCTCAAAACCATCAATTCTGTCATCCTGTGGCATGATCTCATGCTTGAAGTTGAGTCCAATTAGCAAGGTGGTCAGGTTATTGCAACTCCTAAGGATCTGAAATGCACTTGTGATATTTGTAAGAGAGATGTCAACAAGTGATAGGAATGAGAGGAACTTCAAATTGCCGATTTTTTCTGACAACTGACCGTGGAAACTATTGAAGGATAGTCGCAGTGCAGTTAGGTTGTTGCATGAGTAGATGCTTTCTGGAATCGCGCCACTGAATTTGTTCCCCATAAGATCTATGGTTTTTAGATTGGGAAGGTTGGAGAAATTGACCTTGGTGAGTTGTCCGCTGAAACTGTTGCTGTTGAGGTCGATAGTTATGATCTTTGTGCAGTTGCTCAGAGTTGATGGGATTTCCCCAGACATCTGGTTATGATCCAAACTAATCTCCTGCAGTCTCTTGAGTTCACCTATAGAATCTGGGATATTGCCATCAAAAAAATTCCCTCCAAGATTAAGGGTGACCAGATTTTTGAGCTTGCTGATGTTGTTGAGTGATCCTTGCAACTGGTTATTTGGAAAAGAGAGGTGTTCCAATGAGGTAATATCCAAGAGGCCATCTGGAAGAGTCCCGTTGAGGTTGTTGTGTCCAGCACTTAGATATTTTAAATTGGAGCAATCACCAAGCTCTGGAGGTATACTTCCACTTATTTGGTTGTAGCTGAGTTCAAGCAGAGTAAAGGATGGTGCATTGACACAGAGTGTTGTTGGTACCTGCCCGGTAAAGCTGTTATTGCTTACATTAAGGGCAACCAGACTCTTCATCACTTCCCATGTAGTGGACGGAATCTGCCCTGAAAACAAGTTGCTTGAGATGTTCAGTACCTTGAGAGGCCGGGCAGGGGTTGAAGATGGCAGCTCTTGCAGATTTCCATTGAGTTGGTTGAAGCTGACATCAAGGACGATGATACTGTTGGACGACACCAATTCGAGTGGTAGGCCGCCAGACAGCAAATTGTAGGATAAATTGAGGCGCAATAGGCCAGTGAGATTGCCAAGGAACGGTGAGATGAATCCCTGAAGGCTCCTAGAACTCAAGAAGACATCAGTGACCGTCCTGTCTGGACTGCAGGTGATCCCTTCCCAAGTGCAGCAGTCTGTGCCATTCTTCCATGTCAAGGTGAGATTTCCACCCTGCGATAGCCCACCAAGGAACTGAAGGAGTGAGTTGCGCTCCTGCTCAGTGCAAGCGCTTGTGGGAGAGGCCAAGAAGAGGAGCAGAACAAGAGCAAGGCTAAGGAAAGTTGTGGGAAATCTGTTGCTGTATTTCATGTGTGAGAAATGGAGTGCCCGCATGGCTTCTCTCCAGAAATCACTATGGAATGAGAGGCATAAATTGTGTCTTGAGAGTAGGGGCCAGACAGGGTCTGATCTAGAAAGAGCACGAGGACAAACAGGACAAGCTGCTGCCTCCGTTTTGTTTGATCCTTTCGGCCTTTCCGGTCCTAGTTGCCAAAAGAAAAACTGGGTCAAGGGTTAGCTGCTACAGCGTTTTCTCAGTCCACACCACGATGTTTTGTCTGAGCCACCTGCTACAGTATATTTGGTAAGCCTGACAACCATGCGTGAAACAGTTCAATGATACGTGTAACAATCATCCACTATCATTTTTCTTTGCAAATTGTTACAGCCTGCATTATTTTACTTCATCTGACATCACTTCACCATTTAATTCAGACAAAATTTGAGCCAAGGATGTGCTCCCTCTGACGACCAGGAAAAGGCATGATTTCTCAGGAAAGAACTAACACCACAGATTTGCAAGTCTTGAATTGGTGACGACGATGCAAAGCATCCATTAAGAAAAGACGAGTGAAATTCAAAGCAGCCATCGATGCCGCGATCGACTCAGGCTGCAGAAGGGCAAGTGGTGTACAAGAAGATTGCGGATTAATGGAGGAATGGTCGCTGAGTGCTCTTTGCTTCTTCCTGACCCGAGGCGTTTACTTTCTTGCCGTTGTCATCGTGCAGGAGCGGCTGGGGCTGTCTGGCTGATGTATGCGTCTGCAAATTGCAATTTTCCTTTCTCCCTGTCCCAGTGGTTTATTGTGGACATTGGACAAGGACCTGTTGCTAGGAGCAGAGGCGTGTAAACTACAGTATGAGGGAACCAGCTGATGTTTTAGACTAGGCCAACAGCTCGGAAGAAAAAAATATTGCATGGATTTGTTTTTTGGCGGCTATGTTTTTGTCATTATGGATGGTTTTTGTTTGGAAGCTGATGGAATAACTGATACTGTACCTTTTTATTTTGTTCTTGTTTCTGTTGCTATCGCCTTTCGGTGCTAGTGGCTGATATTCTCCGAAATTTGCTGAGCTGGCATTTCCCTTTTGTTTATCTATGTTTCATTTATTTACTTTGCACTTGCAGTTCCTGGA
Organism: Setaria italica; assembly: GCF_000263155.2. Taxonomy (NCBI): domain Eukaryota; kingdom Viridiplantae; phylum Streptophyta; class Magnoliopsida; order Poales; family Poaceae; genus Setaria; species Setaria italica. The sequence goes on along the minus strand of NC_028450.1, from coordinate 7,606,725 downwards.
CCAATCAGAAAATGATTTCTGCGAAATTAAAGAATGACCCTAAGTCCCTAACGATGGTTCCATATTAGGGGCAACTAAAAATTGGAGAAACTTCAAAGATATCGAGTCCTGTGAGAAGAAATTTACCCTTTAGACAGGCCTAAATTCTTGTAGAATTTTCTATCAAGGGACTTTTGCAAATATATTTCAAAGGAATTTTATAGGAAAACTGAAAAAGGAGAGAAAAAGCGGTGAAAGGAAAAATGGTAACAGCGGAAACCCTTTATTATATAACCTGGGCTAAGCGGGCCTACTTCTCGCCTATGTTCTGGGCCCAATGGTGCCGGACCATGAGCCCATGATGTACTGGGCTCTCTCCAACCCGTCCTCTCCGCTAAAAAAAGGAAAAAGAAAAAAGAAAACTCCTGGCCGGAGCCGGCGACGGCGAACGGCGGCGCCGTGGTCTCTCCGCCGAGCACCCGGCCGCAGCTGCAAGGGTCAGTCTGGTCTCCGCAGCTTATCCGTTCACTACTTGAACCAGTATCCATGTGTGTTCTTAGCTTCGTAGTTCGTACTACTGAATTTGTTCGCCCATCTCTTCTCCATTTTCTAGTTGCGGATTTTAGGGCCTGTTTTCTTCCACTTGCTAAACTTTAGCACCCGTCACATCGAATGTTTAGATACTAATTAGGAGTATTAAACGTAGACTATTTACAAAACCCATTACATAAGACGAATCTAAACGGCGAGACGAATCTATTAAGCCTAATTAGTCCATGATTTGACAATGTATTGCTACAGTAAATATTTGCTAATGATGGATTAATTAGGCTTAATTAGGCTTAATAGATTCGTCTCGCCGTTTAGATTCCACTTATGTAATTGGTTTTGTAAATAGTCTACGTTTACTACTCCTAATTAGTATCTAAACATTCGATGTGACACGTGCTAAAAATAAGACACGGGAAGAAAACGCCCCCTTAGTTCTCCTAGAATTCCTGAAGGGTTAGCTCGAATCGAACTCCCATGCGGGCATTGAGTTTTAAGCATAAAACCCAACACAGATGTGGTCCCTGCAGAAATGCGGCAGAAAAGGGCTATATTAGAACTTGGAAGCTAGCTTCAGATTTTAGTGCCTCTATCGATGCCGTCTGTTTTCTGTAAAGAAAAATCTATGTTGACGTAGCTGGCTAGTCCTTGTTTTCCTTCCCTTTTCACTATCTGTTGCATGATATTTACATATGATAATACTGGTGATATAGCTGTCTTTTCCTCATTTTAATGACTTGTGTTGAGATAGCATTAGCACAGCAGTTTTATGTGATTGGGCATTTGGCCATGCAATTAACTCCTGAGAGTATGTCAGGTCTCACTCTTCAAGCCAATTCTTCTTTGCCATGGTTTTCCCAACATATCATGCTGCCATGGTCTTCTTTGTTTCTCATGCTACAGAATAATTTGGGGAAATGAAAAAAAGGCAATCACTGAATTACAGAAAATTTGCCTAAAATAACAATATGTCAGAAACTGTACAAAAATAACGGACTACAAGCGTATCATGTTTAACTGCGTTCTATCCTAACTGAATTTTGCATCTGCAGGTTGGGGTCAATACTGTCGAGGCAGGAGATCACTTCCTGTATGGTCGGCCTCATGCATGCATTGTAGTCGACACACTTGCAAGCAATTTCAAGGACCTTCAGCATTTGCTTGTCATGCCCCATGCCTCGTAGATCTGGATCGAGGACCTCGATCTGCTTTCCTTCTGATGTCATCTCCTGCACCCACTTCACAAGTTCTTTCGATGAAGTCAAGGCCGTAACAGGCCGTCTTCCTGTGAGCAGCTCAAGCAGGACAACTCCAAAACTGTACATATCGCCTCTCAATGTTGCAACCCACCCTTGCCCATACTCAGGTGGGATGTAGCCGAGAGTGCCAACTAGCTCAGTTGTGACATGAGTTTTGTTGGCATGGACTAATCTTGAGAGCCCAAAATCTGCAACATAAGCCTTGAATTCTTTGTCAAGTAGGATGTTACTGGACTTTATGTCACGGTGGACGATGTGAGGCTTGCAGACATCATGGATATAAGAAAGGCCTCGGCTTGCTCCATGTGCAATTTTGAGCCGCATTGGCCAATCAAGAATTGAGCTGGCATCGTCGTCTCTGTTGTGAAGCCAATCATCCAGGCTGCCATTCTCCATATAGGAATATATGAGGAGCCTTGAATCTCCCTGTATGCAGTAACCCCACAGTGGCACAAGATTCTCATGCTGTGCCATGGAGAGCGCTTCAACCTCTGCTGTGAATTCCCTCTCCATTGGGCACATTTCACCATTAAGCTTCTTGATGGCCAACTTGGTCCCATCAGGTAAAGTAGCCTTGTAGACTAGCCCACAGCCTCCACAGCCAACAATGTTTTCCTGGTGGAAGTTATTTGTGGCCTTCACAATGTCAGCAAATTTGATCTTGTTTTTTTCGCCTTTTCCTCTTGGCACTATTACTAAAGACTGTTCTGAATCAGACATCTGTGAAGTTGCTTCTAAATCTTCATTGTTGGAGGCCTTGATTTTGATTATCAAACTTCTACCCTTGAACGAGGTGAGGAGATATACCAGAAGCAAAAGAAGAACAACTCCAAAGAACGAACCAAATGCAATCCCAAAAATGGCTTTCCTGCTAGGTTGCTTTGTCGAGATTGTTGGTGCTTCTGCTGGGCCACAACTGCGAAGGAGGATAGGACCGCATAACTTTGGATTCCCTTCAAAGCTGTTATTCGAGAATGTACTAAGTTGGCCTCCATTAGGAATAGGCCCTTCCAGGTTATTATAAGAAATATTCAATGCAGAGAGAAAGTGCAGGTTGTTCAATGCTGATGGGATTGCACCTGTGAGATGGTTGCTAGACAAGTCTAGCACTTGCAGATTTGTTAAGTTGCAGAGTTGCACTGGTATATCTCCTGACAAGCTGTTGGAGCTGAAATTGAGTACACTGAGTGATTTCAACTGACCGATCTCTTTGGGGATCTTGCCAGTGAAGTTATTGTAACCAAGTTTCAGCAATTTTGGGAGAGCACTGGTTATCCGGTACTGGAGTGATGGATTTTTATAAACAGGTAGCTCAAATACCCTTGGATCCAAATGGGTTGCAGTCTTTTCTGTTGTTAGCATTGGCATCTCCATTAAGGCTGTTGGAATTTCCCCTGTGAGCTTGTTACTTGATATGTCTAGATGGAAAAGTGACTTTAAGCTTTTGATCCAGGCAGGTATTGGTCCACTGAGTTGATTCGTGTGCAAAAGCAGCACCTGTAGTTTTTTGATTTTTGATAGCCAAAGAGGTATTTTTCCAGACAATGAGCAATTAGATATCGAAAGAACCTGAAGATTCTGAAAACCATCAATTGTTTCATCTTCTGGCATGGCCTCACCCTTGAAGTTGGTCCCAATAAGTAGTGAGGTGAGATTCCTACAGTTCTTTAGGATCTGAAGCGTATTTGTGATATTTGTAAAATTGTTGGAAACAAGTGACAGGAAAACAAGATCCTTCAAATTGCCTATTCTTGGTGAAAGCTGCCCATGTAAGTTGTTGTTAGATAGCCGCAAAGCAATCAGTTTGCTACATGAATAGATGCTTTCTGGAATTGTGCCAATGAAGTTGTTGTACAGAAGATCTAATGTTCTTAGATTGCGCAGGTTGAAGAAGTTGACCTTATGCAGCTCTCCGCTGAAGTTGTTGCCCTTGAGGTCAATAGTTATGAGATTTGTGCAATTACCCAGAGTTGATGGCAGCTCCCCATACATGTTGTTGTGGTTCAAATGGAGCTCCTCTATTCTCTTGAGCTCACCTATTGAGTCTGGGATCTTTCCATTTAGCCTATTACCTCCAAGATCAAGATGAACCAGATTTCTGAAGTTGACAATTTGTCCACTATCAAGTATTCCCTCCAAACCATTGTTGGGAAAAGAGAGGTACTCTAGTGATGTAGCATTGAAGAGTTCATCTGGAAGTGGCCCACTGAGGGCATTGTGACCAGCCTTGAGCACTTTGAGCATGGAGCAATTACCAAGCCCAGGAGGAATGTGGCCACTGAGTTGGTTATAACAGAGTGCAATCACAGCTAAGGCTGGCGAGCTTCTGCAGAGATGGCTGGGTATCTGCCCAGTAAAGCTGTTGTTGCTGGCATTGAGTGCAACCAGACTGTTCATCACCTCCCATGTAGTTGATGGAAACTGCCCTGTAAATAAGTTGGTCGAGATGTTCAATACCTGCAGAGGCCGGCTAGGGGTCGACGATGGCAGTTCATGCACTTCTCCATTGAGGCGGTTGAAGCTGATGTCGAGGACAATGATGCTGTTGGACGACATCAGTTCTGACGGCATTCCACCGGACAGCAAGTTGTGGGACAGGTTGAGGCGCAGCAGGCCCCTGAGCATGCCCAGGGATGCTGAGATTTGCCCTTCAAGGGCCTTCGATGTCACGGAGACATCAGTGACGGTCCCATCTGTGCCACAGGCAACTCCTTCCCATGTGCAGCAATCCGTGCCGTTCTTCCATGACAAACCAAGTCCGCCATCCTGCGAGAGCCCAGCGAGGAACTGGAGGAGGGAGCTCCTCTCCTGCTCGGAGCAGGAGCTTGCTGGTGGGAGAAAGGCGGCAAGGAAAAGCGCAACTGCAAGGCCTAAGAAAGGAACGGGAAATCCATTGCTGAACTTCTTGTATGAGGAATGGAGCTTCTCCTGCATGGCTTCCTGATGAAAGAAACCAGCATGAAAACAGATGCTTGAACCTGATGCTGACCAGATAGACAATGGCCCAATCAGGAAAGAGCGCGAGGAGGAGGAAGAGGAAGGGGACAGTAAGCAGCCCCCAGTTTGATTCTGCCTGCTTATCTATTGCAGCCGTAGGAAAAGAAAATTGGGTCAAGTACTGCATGGCTGCTGCGGGCACACATCCACACCATTTTTCGGCACATTTGCCACAGCAGGTAGCAGCTTCCTAGCTCGTTCACACGGTCAGACCTTCACGTTTGGGTTGAGCCAGCCTGGTATAATAAACCATGAAAAAGTCCAACCCTTTTGCGCAAACAAATGGCTGCTTTGGTACCCACCCACCCATTGATTTTGTGATTATTGAGTCGTTAGATGCTAAATTACTTTAGATAATGATTGCGATTTCATATCATCACCTGTGTTATTATCTTTATTATTTCAGTCTCTACTTATTGCAGCTACTAATCTTGAGTGCTAATGTGGCCACATTTTGGGCCCCCCAATCAGCCTGATGGCTGATACTTTCTTTTCTGGTTCTCATTTTCTCTCATCGATTGTTTTGCTGAATAAAATGTGGTGTGCATGAAGCCATGAATCCATTTAATTATTTCTTCCCCTGTGAGGACCTGGTTACACATTGTTCTCCTTGGATTGACATCAGGTGTCGGCTGCCAGTTTTGAAACGTATGATATCTACTTGTTAGGCTGTTATAACGTACGATGTCTACCAATTGTACAATGGAAAAAAAAATCAAAATGGTGTAAATCCGAGCAATCCTGTTCTCTTGTTAGGTTGCTATAATCTATTGAAAAGTTCAACTCCTTTGTGAAAAAAAGTCTGCTTATGCAAGCACCATTGGTTATGCGACTATTGAGTTCTTAAAAGATACTTTTTTTTAATGATGATATTGATATACCTGCCTGTTTTGTACTTATTGCAGCAGTGCATTTTGGTTTCGATGTGCATGCCTTGTTAGTAATTCCTCGCTAATAATTTTTTTTGTAGAGTTGAATATTGATACTGCGTGCTGGATGGAGATGCCGTTGTTTCTTACTTTTGCATGGTTGGTACAACTCGTGTGATCGTATGGATCGTTCAAAAATGCAAAGCATTTCCAGGTTGAAATTGAAATTCCGGTCAGCATTTCGCGCAGTTTTATCCCCAATTGACAGCAAAACATCCCTATTGCTTTCTGAAGTCCATGCTTGGACCGGACATCTTGTTCCGTTCTCTGTACTTTGAACAAGACTCTTATCCGCTTTTCAGCGGATAACTCATTTTCCTCCTTAATTGGGCGGCGGAGCTCGCCTTTTGATTTGAACGAAAAACAAAAATTTGAAGCAGATATCATTGGCATTCCAAAGAATGGTTTCTGAATTCTGTTGTTCAGAGTCAAAGAGCTGAATGGCAATTGAAAATACCTGAATGGCATTTTACTCTCTTTATGATGAAGGGAGGTTTGCAGGACAGGAGGAAGAAGAAATTGGAGCATATCAGAGGCTGGACAAACACCAGAGCGGAGGACCTGCAAATGCCAGGCATGCGGAATCCCGCGCCGTCGCCGCCGGCAGGCACGACGCGGCAGCCGGAGGCCGCGTCTCGCCCCCACGAGAGCGGCGGATTGGCTACGCGTGCATCGGAGCTGCCGCCGGATCGCGAGTCTCCGGAGCTTGACACGGGAGTAGAAGAGTATCGGTTGGACGTCGCTCTTGCGCTGGACGGATGGGGTGGTGCGGCGGCCGGCGGGACCTCGAGAGAAGGAGAGCGAGGGGTCAAATGACGGAGGAGGAAGAGGGCTCATCTGCAAAATATTGGATCGCGATTAATAGTCGCGATACAGGGGGTATTTTGTAAAATATCGGATCGCGGTTAATAATCGCGATCAAAGGGGGCATTTTGAAAAATATCGGATCCGGTGTACAGGGGTCGTTTTAAAAATCACTGGACACGGTTAAATCTCCTGGCCGGCGACCGCCGCGCTGCCATCGGCGACCGCCGGCAGCCCCATCGCCACACGCCTCGCGCAACCTTCCGCAGATTGGACACACCCAGCCGCCTCTGCTCTGCCCCATGCTTTGATCAACGGTCGGGCCACAAGCATCCCAAGTGAACTCGGCAGCAACCCCTCCCTCCTCCCTCGCCGATGAGTCCACCACCACCACCTCTTGTTCCGCGCTCATGCCGCGCGCGTGCCTCCGCGGCGTCCTGGGGCGGCTCGACGCAATGCTGGTCTCGGAGCTGCCGTCTCGGAGCTTGAGCAGCGCGCTCAAGCTGCTCGATGAAATGCCAGTGGCGGGGCTCGTCACTTGGGCAGTTGGGCTCCATGCCTTGGACGGAGATGATGTCTGTCGTCCTGTCGAAACGCTCGTGTGGCCGGGTGCGCGCGCCGAGCGGGTCGTCGACGACGGGCGCACAGTCGCGTATGCTGCGATGGCATGGTTTGGTTTCCCCACCGTGTCAAACTTCTCCTGCATGGTTGGTACTCGTGTACTTTGGATTATCTAGATTCATGTCCAGATTCATTCGGCGATCATTCTGGTCAGCTCGCGCAGCTTTTCTCCAGCCGCAAAACCAATCATCATACTGCATTGCCATTTCATTTCATACTTGATCCAGACATTTTTTTTATAAGGATACTTGAGCCAGACATTTTTTTTATAAGGATACTTGAGCCAGCCATTATTGGCATTTACTCATTCCGCATCCTAATTTTAAGCTCCAGTGGTTCTTAATTATGTGGGTTAGAGCCAAAGAACTCGGTGACAGCTCCTAAATGCATTAGTGTCACTATATCAGTACTTAAGCTAGTAAGGAACTCAACGAAGATGACTATTATTTTCTCTTGCTTTTGCTTTGTCATGATGCTTCATGATCTAATCAGAGAATATGTTACATACTAATTCTAGAAAAACCAGAGGAGGGGGAGGGGGTAATGGATATTTCTCTTGGAAAAAGAACTTTAAAATGTGCAAGAAACTGTACATGATGCGCTATGTCTGATTCAAACTTATAGTCAAAACTGGTAACTTTACTGAAAATACATCTACTGTATGTCTATATGCACTGAACTACAATATTATCATTTGTAGACAGACTTTTGTGTTGCAGGCCACCATCAATGCTTTCTAGATATGAGACTACTTCCATGACAGGTGGCCTCTTAGATGGGATATGGTTCACACACTTACAAGCAACTTCAAGCATCTTCAGCATTTGCTCTTCTTGCCCTGTGCCTCGTAATGCTGGATCTAGGACCTCAATCTGCTTTCCCTGAGACCTCATCTCCAGCACCCATGGGACAAGTTCTTGTGATGTGGACAGGACTGAAACAGGTCGTCTTCCTGTGAGGAGCTCAAGCAGGACAACTCCAAAACTGTATATGTCACCTTTCAAAGTAGCTACCCATCCTTGGCCATACTCAGGTGGAATGTAACCAAGAGTGCCGACCAACTCGGTCGTAACATGAGTTTTGTTTGGAAGGATCAGTCTTGACAGCCCAAAATCTGCAACATAAGCTTTGAATTCTTTGTCAAGTAGGATGTTGCTGGATTTTATGTCACGATGGACAATGTGCGGCTTGCAGACATCATGGATGTAAGAAAGGCCACGGCTAGCTCCTTGTGCAATTTTGAGTCTCACCGGCCAGTCAAGAAATGTTCCAGGATTATCATCTCTGTTGTGAAGCCAATCATCCAAACTGCCATTCTCCAAGAAAGAATATATGAGGAAGCTTGAGTTTCCATAGATGCAATAACCCCACAGTGGCACAAGATTTTCATGCTGGGCCATGGAGAGTGCTTCAACCTCTGCAGTGAACTCCCTTTCCATCAGGCACATCTCGCTGTTGAGCTTCTTGATTGCAAGCTTGGATCCATCGGGTAGCTCGGCCTTGAATACTAGTCCATAGCCTCCACAACCGATGATGTTCTCCTTGCCAAAGTTATTTGTTGCCTTCACAATGTCAGTTAATGTGAGCTTGTTTTCGTTTCCCTTGCTTCCTGGCATCATCACCAATGAATGCTCTGAATTGGAGTTGAATGATAGCGTTCCTATGTCGTTATCATCGGTGCTCCTGTTTTTGGTCCTGAAACTTGTACCCCGGAACAAGACAAGGAGACGAACTAGAAGGAATAGGATGGCAATGCCTCCGAAAATTATAGCAAATGCAAGCACAAACATGAGCTTCTTGTTATGTTGTTTCTTGGAGGTGAAATGCTCTCCCACTGAATTGCAATGGTGAACAAGTGTAGGACCACAGAGCTTTGGGTTGCCATCAAAGCTAGCATTTGTGAATGTACTAAACTGGCCTGTGGTCGGCACAGGCCCTTCTAGGTCATTGAAAGAAACGTTAAACTTAGAAAGGAAGTGTAGATTGTTCAGCATGGTTGGAATTCTGCCAGTTAGATGGTTGCTTGATAAGTCGAGCACCAGCAAGTTTGTGAGGTTGCAGATTGATTGGGGGATATCTCCATGTAATGTGTTGAAGCTCAAATTTAGCAAAAGGAGCTCTTTTAAGAGACCTATCTCTGGAGGGATCACACCAATGAAGTTATTGTTTCCTAGATTGAGCACTTTTTGAAAAGCATTGGCCTTGCGGTATTGAAATGACGTATCGACATAAATTGGTAGTTGAAAGACTCTTGGATCCAAACTTGCAGCAGTCTTCTCTGATTTTAGCATTGGCATATCTGTTAACGCTGTAGGAATTTCCCCAGTCAGATTGTTATTTGATATGTCAACATAGAACAGGAAGTTTAGGCTACTGATCCAGTCAGGTATTGTTCCAGTTAGTTGATTGCTGTGTAAAAATAACATCTCCAAATTTCTGAGCTTCGATAGCCAATGAGGTATTTTCCCCAACAATGAGCATTCACTTATGGAAAGAACCTGAAGATTCACAAAACCATCAATGCCATCATCGTCCGGCATGGTCTCATGCATGAAATTATTTCCAATAAGAAGAGTGGTGAGGTTCTTGGAGCTCTTTAGTATTTGAAGTGCATTTGTTAAATTTGTAAAACTGTTGCCAGTAAGTGAAAGGAAGGAGAGTGACTTCAGATGGCTTAGTTCCTTCGATAACTGGCCATGGAAATTGTTTGATGATAGACGCAGTGCAGTTAGTTTGTGGCAAGAGTATATGCTTTCTGGAATTTCGCCACTGAATTTGTTCCGCATAACATCTAAGGTTTTTAGATTGGGGAAGTTTGAGAAATTGACCTTGGTGAGTTCTCCACTGAAATTGTTGTTCTTGAGGTCAATGGTTATGAGATTTGCGCAGCTGCCCAGTGATGATGGCAGCTCTCCTGACATGTTGTTGTAGTCCAAATGAAGCTCCTCCAATCCCTTGAGCTGACCTATATAATCTGGGATATCACCAATGAAGTTGTTGCCTCCAAGATCAAGTGTAGACAGATTCCTGACATTTATTATGCGTGTACCATCAAGTACTCCTTGTAAATTATTATTAGGAAAAGACAGGTACTCTAGCGAGGTAGCATTGAAGAGTTCATCAGGGAGTGTCCCGGTGAGGTTGTTGTGGCCAGCCTTGAGCACTCTCAGCATGGAGCAGTTACCAAGCCCTGGGGGAACTGTGCCACTGAATTGGTTGTAGCAGAGATCAAGCACAGCAAAAGATGGAGATATGTTACAGATATGTGTTGGTATCTGCCCAGTAAAGCTGTTGTTGCTGGCATTGAGTGCAACCAGATTCTCCATCGCCTTCCACGTTGTGGACGTAAACTGTCCTGTAAACATGTTACTTGAGATGTTAATTACCTGTAGAGGCTGGCCAGGGGTTGAAGACGGCAGCTTGTGCAGCTCTCCATTGAGTTGGTTAAAACTGACGTCGAGGATAACGATGCTGCTGGATGATAACAATTCCCGCGGCAGGCCACCGGACAGCAAGTTGTAGGACAAGTTAAGATGCTGAAGGCCAGTGAGGTTGCTGAGAGATGGCGTGATACGCCCTTCAAGGCCCCTAGATGCCAGAGAAACCTCAATGACTGTCCTGTTTCTGTTGCAGGTGACGCCTTCCCATTTGCAGCAATCTGTGCCTCCCTGCCATGACTTGGCTAGGCCGGCATCATTCGAGAGCCCTGCAAGGAACTGCAGGAGAGAGGCCTTCTCCTGCTCTGTGCAGGAACTTGTGGGTGTGGCCATGCAGATCAGCAGCAAAAGAGCAAGGCCAAGGAAAGGTATGGGTAATCTTCTGCTGCATTTCTTGTATGGAAAATGGAGTGATTGCATGGCTTCTTTTTGGAACTAGCACGGAAACCAGATGCTTAAGCTTTGTCCTGTCTAGACAAAGTAACAATGGTCGAATCAAGGAAGAGCATCTGGTAGAAGGAGGCTCTTGCTTCCATCTTGCAGATCTCTTCCTAGTCGTGGTTAGCACAAAGAAAAAATGGGAGTCAATGATAAGATGATATATGATTGTATTTTATGCAATAGATAAATCCAGCTTGTTTGTTCACACTTTGACATTTGATAGTTGCAGCAATCATCCATCAAGAAGTCCAACTGACAAAGCTTCCTGACCATATGATTTTTTTTGGGCTATCCTTGTATCAGTAATAATCCTTGTTGAATTTCTTACAGCCTGCTGTGATTTACCTGAACTGAGATCATTTCATTCTCTTACCAGCTTCACACTTGCACTTCACGAAGGCGTAATATATAATCTTACCCTTAATACGGTTATTAAGTACTGACAAAAAAAATCTGAGATACAATAAAAATCACTGCTTGATGCACCTTTTGTTTTTGTAGGATGACGATGCACCCTTTTTTTTCCGTGAGCAGGAAAAGGCGTGTATCAGGTCAAGAGCTGGATTTTCCGTCGGAACAGTGATCTGCGCATTTGCCACGTAAGGTCGCAAGCTTCTTCCTAGCTAGTTCACACGGTCAGGACCTCCACGATTAGGTTGATGCAGCTTGGTATATTATATTGAGACGGAGCCCAACCCTTCAACGCTAAGAACACGGTTGCTTGGTGTAACCAGCGTTCTTACATGTGATTATTTAGTTGTCCAGGACCAGGATACATTTCTTCAAATGGTGATGTGGGGTATCACATGGCACATTTGCTTCTACCTGCTTCGCAATGTCAGCGCTTACAATGCTACCGTCTCCAGTCGATACTTATGACTTGTGACTTGCGGTGCGAGTTTTGAGTTTTTTTTAACTGCTGCTTTTTTGGACTAACTAATGTGCGTGGTGTTTTTATGGGTTGCGAGGAACCCATTGAAAAGTCTTCGTTTTGTTGTTGCTGTTCAACCGATGTGTTTTTTTTTCCTCCTTAAATTTGCATCAGGCGCTACGTATACGCCTGTGTCTGAATTATTCTGCTGCAACTGGAACGGTGTAAAACTGGAGTAAAATGGAGCAGACTAGTAAACCTGCGTGGCTAATGAACTCCAACAGGAACGGGGATACAGCGTGCTGTAGAGGTTGACACTGCGTTCAGGTCTCCTGGGATGCCGTGGTTTCTTGTTGCCTGGTTGGTACATCTCGTATGCCCTACTATGGATCATCCAAAATTGCATCTACACATTTTCAGGTTCAAACTGGCCGTATAACAATGTTCAATTCAATCCAGTGGTTTCTAAAGTCTGTTGTTTTCTACTAGTTCTTAATTGTGTTAGTGAAGTCAGATAATTCAACTTGATTCTGCATTTTCACGGTGCTTTATCAACCTGATGAAGCGATTGTAACCTGAAAAGGATTTCGAAACTTGAGCGTGCAGCCTGTCCTGATTTCTGAAGTGCATGCAGAATATTCACAGGGAAGCTGGAAGGGCAGCGCTACAAGAGGAAGCAGGCTGCAAATCACACGAGAGAGTTTGCCCAAATTCACGAGACATTTGAAAAAAATAATCAGCTGATGATTCTTAGGACACACGAACTATGATGCGCTTCTCTGGAGTCCGGATCATTTGATTAATTCAAACAGCACGCCATTATTGAAGTCGGAGAGAAGAAGAAAGCGCGAATTTTCGGCAGTGCAAACTGCTACACACCGAGCAGAAGATGCTTGGTCTTCGGAGGCCCACACCTCCGCAGCCGCCGCCGTACGTCGCCGGCACGCACGACGATGCCGGTCGGACTTCGGAGGCCCCGGCCCATCGATCGAGTCCGGGGAGGGCGGCGGATTGGCGACGCGTACGTCGGAGGAGACGGCGGATCGCGCGTTTCCGGCACTCGTTGCAGGAGCCTGAGAGTTTCCTTTGGACATCGCGCCTGTGCTGGACGGGAGGTGAGGCGGCCGGCGGCGCCGCCGCGCCGTCGAGAGCAGGGGAGGCCGGAGAGCCGGATGACGGAGGTGGACGGGGGTTTCTTTGCAAAATATTGGATCGCGATTAATAGTCGCAATCTAAACGAGGGGTATTCTGAAAAGTATATGGGTTTATTTGCAACTAATCGGATCATGATCATTAATCGTATCCAAATTAGGGGGTTATTTGTAATATTAAGGGGTCTTTTTTTAAAGTATCAGATTGCGACTAATAACCGCGATCCAAATCAAGGGGCTATTTGTAAATGAATGGTTATTTGTAAAAATCTATCCTCTCCGGCGGTGTGGCGGCCGACGAGGCCGCGCTGCCATCGGCGACCGCCGATAACCCAATGCCGCACGTCTCGCCTCGACCGTCCGGCGACCAAGCGCACGCGGCTCTAGCGCCGGCACCGTCGGTCCCATGCTTTGGTTGCCGGGCGGGGCGCAGGTGTTTTTTTTTAGGGTCAATGGGGGGAGATCCCCACCTGAATTTTCCATTAGGGTCTTTTGAAGGCTAAAATTCTTATACAATAGTTTGTTTAGCAAGAAAAACTAGGGGAGGGGGAGGTTTTACAGATACAACATGAGGTTTACATTGAAGAAAACAAGGAGCACCATGCGTCGGCTACATACTGTTCTTCCTGCTTGAGGTGCAAACTCCAGAGCCGGGCCTCATCCCTACATTGCACCCAGAAACTTGGATGGCTTGGTTGTACGTGCGGAAAAACCAGGGCGTTCCTTTGTTTCCAAAGCAACCAGTAGAAGCAGGAACCCCGAATAGTGACGAGCGGGGACTGTTGTCGGGCGAGCTACACTCCAGCCCGACAACAGTCCAAAGAGCGGTGACAGTTGCGTTACCCATTTGAAAGCCCAGCGAATTCCAAACATGTGACGTGAACTGAAAGTGGAAGATGATGTGATCATAGTTTTCCTCTTGCCCACAGAGGTCACACGATGGACAGGTCAGGATGTTTTTCTTGACGAGATTTAATCGGCACTGGATCCTTTCCTGCACAAGAAGCCAACCAAAGAACTGCACTCGTGGTGGAGCGCGATTGTGCCAGACGAAGGCGGCGAAGTTGGACGGAGAGGAGCCAGCCGCAACTTTGAGCTTGACATAGATATCTGCTGTGGTTATTTGGGGGCCTCGGCTAGCGGGGTAAAGGCGTTGATCATCTGTGTTGCCAAGCAACACTTGTTGCAGCAGGCTGTTTACCTTTGCGAGCTCTGAAGTTGCCTGGGTGGATAAGCGTGCGGCAAGGTGCGGTTCCAAGCCCTCCGTTATCACTTCGGCCATGCTCACGTTATCATTTAGTGCATGACTGAACAATAGGGGAAACAGATCACTGAGGCGCCCTACACTTAGCCAGCGATCGTGCCAGAAACATGTACTAGTCCCACTAGAAACTGCTAAGCAAGTGAGGGCCTGATACATAGGTAGCAGCTCTTGCATCCCCTTCCAGTGGGGGCCTCTGATGTCGCCCTGAAGATCGCAGAGATTAACCATGCTTCGTGCCCAGCGAGCCCACGAGGATCCCTCTGGATGATGGAGCCGGTGCAGTAATTTCAGCAGTAGGCTTTTGTTTTGAGCTGCTAGATCTTTCAGGCCAAGTCCGCCATGTTCTTTTGATTGGCAAGTATTTTCCCACGCTACCAGGCATTGAGCACCACTTACTTTCTCTTCACCCGACCATAGGAACCTACGGCGTTTACTGTCAAGAGCATCAATGGTGCCGGCAGGGAGGAGAAGCACAGACATAGCATACGTGAAGTTGCTATCCACCACGCTGTTGATGAGTACTGTCCTTCTCGTCGCGTTGAGCAGCGAGGCTTTCCAGCCACTTAGCTGCCTGTCCACTCTTGCAATCAGTGGGCTGAACGCGGCGAGCCGGAGTTTCTCATGTGAGAGCGGTAGCCCCAGGTAGGTTTGGGGGAACTTGTCAAGTTTACAGCTGAGGATTCCTTGAAAGAGTGCTGCTAATGAGCTGGGCACATGCATGGGGACCATGGTGCTTTTGTGATAGTTGGTTGATCAGCAGCCCTGTAGCAGCCGAGAACCTATCCAGAACATCCTTGAGTGCTAGCAGACCCCCTGGTCAACGTGGAGCAATATCAGTGTGTCGACGGCATATTGAAGTACTGGACAAGCTTGATCTGCAGCAGCTGGGTGTCTGATCCTAGAGTCGGCCTGGATCATCTGTTGTAGGATGTCAGCTACCAGGAGGAAAAGGTAAGGCAACAAAGGATCACCTTGACGGAGGCCTCTTCCACAAGCAAACCAGGGCCTGGGACCCCATTCACTAGAACTGATAGCTTCGAGGTGGTCAGCAGATCAGAGGTCCAGGTGATCCATTCCTGCGGGAAGCCTCGTGCTTTCAGCACCGCAGCAAGACTTGCCCAATTTACAGAATCAAAAGCTTTAGCAAAATCCAACTTAAGCACCGGTGTAGGTAGTTTACGTCGGTGACAATACTGAACCAACTCCATTGCATAAACAAAGTTTTCAGAGATAGATCTCCCTTTGATAAAACCTGTCTGGTTTGGGTCGACCAGACGCGGTATCTGGCGCTGAAGTCTTGTGGTTAACATCTTAGACACGATCTTGAGCGAGCAGTTTTGAAGGCAGATGGGTCGGTAGTCGTTGGCTTCAAGGGGGGTTGTTTTCTTGGGTATCATGACGATGTATGATCTGTTCAGGCGCTCAAGCTCAGCTGCCCCGGACTGAAACTCCCATGCCAACTGCACGACAGCCGGCGTGACAGTTTGCCATGTCGCTGCGTAGAACGCCGGGCCGAACCCATCTGGTCCGGGGGAGCTCGAACGGTTCATGGCCTTGACAGCAGCGTGTGCTTCAGCCAAGGTGAACGTGGAGATGAGCGGGGCGCAGGTGTTACAAGCGAACTCTACCGTCCGCCGCAGCTTCCGGCAAGGCGGCAAGTTCCTCGCGTTGGGCGCTCATGCCCCTGCGCGCGAGCGCTTCCGCGAAGCTCTGGGCTGTCCGACGCAATGCGCCAATGCCGATCCTGGGGGGGCGCGGAACGAGACGCCGCCGTCTGGAAAGTTTCGCGCTCAAGCTGTTCGACGAAATGCCGCCGGAGGTACCCGTCATTCGGGCTCATGCCTTGGACAGAGACAGTGTCTGTCGAAAGGCTCGTGCGAGTTGGCTAGCCGAGCAGGTCGAGGTTGTGAACAATGTAAGTATTGCACTGCCGCTCCATTTCATAGAAGTATAGAACCAGACATTGTTGGCATACTTGCTCTGCATCTCTACTCTTAATCTCCAATGGTTTCTGAAGCATGTCGATCAGAGGCAAGATCTGGGCTAAATCACCTAAATGCATTAGTATCACTACCTGAGTTAGTAACGAACTGAACAATCGAACCTATTTTTCACTTGTTTTTGCTTGGTCACTGTGCTCCAGAAACTGATCACCGATCACTGTACATGTTACATAGTACTTCAAGGAAAAAGAAAAGGGGTGGAGGATGGATACTTTTCTCAAAAGTAGTTTCAAAATGTTCAAGAAACTGTACAATATGCACGGTAACACTAGCGAAACGCAAAACTAGTACCTCTACTGAAAAATACATCTATTTTATGCACTGAACTACGATATTATCATGTTTAATTGGCTAGCTGCAGCCTGCAGTGCTGAACCATGTCTTGACTGACTTTTATGTCTGCAGGCTATCATCCACACTTTCCAGACATGACACAACTTGCGTGATAGGTGGCCTCATAGAAGGGTTATGGTTCACACACTTGCAAGCAACCTCAAGCACCTTCAGCATTTGCTCTTCATGCCCTGTGCCACATAATATTGGATCCAGGACTTCAATCTGCTTTCCCTGAGACCTCATCTCTAGCACCCACGGGACAAGTTCTTTTGATGTCGACAGGAATGAAACAGGCCGCAATCCTGTGAGCATCTCAAGCAGGACAACTCCGAAGCTGTATATATCACCTCTCAGAGTGGCCATCGACCCTTGCCCATACTCAGGCGGGATGTAGCCGAGAGTACCAACCAACTCGGTCGTAACATGTGTTTTGTTGGGAAGGATCAATCTTGATAGCCCAAAATCTGCAACATGAGCTTTGAATTCTTTGTCAAGTAGAATGTTGCTTGATTTGATATCCCGATGGACAATGTGAGGTTTGCAGACATTATGGATGTAAGAAAGGCCGTGACATGCTCCTTTTGCTATCTTTAGCCGTGTTGGCCAGTCAAGAAATGTGCTGGCATCATCATCCCTGTTGTGAAGCCAGTCATCAAGACTGCCATTCTCCATGAAAGAATATATGAGGAACCACGAGTCTCCCTGAATACAGTATCCCCACAATGGCACTAGATGGTCATGCTGAGCCATGGACAGCGCTTCAACCTCCGCACTGAACTCCCTTTCCATTAGGCACATTTCACCATTGAGCTTCTTGATGGCAAGCTTGCAGCCATCAGGTAGCTCAGCTTTGTACACTAGCCCATAACTACCGCATCCGATGATGTGGTCCTTGTCAAAATTATTTGTAGCCTTCATGATTTCAGAGAACGTGAGCTTGTTTTCTTCAGCCTTACTTCCCAGCATCATGACCAATGCGTGCACTTGACTCGAGTTATATGAAGTTGTTTCGACATCTCCATTTACATCTATTGTACTTCTGGCTGTTAACCTCTTTACTTTAATAGAGACAAGAAGACACCCCAGGAGCAAAAGAATGGAAATAGCTGCGAAGAACGTGCCAAATGCAATTGCAAAAATGGCCTTCTTATTTCTTCCTTTTGTGGGTACCAGAGGTGCATCAGCTGAACTGCATCGACGACCGAGCATAGGGCCACCACACAGCTTTGGATTCCCATCAAAGCTAGAATTCTGAAATGTACTAAATTGGCCACGAGTTGGAATAGGCCCTTCCAGGTTATTGTTAGAAACATTGATTCTGGAAAGGAAGTGCAGGTTCTCCAATTCAGATGGGATTGCACCTGTGAGATTGTTGTTGGATAAGTCTAGCACCTGCAGGTTTGTGAGATTGCAGATGGATGTGGGGATTGGTCCTGTTAAGTTGTTGAAGCTGATATTGAGTGAAACGAGGGCCTTCAACTGACCAATCTCCGGGGGAATCGCACCGGTCAGTTTGTTGCTGCTTAAATCTAGCGTTTTAGGGAAAGCAACCTGTATGCGGTACTGACGTGCTGGACCATTATAAACTGGCAGGTTGAAGATCCTTGGGTCCAAATGGGCTGCGGCCTTTTCTGAAGTTAGCATTGACATATTCATTAATGCTGTTGGAATTTCCCCTGTAAGGCTGTTGTTTGATAAGGCTAAATAGAAAAGGTAGTTTAGGGTGTTGATCCAGGTTGGTATTGGTCCACTGAGTCGATTGCCACCTAGGAGCAACATCTCTAAATTTGCTAGCTTTGATATCCAAAGAGGCATTTCCCCAGACAATAGGCAATCTTCAATATCCAAGACCTGAATATTCTCAAAACCATTAAATGTGTCATACTGTGGCATGAACTCTCCCCTGAAGTTGGCCCCGATAAGCAGGGTCGTAAGGTTTGTGCAGCTCTTAAGGATCTGAAGTGTATTTGTGATGTTTGTAAAATTGTTCTGACCTAGGGATAGGAAAGTGAGGGACTTCAGATTACCTATTCTTGGTGAAAGTTGCCCACCCAAGTTGTTGCCAGATAACCTCAATGCAACCAAATTTCTGCAAGAGTATATGCTTTCTGGAACTGTGCCAATGAAGTTGTTGTACAGAAGGTCTAAAGTTTCTAGATTGTGCAGGGTAGAGAAATTGACCTTCACAAGCTCGCCACTGAAGTTGTTGCTCTTGAGTTCAATGGTTCTGAGATTTGTGCAGTTTCCTAGTGAAGCCGGCAGCTCCTCTGACATGTTGTTATTGTCCAAACGGAGCTCCTCTAACCTCTTGAGCTGTCCTATAGAATCAGGGATATTGCCGGTGAAATTGTTCCTCCCAAGATCAAGGGTTGCCAGATCTCTGAGGTTGACTATGCGTGCACCATCGAGGGCACCATCCAAATCATTGTTAGGAAAAGACAGGTGCTCCAATGAGGTAGCATTGAACAGTTCATCTGGAATTGACCCATTGAGGTTGTTGTCGCCAGCCTTGAGCACTCTGAGCTGGGAGCAATTACCGAGCCCTGGCGGGATACGGCCACTGAATTTGTTGCAACAGAATTCAAGCACAGCAAAGGATGGTGATATGTTGCAGAAATGACCTGGAAGTTCTCCAGTGAAGCTGTTGTTGCTGGCATTGATTGCAACCAAATTCTTCATCCCCATCCATGTTGTGGAGGTAAACTGCCCTGTGAACATGTTGCTTGAGATGTTCAGTACCTCTAGAGGCTGATCAGCGGTTGAAGATGGCAGCTCATGCAGGTCTCCCTTGAGTTGGTTGTAGCTGACATCGAGGACGATGATGCTGCTGGACGACACTAATCCTGGCGGCAGGCTACCGGACAGCGAGTTGTAGGACAAGTTCAGATGCTCCAGGCCGGTGAGGTTGCCAAGAGACGGTGAGATGCGCCCTTCAAGCCCCCTAGAAGCCAGTGAGACCTTTGTGACCATCCTGTTTCTGTTGCAGGCGATGCCTTCCCATTTGCAGCAGTCTGTGCCTTCCTGCCATGGCTTGGCAAGGCCGGCATCCCGGGAGAGTCCGGCGAGGAACTGGAGGAGGGAGGTCTTCTCCAGCTCTGTGCAGGAACTGGTGGGAGACGCCAACGAGATCAGGAGCACAATAGCAAGGCCAAGGGAAGGTATGGGTAATCTTCTGCTGGACTTATTGTATGAAAAATGGTTTAGCTGCATGGCTTCCTATTTAAACTAGAATGGAAACTAGATGATTAACTTGTGTCCTGTCTAGATGAAAGTACAAATGATCTAATCAGGGAAGAGCATGAGGTAGAAGAAAGAAGAGGCTCTCTTGCTTTCATCTTGGTTATCGGGTTCCTAGTCGTAGCCACCTTAAAGAAAAATGAAGTCAACTATTAGATGCTATAGGAAATCATCTTATTCTGAGTGTATTTAACGTAACGGACATAGCATCTAACTTGTTCAACGTTTCATTGATGGCTGCATGATATGATCCATTAAGATGTCCAACTGACCAAGCTTCCTGATCGTACAAAATATATGCCTTTTTTTTTGTCATCCTTGAATCAGTAAAGGTGCTGTACCCAACACTGAAAACTCCCGCCTAACGTGGGGAGATCTGCCGTGATTTCTTGGATCAGGCATCACAGATAATTACGGCCTGCCTTGATTTCCCTGATCTCAGGATCAGGCATCACTTGGCCTACCAGCTTCACTTAACCATCCTGTTTTCTTAACCTTAGCAGTTAGTACATGACAAAATCTGTAGAACACATTCATATATGGTGATATGAGAATTAGATGGGCACATAGGAAAATGAAGGCATCACGATACACGTGTTTTCCCCAAATTCACTAGACATTTCCTGGGAAAACATACGCTGGATTTGCGAAATCAAGTAGTTGATGATTCTTAGGGCACAAGAACAATGCGCTGCTCCAGATCATTTGATTAATCCTTGCAGCATGCAACAAGCACAGGTTTGGGCTGTACACTACAAACGATGTAGAGCATATTACACGCTGGGCACAGAGAGCGCAGGTCTTGCAAATTGTAAATTCTTGTTCAGAGCTCGAAAATGGTTAGTCTTCATAGGCCGACACCGCCGCCGCACGTCGCCGGCAAACACGACGCGGTTGGACCCCGGACGAGGCCCCATCTCGTCCCACGCGGGCGGCGAATTGGCAATCGGAGCCGCCAGCGAATTGCCCATTTCTGGCCCTCATCGCAGGAGTCTTAAAGAGTTTCCTTTGAATGTCGCGCTTGTGCTGGACTGGTGGTGCGGCGGCGGCGGCGGCGCGCCGTCGAGAGGAGCGGGGGAACGGAGAGCCAAATGACGCGGAGGTGGAAGACGGCTTATCCGCATGAATTCGACGAGATCGTGATTATAATCGCGATCCGGATTAGGGGTACTTTTGCAAAGTTTAGGGGGTCTTTTCGAAAATATCGGATCGCGATTAATAATCGCGATCCGAAACAGGGGGGCTTTTGAAAAATAGTATTATTTGTTAAATCTCCTGTCCGGCGGCACGGCACGGCGGTTGCCGAGGTCCCGGCGTCCCGCTGGCATCGGCGGCCGCCGGCAACGCCATCGCTACACGCCTCGCGCAACTTTCCGTAGACCGAGCACACCCAATTGTTGTGCCGGCGCCCGCAACATTGGCTCCATGCTCCGATCACCGGCCGCCCGGCCGGGCCACCACATCTCACAAGGGAATTATGCAGTAGCTCCTCCTTCCTCTGATCACCACCAGCACCCACGCGCCGTGCCCTTGCATTCCGAGCTCGTTCCCTAGATCCAGCCATCATCGACGTCCTCGGGCTCGTCGGTGGAATGCCGATCCTGGGGCCAGGAAAAAGGCGCCGCGGAAGCAGCGCGCTCAGGCTGTTCGACGAAATGCTGCCTGCGGACTTTGACACCCAAGTGGCACTACGTTGACAACAAGGGGGTTGTCCTCAGGTTCGTATTTGTACGGCCAGGCGCATCAAGATCGAGCAGGCTGAGGGACACGTCAGGCTTAGTCATGTGCAGCCGGTTGAGGCTGCGTTCTGCAATTGATTGGATTCTTCACCGTGCTCTACTCCACTTGCATGGTTTGTTCTCTTACTTTGGACCGTTGAAATGCATCTTCATGTTCAGCATGTCATCCTACAATGTTCTACTACACCCTGTTCAGCATGTGGCAGCTTTATCCCAATTAACGACCAGGCACCGTATTATGCTCATTGGCAGCTATACATTCCACGTCCTACTTTAAGCTCCAGTGGTTTGTGAATTCGGTGGATCAGAGCCATAAAGCTGATTAGCACTTAACGCACTTAGGAGAATTAGTGCCAGTACTTGGGTTAGGAAGGTACTCAATGAAAATGGTCGATTTTTTGCTTGCTTCTTTTTTCACAATGACCCAGAAACTGAGCAGGGCTTACATGTTACATACCACCTCAAGAACAGAAGGGGATGGGGGATGTTCCATTTGAATACTTTCTTCAAAAAGTTACATAGGTCTCATATGTGCCAGAAACTGTACAAGATGCACTATAACATTAGCCGAACTCAAAACTATTACCCCTAGTGAAAGGTACATCTACATTCTACTGTATGCATTTAGCTACAATATTCTCTGGTTAACTGCATTGTGTCTTGAGTGACTTTTGTGTCTGCAGGCCAGTATTGATGCTTTCGAGGCATGAGACTACTTCCATGATAGGTGGCCTCATGCTAGGGTTATAGTTCACACATTTGCAAGCAATCTCAAGGACCTTAAGCATCTGGTCTTCATGCCCTGTGCCACGGAGTGTTGGATCCAGGACCTCAATCTGCTTTCCCTGAGACCTCATCTCCAGCACCCACGGGACAAGTTCTTTTGATGACGACAGGACTGGGACAGGTCGCAATCCTGTGAGCAGCTCAAGCAGGACAACTCCAAAACTGTATATATCACCTCTCAGAGTAGCCACCCACCCATGCGCATACTCAGGGGGGATGTAACCAAGAGTGCCAACCAACTCGGTTGTGACATGAGTTTTATTGGGAAGGATCAACCTTGACAGCCCAAAATCTGCAACATAAGCTTTGAATTCTTTGTCCAGTAGGATGTTGCTGGATTTGATATCACGATGGATGATGTGAGGCTTGCAGACATTATGGATATAAGAAAGGCCACTGCTTGATCCTTGTGCAATCCTGAGCCTCGTTGGCCAGTCAAGCATTGTGCTGGCATCATCATCCATGTTGTGAAGCCAATCATCCAGGCTGCCATTCTCCATGAAAGAATATATGAGGAACCTCGAGTTTCCCTGGATGCAGTAACCCCAGAGTGGCACAAGATTTTCATGCTGGGCCATGGAGAGTGCTTCAACCTCTGCAGTGAACTCCCTTTCCATCAAGCACATTTCACCATTAAGCTTCTTGATGGCGAGCTTATAGCCATCAGGTAGCTCAGCTTTGTAGACTAGGCCATAACCACCGCACCCAATGATGTGCTCCTTGTCAAAGCTATTTGTAGCTTTCACGATGTCAGAGAATTTGAGCTTGTTTTTGTCTCCCTTACCTTGTGACATCATGATCAGTTCGTGCTCAGAGCTGGAGTCGAATGAAGTTGTTTCAACATCACCATTATCCTCCCTTCTATTTTTGGATGTTAAACTCTTTACCCTGATTAGGACAAGAAGACGCCCCAGCAACAGAAGAATAGCAATTCCTGCAAAGAACACGCCAAATGCAATTGCAAAAATTGCCTTCCTTTTTCCTTTTTTTGTGGAGACTGGAGGTGCATGAGCTGAACTGCATCGACGAAGTAGCATAGAGCCACACAACTCTGGGTTCCCATTAAAGCTAGAATTCTGAAATGTATTAAATTGCCTGCCAGTTGGAATAGGCCCTTCGAGGTTATTATTAGAAACGTTGAATACGGCAAGGAAGTACAGGTTCTCCAATACAGCTGGGATTTCACCTGTGAGATTGTTGTTGGATAAATCTAGCACCTGCAGGTTTGTGAGATTGCAGATGGATGGGGGGATCGGTCCTGTCAAGTTGTTGAAGCTGATATCAAGTGAAATGAGGGCTTTCAACTGACCAATCTCTGGAGGAATCACACCCGTAAATTTGTTTCCGCTTAGGTCTAGAGCTTTAGGATAAGCAATTGGTATGCGGCGTTGAAGTGATGGACCTTCATAAACTGGCAGATCAAAGACCCTTGGGTCCAAATGAGCTGCAGTCTTCTCGGAAGTTAGCATTGGCATAGCCATTAATGTTGTCGGAATTTCTCCTGTAAGGCTGTTGTTTGATATGTCTAAATAGAAAAGGTATTCCAATGTGTTGATCCAGGCTGGTATTGGTCCACTGAGTTGATTACCTTGCAAAAACAATATCTCCAAATTCGCTAGCTCTGATATCCAAAAAGGTATTTGCCCCGACAATAGGCAATCGTCAATGGCCAAAACCCGAAGATTCTCAAAACCATCAATTCTGGCATTGTGTGGCATGGTCTCGTTCATGAAATTCATCCCAAGAAGAAGGGTGGTGAGGTTCTTGGAGCTTCTTAATATCTGAAGTGCATTTGTTATATTTGAAAAACTGTTGTTTGCGAGCGACAGGAAGGAGAGGGATTTCAGATTGCCGAGTCCTTTTGATAACTGTCCATGGAACTTATTTGAAGACAGCCGTAGTGCAATCAGGTTTCTGCATGAGTATATGCTTTCTGGAATTGTGCCACTGAAGTTGTTCCGCATAAGATCTAAGGTTTTTAGAGTGGGGAAGTTGGAGAAACCGACCTTGTTGAGTTCACCACTGAAATTGTTGCTCTTAAGGTCAAGTGTTATGAGATTTGTGCAGTTGCTCAAGGTTGATGGCAGCTCCCCAGACATGCTGTTGTAGTCCAAATGGAGTTCCTGCAATCTCGTGAGCTGACCTATGGAGTCCGGAATCATTCCGCTGAATTTGTTTTCTCCAAGATCAAGGATGGCCATTTTTCCGAGTTTGACTATATGTGTGCTATCAAGTATCCCTTGTAAACCATTGCTGGAAAAAGAAAGATGCTCCAACAAGGTAGCCTTGAAGAGTTCTTCAGGGAGCGTCCCACTGAGGTAATTGTGCCCAGCCTTGAGCACTCTGAGTTTGGAGCAATTACCGAGTCCTGGGGGGATACTACCACTGAGTTTGTTGTAAGAGAGTTCAAGCACACTAAAGGATGGTGATATGTTACAGAAATGACTTGGAATATGCCCAGTAAAGCTATTGTTGCTGGCATTGAGTGCAATCAAATTCTGCATCCCCTTCCATGTAGTGGATGCAAACTGCCCAGTAAACAAGTTGCTTGAGATATTAAGTACCTGTAGAGGCCGTCCAGGGATTGAAGAAGGCAACTCGTGCAGGTCTCCGTTGAGCTGGTTGAAGCTCACATCGAGGACAATGATGCTGCTGGATGACACCAATCCCAGCGGCAGGCCACCAGACAGCGAATTGTAGGACAAGTTAACCTGCTGCAGTCCGGTGAGGTTCCCAAGGGATTGTGATATGTGCCCCTCAAGGCCTCTAGATGCTAGAGAGACATCAATAACTGTTTTGTTTCCGTTGCAGGTGATGCCTTCCCAATTGCAGCAATCTGTGTCTTCCTGCCATAACTTTGCAAGGCCAGCATCCTGTGAGAGCCCAGAGACGAACTGGAGGAGGGAGTTCTTCTCCTGCTCTGTGCAAGAGCTGGTGAGGGTGGCCAAAGAGATCAGCAGCAGAGCAGCAAAGCCAAGGGAAGGTATGGGTAACCTACTGCTGTAGTTCTTGTATGGAAATTGGAGTGGCTGCATGGCTTCCTGTTGAAAGTAGCATGGAAACCAGACGCTTAACTTGTTTCCTGTCTAGATGAGATACCAATGTTCTGAGTCTAATCAGGGAAGAGCATAAGGTAGAAGAAGGAGGTGGCTCCTGCCTCCATCTTGCTGATCCCTTCTAGTCGTGGTCACTACAAAGAAAAAATGAAGTCAAGGATCATATGCTACTATAGGAGAATCCTCAGTATCATTGTACGTTTTTAATGCAGTATAGAATAGACAAAGCAGCAGTTTGTTGTTCACACTTGTATTGCTTCACTGGTGGCTACCTGCTGTAATCCATAAAAGAAGTCCAACTGACCCTACGAAATATTTGCTTTTTCTAGTCATCCTTGAATCAATCCTTGTTGAATCACTGCCGTGATTTGCCTGATCTGATATAGTGACGTCACTTGTCCTACCATGTTCACACATAACGCACAGCCTGCCTTATTTTACCTGATCACATGATCTGCCATCACTTGTCCTACCAGCTTCACTTAACGAACCTGTTGTCTTAACCATAGTATTAGTACTGACAAAGGATCACTCTGTGATGCACTATTTATTTTGTAGGATGATGCACCCTTTTTGGTGAACAGGAAAAGGAGCGAATTTTTCGAAAGAAACTGAAGATCTGCAAGATTCAGTACACGGAGAGCATCATTTCCAGGAGGCACGTACAATACTTTAGAGCAATCATCGGCGTCGCGGTCAAGGTGTGGACATTGCTTGGAAAATGAAAGGCCCAGGTGGAGGCAAGAAAATAAGAAAAAGGCGCAGGGTAATAGTAGGTGGTGGGTGAGGGTGACCTGGCGCCCCTATTCTTGGTCGTCTGATTCAATTCGTCGACTTTGCCTTGGCCCGAGGCGTTTGCTTTGTGCTTAATCCTTGCTGCTGATGCAGTGACGCGTACGCTCGCAGCTGCCTTCCATGGCCCCGGTTCTTCCACAGGTGCGTGATGGACCTTGGCTCTTCTTGCTGACCGGGAATTCAAGAGTCGATCGAAGAGCGTACTGGACAGCGTGTGATTTCTGGTGGATTGGGAAAGATAAAGATGATTGTGATTTGAAGAGTGGTGTGGATAGCCTGAATGTCTGATCCTGTGAAGATGGCATATCAATCAGATTTATTCAGGTAGTGATGCTAAAAATCTCTCTGTTTCCTTCTTTTTGGTGTGTAGTCATATTCTAGTTATTAGTCGAGTGATTATGTTGATGGTGCTTACTACTTGCTTAGTGGGCGCAGTTGCGCATTTCATATTGGTTTTTAGTGGTGGTTATATGATAGCCTGCCATCACGGGTGTCTGTGTAAGCAATAGAGATTGCATATAATGCGGGGGATATGTTGCCTCTTGGGCTGATTATATAGGAGTACATGGTTTGGAGGGCAAGTAGCCTCTCTAGAGATAAGAAAGGTTATCCCAGCATTACAATCAATCCTAAACTAACCATATCTGGAGTTGTCTAATATACTCTAACATCCCCTCGCAGTCACAACGGGAGCACGCAGACGATGAGACTAGAGAATAAGCCGAAGAGATGACATCCCCTCGCAATCGCAACCGTTAATGCGCCACAAATGTTGTGGCTGGAATAGGAGCTGAAGAGGCTTCTCAAGCAGATGGTAGCCCCTTAGTGCTGAAGTAGCCGAGATCGAGGTGGACGTGGTCGAAGCCGTGGAGAAGGGCACGGGTCCGAAGCATCAGTGAAGGCGCCCAAATACACAAAAGCAGCAGCTTCTTGTCGACAGTGTCAGCAGGACGATGAGCCGAGCGCGATGGTAGATGGTGCAGCTAAAGAGCGCAATTGCATCTTCCTTCAGCAACGTCGGCGGCGGTGTCCGTGAGCGTGTGGCAATAGGTGCGGACTCGGACCGAGAGTCAGCGTGATGAGGACTACCAGCATGGGTGGCGCCACCGTCTAAAAAGGCGGCGTTGCCGACGAGGATGGCTTGATCACGAGCGTTGCCGTAGCAGCCTGAAGGGCGCAACGACAACCTCATCTTCGGGAGTGTCGACGACGGGACAGTAGGCGACGCACCTGATCTTGATCGGGAAAAAAGAAAAGCAGCAGCAGGAAGAGGTCCACGGAGAACCGTCTGACTGGCGGAGAACAGGTCGGATCTGGCGTCTCCGATCCATGCTGGTCGGTGCAGTCGGATGTGTCGGTCGGAGGTGCCGACGGAGCGGTCGGGAGAGGTCGGGGCCGCGGGATGCGCCGGTCGAGGGTGCCGACGGAGCGTTGGGGGAGGGGGCGGTCGGGGGTGGCGCTAGGATGCGACTAGAGGGGCGCCCGCTACCGCCGGGTGCCGCTGAGGCCTGGAGGAGTAGAGGACCGCCCGCCGCTACCGGGGGCCGCCACGGCCTGGAGGAGTAGAGGGCCGCCCGCCGCCGTCGCCAGGGGCCGTCGTTGGGGCGCGGCCTGGAGGGACGCCCGCCGTAGCCGGGGGCCGCCATGGCCAGGAGGAGTGGAGGGGCGATCTACTTGCTGCTTGACCATGATCGGCACGGCGAATCAGAGGGATCGGCCGCGCATCCTACGAGGGTGCTGCTCCCGGCGGAGATTGATCTCCCCGGGGGCGGCGCGAGGGCAGCGAAAGCTGGAGGCCTAGGTTTTGTAACCTAGACTCGTGATACCATGTAAAATTGTGTATAATGCGTGGGATATGTTGCTTGAGCCTTTTGAACGATTATATAGGAGTACATAGCTTGGAGGGTAAGTAGCCTCTCCTAGAGATAAAGGAAGATTATCCTGGGATTGCAATCAATCCTAAACTAATGGAGTTGCCTAATATACTCCTTGAGGTGTTGATCGCAGAACAGCAAAGTGGGTGGCACTAAGCACTGTCCAGGCTCTGAAGAACGAAATCGCAAAAGTTTGATACACTGGGACGAAGCTGCTGAGCTGGCGTTGTATCCCTCTCTGTTTGTTTCTGCACAGTAGGACTCGGTTTGTTTCTTCTCTTCGCACTTGTTTGTTTATTTCTCTCATAATAATATTCGTAATCTATATGTCTTTCACAATTTTATATCAGGTTCGGAGCCAACGGGAGCATAGCAAAAACATGGAAGAGTCGAAGAGACAAGAGACAGTGTGAGGGCGTGTGGGCTTGGGCTTCTGCTTCCTGCAGCCAGCCAGAGCCAGCAGGTCAGTCAGTCGCAGCGTGTGCCGTACGCGTCCGGACCCGACGAGGAGAACGCGAGGCGGCGGGCGGGTAGCAGCCACGGCAACGGCAACGGCGTGCGCGTGTGCGTGGACGCGGGCCCCGCACTCCACGTGGCCAGCGCCTAGCCGCCTGCCTCGGTCTTGGTTCACACCGCCAACCGGCGACGCCAAACCGACGGCGACGAGGAGGGACGGACGGACGGACGGACGCGTTGTCCGTGTCGCGTTCGGGGTTCCCGTCGTGTTCGTCGTCGATTCAGGATTCCAGGAAAGGAAAATAAAAAGGAGAAAAGGCGTTCTCCCTTTCCGTCTCGTATCTTCAAAGTTATCTTCAAAGTCTGAGCTCTGAAAACGGGCTGCAAACGGGGAAGAGCGAGGTGGCGACGTCCATAATTGCGGGTTCAGACTTCGAGGCTTGACCCCCACCGCAACGCAACAGCACGACTCGAGAACAACGCAAGACTTTTGACCCCACCACAACGCAAAAACACGAAGGCGTGCAAATTCAAATACCGTTCCGGGAAAAGTGCAATTCTAAATACGTAGTTAGAATTGCATTATTTAGAATTGCATTCACGGTTGGACAGAGGAATATTACACTGCTTTATCCGTCCGGTCCCGTGGGCGGCCGGAACGGAACGGACAGCTGTTGTACTGACGTGCGGGCAAGTACCGCAGCTCTGGTTTGGTCCAGTGAAAATCGACAGTCATTGCACGAATACAATAGTGTACTCAACTTCCATCAGGCCACGTGTTGGAACGCGTGATCGACGTGTTGTACCGGTGTGCGCGGTTTTCTGTGTTTTCGCGACCGGTTGCTATTTTGGCCATTTGAGCTCACTCTTCCTCATGTTGTTTGAACTTTCCAGAAAGAGCTTTTGGCTTTTGCTCTCTGTAAAGGTGGCTTTCTGAAAGCTGGCAACCTAACTTTTGGAATGGTGGGATAGAGTGTCTATTCTGTAGGGTTTATATGTTAGGCTTTTCTTCAACCTTGTATGGTGGCTGGATTTGTTGGCCTTTGCCATTGCTCGACGGTCGAAAGGCAAGATCAACAGGGAGAGGGAAGGACGGGAGCGGCTGGAGGTGAGACCGACAGAGGAGGGGACGTCGGGGAGCTTCACGCTCCTACGGCGGTGCAGCGCCGGATGTCGAAGGGGCTGAGGAGGGGCGGTGGCGGGCGAGATTTGGCAGGGAGGAGGGGTGTTGCGCCGGTGGGGGAGATTTGGAGTGGAGGAGCTCCCCTGCGGCCCCACCCCCGCCCCCGCGCTCCTTTGCGTCGGTTGGGAGCCGCGGTCAAGCTTGCCCCATCCCCTCCCTGCGCTCCTCCACGCCAGTAGGAAGCCGCCGGGCGGAGCAGATGGGCGTCGCCCAGGCGGAGCAGAGGGGTGTGTCATCAGGGCGGAGTAGAGGCGCACGCCGGTCATGGCTCGGGCGCCACAAAACCGGAGGAGAAGGAGACAGTGCAGATGGAGATGGAGCTGAGGGCGCCACAGTTAGCTCTCTTGCTAGTTCATTTGAACTAAAACGTGTTGTTTTGGTTTTCTCCCGCTAATTCATTTTAATATCGTGCACGATAGTGTATTTTATGTTCTTTTTTCGTGAATACGCAGGAGAGCTGTGTATCTTTGTATTAAGAAGAAAAAGTTTTGTACATCACGGGCCTATCCGGGCGCACGCACACGGGTTTAGGCATGTTTTAGCTTACATTACACCACCGCAACGACAACACAAATGGCACAGAAAGGCCGAAATCAGAAATGCTGATCTAAAACACCTGATGGTATCGGCCAGCCTATGGCAGCTAGGTGTTTTGCACCAGAGTTGCCCTTCCTGAATGATCTCCTGCAGCAGTTGTGAGGCATCCTTTGGTGGTGATCTTGCAAACACCCTTTCATTGCGTTCCTTCCATATTTTCCATGAAACAAGCATAAACGCTGAATCGAAGCCTTTTGTTTGCCCGGAATGGACACCGCTTCTCTTGCTGAGCCACCAGTCTAGCAGTTCGACTTCATTGCCGGGATGGCGTTGTGCAGGTTCAGTACTGCACTGACTTGATGCCACAGTTGCATAGAGAATGGGCACCTGGAGAAGAGGTGATCTGCAGTCTTTGATTCCTGGTCACACAGGCCACAGCACGCATGATCTTGCAATCCTCGCCTCTGCCTCCTAGCAGCTGTCCAGAGCCGATTCTTGACAGCTAACCACATGAATACCTTCACTTTCAATGGTGCCCAAGCCTTCCAAATCGGTTCTGCTGCAGCAAACTTGACGGAGGTGCTGTAGAAGAACTTGCATAACGATTTAGAGGAGTAAGAACCAGAGATATCCCATTTCCAAGTCACCGAATCTTCAACCCCGGGCGTTAACTGAACCTGCTGTAAGTGATGCCATAAGGTGACGTATTCAGTTAACGCAGTTACGGTTAGGTGTCCGACAATATCATGAATCCATTGCTTTTGGTGCATCCCCTGCGCTACTGTCCGTCGATTCTTGATTCATGGCCTGATCAAGTTGCACAATTCCGGAGCCAAGGTACACGACGAGGCCTGACCCATCCAGTTATCGACCCAAAACAACGCTAAGTTGCCATCTCCTACTTGTACCTGAATCGAAGCTTGTAACAGTTTTTTCAGATCATTATCCTGTTCGAAGTCGAGCTGCATATGTTTCCATGGACGACCAGGATCCGTTTTCTTCAGCCATAGCCACCTCATTCTCAAGGCTAGCGATGCGATGCGCAAGTCGGGGATGCCCAACCCTCCATAAGCGAGCGGTCTGCAGACATATGGCCAGGCCACCAGGCAATGGCCACCATACGCTGCAGGCTTGTCGGCCCAGAGGAAGCCCCGACGTCTCTTGTCAATTTCCTGCAATACCCATTCTGGAACTTTCAAAGAGATGAAGGTATGGACTGTGATTGAGCTCATTACCGCCTTCACTGTGGTAAGCCTTCCGGCTTTATTCATTAAAGGTGCCTTCCAAGCTGGCATGCTTGCTGAAACCTTGTCAATCAAAGGTTGAAAGTGACATTTCTTCAGTTTCGTGACTGATAGAGGCAGCCCCAGATAAAGGATGGGAAAATCTAAGATGGGGATCGGTAGGATAGGCTGAATTCTATCGAGCTGTTCCTGTGAACATGAGATGGGGGTTATCAAGCTCTTGCCTAGGTTAGTATGAAGTCCAGATGCTCGTCCAAAGAACCTGAGCACCTCCTGGATAGTGGTGACATCCTGAACACTTGGTGCTGCGAAGAGAATCACATCATCAGCATAGATAGAGCATTGGTAATGTATGGCATTGTCAGCTGGTGGGGCAAGGACACCATCCTGGGCAGCTTTCTTCAGTAGCCGGTTGAGGACTTCCATGGTGAGAATAAAGAGCATTGGCGATAGTGGGTCACCTTGTCTTAAACCTCTAGCATTATGAATTATGGGTCTTGGTCTTCCATTGAGTTGTACCCTCGTAGAGGCTGATGAGATAAGGACTGATATCCAATTCCTCCACCTAAGCCCAAAACCCATGGATTCTAACACTTGCAGCAAGAAGGGTCAGCTTACTGTGTCGAATGCCTTTGCAATATCCAGTTTGATCAGCAAGGAGGGTTTCTTTTTCCTGTGCAAAGTCCTAGCAGCCTGTTCAACAAATTTGAAATTATCGTGAATAGACCGTTGCTTGATGAAAGCAGTTTGGTTAACGTCCACCAGCTTACTGAGTTCAGGGGCTAATCTGTTAGCTAGGAGTTTAGCAACCAGCTTAGCAAAACTGTGTATGAGGCTTATAGGCCTGTACTCTCTTGGTTTTCTAGCATCCTCAGGGCCCCGTTTAACTTGTGAAGTTGTGCACAGGAAGTCCTATAGAAGGCGTTGAAAGCAGCCAGAACGTCAGCCTTTACCACAGACCAAGCAGACTTATAGAATTCTGAAATGAACCCATCAGGCCCCGGTGCTCTCTCATTAGGCATCATTTTAATTGTGCTCCAGATTTCAGATTCAGTGAAAGGAACCTCTAGGTGATGAAGGTCTGTTGGTAGGAAACCCAGGGCAGGCAAGTTGACGAAGTCTGTTCTTTGCACATGGGAACCCAATATTTCGGAAAAATATTTGTGGAACATTAGTTCCTTTTCATCATGTGTGAGTGCCAGGACACCATTGTATTCCAGTCGGGGGATGAACTTTTTCTTAGCTCTGTGGCCACACTGCATATGGAACAACTTGGTATTAGCGTCCCCATCTCTCAGGTAGATCATTCTTGATCTTAATCTTGCCATTGTCCTCTCGAGGGAAGACAGACCGAGGATTTTGCATTTTAGTTCATTCCTCAGATTCGCTTCACTAGTTGTGAGTTGGCGCCCCTCCTGCGCCCTGTCCAACCAGGAGACCAAGGTTCTGGCTAGTAAGAGTTGTGATTTGATTTGGCCGACACAACATTGGCTCCAACTTTGCAACTCGCGCGCCGTGCTTTTCAGCTTAAGGTCAAGAATGGTGAAGGGGTCTGAAACTGTATGGGGGCACTTCCAACCACGTTGCACCGCATCCAAGTACCCTGGTAGCTTGATCCACCAGGCTTCAAAGTGGAATCGAGGCTTGGCACTGAAGGAGGCATTTGTCGCTAGGAGGAGAGGGCAGTGATCAGACATATCTGAAGATAGCGCTTGTAAAAAAGCACCAGGAAACTTCATCTCCCACTCTACTGACGCTAGGACTCTGTCAAGTTTAGCCATGGTTGGGTTCGAACGCTCGTTGCTCCACGTAAAGCGTCGTCCGTGTAGGTACAAATCCTTCAGCTGCATCTCATCCACAAACCTCCTGAAATGGCCCATATTTCTTCGGTTAAGGTTTTCGTTATTTTTATCGGCAGCATTTAGGATCAGGTTAAAGTCTCCTGTTATAACCCATAGCGGCGTAACGAGGTTGCGAACGGATCGAAGTTCGTCGAGGAACTCGATCTTGTCAGCTTCCGGTTGCGGCCCATATACTGTGGTGAGACTCCATTGTTCATCCGTCACTCCCAGGGTGAGGTTAACCGTGACAGAGAACCGGCCAATGTGCACGGTGGTGCAGGAGATTTCCGGGCCTCTACACGCGACGAGGATGCCACCACTTGCACCAGAAGACGGTAGATGGGCGAATTGTGTAAAACGTTGTCCTAGCAGTACTATTGAGGCAGTACTATATTATTTCAAATGTGGAGTTCCGTGGGAGGCAGTACTATTTTAGTTTCTTGATCACGGTGCATTGCATGGTAGAAGAATAGTTTCTTGGCGCTAGTATAATCGCTGAAGTCACGCTTCAAATAATTTATACTCATGAAGGCTTGATGGCCAATGGTCCCAGAAAAAGGAAAAAGAATATGAAAGAAAGAAAAGCTCCTCATGACCAAACTGCTCCGCAAGCGGCCCAGTCCGTAACGAGAGACCACCAGCAGCCCAAAATACTCGCCTCGCAGGCCGAACAAAGATGCTATCTAAAACGGCCCAGTCTGGGTCCCCCCGCCCCGATCGTGGTCCGGCACAAGTTCATCATCGTCTCCCAAGTCCCAACACACAGGCGCCTCCCAAGTCCCAAAGCGGAGCAGCAGCATCGGCGGGGGACGGCGCGGTGAAGAAATGCGCACTCGCGCCGGCGTACGATGGCCGGGGCTGAGGGGGCGCGCGGGGGGTGGGGGGTGGGGGGGGGGGGGGGGGGGTGCTGGGCTCTTGCAGGGCGCCCGATGGCGTGGTACGTTCGGCGACCTCTCCGCTCTGCTCCCTCCCAAGGTAAAGGATTGCAATCGCTCACCGGCAAGATCCTAGCTTAAGTTTTACGTACGGAGATTTACGGTTTGGTACTTGTCTGCGCGATGCTTCCGACCGTTTGTTGAAATTCTCGAGCCAAATGGAAGAATTTGGTTTTATGTCAATTTCCATCTTGCTCGCCCTGCCTGTATAATTGGTAATTTGGTACGATTAAGTGACACACTATACACACCAAACCGGCTGGTTATCTCACGCCTCTACAAATTATTAGGATGATAAGTTTGGATTATAAGCTACTACTAGTAGTCTACACCCAAACAAACAATCTGAGCTACTAATTTCTTTGAGAGTGTACTGTAAAAAGCAACTATTTTCACCTCGATAAGCAATCTGATTAGCACGTGTGTTCCAAAAGTGAAAGTAAACTTTGAAAATATTTACCGTGCTCTGGAAAAGATGTAGATACATATATTGCTCTGTTTACTGACAGTAAACGCTCCATTCCTGAATTTGCTTGCAGGATTATGTTTTTGGAGCAACGAAGTCGGACTTGCTCAAGCAAAAGCACTGGAGATTACGTCATGTTTCTATATGAGTATTAACTATTACAAAGTTCCCGTTGTTTGCTGAGAGCTTCATTTGCATGATTACATCCAGTGCCTATATTCATTCTTCAATCCAGGACACATTGCTGAAGCAAGTTTTTCCTAGCCGAAGTATCTGGATAGTACCATCTGATCATATAGCACTCCTACTCCAATGAAAACACTGAAGGATACAGCGAAGACGATGTCACCACCACACAGTCCTCTGGAGCCAGTGGGCGCAAGACCTACCTCTACCGAAGTACAATGGTGATTAAGCCCAGGTCCACACATCCTTGGATTCCCAGCAAAGCTAGAATTTGGAAATGTATTAAATTGCCTGCCAGTTGGGATAGGCCCTTGGAGATTATTATTAGAAACGTTGAATACGGCAAGGAAGTACAGGTTCTCCAATACAGCTGGGATTTCACCTGTGAGATTGTTGTTGGATAAATCTAGAACCTCCAGGTTTGTGAGATTGCAGATGGATGAGGGGATCGGTCCTGTCAAGTTGTTGAAGCTGATATCGAGTGAAATGAGGGCTTTCAAATGACCAATCTCTGGAGGAATCACACCCGTAAATTTGTTTCCGCTTAGGTATAGAGCTTTAGGAAAAGCAATTGGTATGCGGCGTTGAAGTGATGGACCTGAATAAACTGGCAGATAAAAGACCCTTGGGTCCAAATGAGCTGCAGTCTTCTCTGAAGTTAGCATTGGCATAGCCATTAATGTTGTCGGAATTTCTCCTGTAAGGCTGTTGTTTGATATGTCTAAATAGAAAAGGTATTCCATTGTATTGATCCAGGCTGGTATTGGTCCAGTGAGTCGATTACCTTGCAAAAACAACATCTCCAAATTCACTAGCCCTGATATCCAAAAAGGTATTTCCCCCGACAATAAGCAATCTGTAATGGCCAAAACCCGAAGATTCTCAAAACCATCAATTCTGGCATTGTCTGGCATGGTCTCGTTCATGAAATTTAACCCAAGAAGAAGGGTGGTGAGGTTCTTGGAGCTTCTTAATATCTGAAGTGCATTTGTTATATTTGAAAAACTGTTGTTTGTGAGCGACAGGAAGGAGAGGGATTTCAGATTGCTGAGTCCTTTTGATAACTGTCCATGGAACTTATTTGAAGACAGCCGTAGTGCAATCAGGTTTCTGCATGAGTATATGCTTTCTGGAATTGTGCCACTGAAGTTGTTCCACATTAGATCTAAGGTTTTTAGATTGGGGAAGTTGGAGAAACCGACCTTGTTGAGTTCACCACTGAAATTGTTGCACTTAAGGTCAAGTGTTATGAGATCTGTGCAGTTGCTCAAGGTTGATGGCAACTCCCCAGACATGCTGCTGTACTCCAAATGGAGTTCCTGCAATCTCGTGAGCTGACCTATGGAGTCCGGAATCATTCCGCTGAATTTGTTTTCTCCAAGATCAAGGATGGCCATTTTTCCGAGTTTGACTATATGCGTGCTATCAAGTATCCCTTGTAAACCATTGCTGGAAAAAGAAAGATGCTCCAACAAGGTAGCCTTGAAGAGTTCTTCAGGGAGAGTCCCACTGAGGTAATTGTGCCCAGCCTTGAGCACTCTGAGCTTGGAGCAATTGCCGAGTCCTGGGGGGATACTACCACTGAGTTTGTTGTAAGAGAGTTCAAGCACACTAAAGGATGGTGATATGTTACAGAAATGACTTGGAATATGCCCAGTAAAGCTATTGTTGCTGGCATTGAGTGCAATCAAATTCTGCATCCCCTTCCATGTAGTGGATGTAAACTGCCCAGTAAACAAGTTGCTTGAGATATTAAGTACCTGTAGAGGCCGTCCAGGGATTGAAGAAGGAAACTCATGCAGGTCTCCGTTGAGCTGGTTAAAGCTCACATCGAGGACAATGATGCTGCTGGATGACACCAATTCCAGCGCCAGGCCACCAGACAGCAAATTGTAGGACAAGTTTACCTGCTGCAGTCCGGTGAGGTTCCCAAGGGATTGTGATATGTGCCCCTCAAGGCCTCTAGATGCTAGAGAGACATCAATAACTGTTTTGTTTCCGTTGCAGGTGATGCCTTCCCAATTGCAGCAATCTGTGTCTACCTGCCATAACTTTGCAAGGCCAGCATCCTGTGAGAGCCCAGAGACGAACTGGAGGAGGGAGTTCTTCTCCTGCTCTGTGCAAGAGCTGGTGAGGGTGGCCAAAGAGATCAGCAGCAGAGCAGCAAAGCCAAGGGAAGGTATGGGTAACCTACTGCTGTAGTTCTTGTATGGAAATTGGAGTGGCTGCATGGCTTCCTGTTGAAAGTAGCATGGAAACCAGACGCTTAACTTGTTTCCTGTCTAGATGAGATACCAATGTTCTGAGTCTAATCAGGGAAGAGCATAAGGTAGAAGAAGGAGGTGGCTCCTGCCTCCATCTTGCTGATCCCTTCTAGTCGTGGTCGCTACAAAGAAAAAATGAAGTCAAGGATCATATGCTACTATAGGAGAATCCTCATTATCATTGTACGTTTTTAATGCAGTATAGAATAGGCAAAGCAGCAGCTTGTTGTTCACACTTGTATGCTTCATTGGTGGCTACCTGCTATAATCCATAAAAGAAGTCCAACTGACCCTACGAAATATTTGCTTTTTCTAGTCATCCTCGAATCAATCCTTGTTGAATCACTGCCGTGATTTACCTGATGTGATATAGTGACGTCACACATAACGCACAGCCTGATGTGATATAGTGACGTCACACATAACGCACAGCCTGCTAGGGGATGTTTGGATACGAGGTGCTAAACTTTAGCAGGGTCACATCAGATGTTCGGATGCTAATTAGGAGGACCAAAATATAAGCTAATTACAAAACTAATTACACAGATGGAGTCTAATTCGCGAGACAAATCTATTAAGGCTAATTAATCCATCATTAACAAATGGTTACTGTAGCACCACATTGTCAGATCATGGACTAATTAAGCTTAATAGAGTCATCTCGCGAATTAGACTCCCACATTGTCAAATCATGAACTAATCAAGCTTAATAGATTCGTCTCACGAATTAGACTCCATCTGTGTAATTAGTTTTATAATTAGACTATGTTTAATACTTCTAATTAGTATCCAAACATCCAATGTGACAGGTGATAAAGTTTAGCAAGGGGTATCCAAACACCCTCATATTTTACATGATCACATGATCTGCCATCACTTGTCCTACCAGCTTCACTTAACGAACCTGTTGTCTTAACCATAGTATTAGTACTGACAAAGGATCAGTCTGTGATGCACTATTTGTTTTGTAGGATGATGCACCCTTTTCGGTGAACAGGAAAGGAGTGAATTTGTCGAGAAACTGAAGATCTGCAAGATTCAGTACACGGAGAGTATCATTTCCGGGAGGTGCGTACAATACTTTAGAGCAATCATCGGCGCTGTCAAAGTGTGGCCATTGTTTGGAAAAATAGAAGGCGCAAGTGGAAGCAAGAAAATAAGAAAAAGGCGCAGGGTAATGGAAGGTGGTGAGTGAGGGTGACCTGGCGCCCTAGTCGTCGTCTGAGTCATCGCCCTCGGCTTGACCCGAGGTCGTGATGCTAAAAATCTCTTCTTTTTTTGGTGTGTAATCTTATTCTACTGACTAGTCGTGATTATGTTGATGGTGCTTACTACTTGCTTAGTGGGCGCGGTTTTGCATTTCACATTGGTTTTTAGTGGGTGTTGCAGGATTTCGGGTGTCTGTACTTTCCTTGCGACGTTGATTGCAGAACAGCTAAGTGTCGTCTGATGAGGCTCCGAGAACTCACAGAAGAGGATATGATGTTTACTCTACTAGTAGCTGGCGAAGGTGCTGAGCTGGCATTGCATGCATCCCTCTTGGTTTGTCCGTTTGTTTGTTGCACAATAGTGCTCGGTTCGTTTCTTTCTTCACGCTTTATTTTTTAAAAATGTTTTCGTGATACTCATACCTATTTGTAGCATGCGATAACTTACATAAAATTTGTTATCGCTAATCAGGTTCAGAGCCAACGAGAGAGACTGCAGCCAGGACAGGCAGGCAGGTCGCGCACGCAGTCAGGCAACGAGAGAGACTTACATAAAATTTGTTATCACTTAATATAAAAATAAGTTCATTAATACATTTAATGTTGATTTATTCATTTAATAAATAATATAATGTAGTTAAAATTAATATGATTAGTAATATTAAAATTAAGTAAACTCTATCATTTTTTAATAGTTTAAATGGTGTAAATAATTATTTTATTAGCAATATTAAAATTAAAATTATTTGTAATTAGTATTTAGTAATATAAATAAGTTTTAGATGGCTTTGTTGGCTATTTTATTCTTTGCGGATACGGATAACGTAGGATATTTTACATTTTTATCGAATATTTTTTTTAAAGGAAAAAGGCACGAGAGTGTGCCTATTTCATTGATAGAGTAGGGTTACAGCCGGCGAGCCAGGCAAGGAAGAGGGAAAAAGGAAAAAAGGAAAAAGGATAGAGAGGCAGAGTGTTGTGTTTATAAAAGAAGGACCCTCTCGCTCCCGCTGCTACCCACATGTTGGTTGAAGATTTGATTTTTGCTACTAGCGAGGTCGTCGGGGAACCCTGGTGGCGGAAGATACGTGAATTTCGCTCGTTCCATATTTCCCACATAATAAGGAGGGCGAGGCTTCGGGACGCTGTACGCGGGATTCCTGTTGTTGATGTGATATTGGTCCACCAATTTATGGCCGTTATGCTGTGCTTCCATTGATCCGGTTGCAGGCTTTCCTGTGACAACCATTGGGCTACGAGTTTCCAGATTTGCTTTGTGTATCTGCATTCGGCTAGGAGATGGTGCGCGGTCTCCATCGTGCATCGGCACAGGGTGCATGTTGGGGTTTGGTCCCAGCCCCGTTTTGCTAATCTGTCCGAAGTCCAGACCCTATTTTGGAGGATTAGCCAGGCAAAAACTTTGCATTTTGCTGGTGCCCAGGCTTGCCACACTGTTGCAAGATTAGTCGTCTTCACGGTGCCTAGGAGTTGGGCCTTATATGCTGAAGCAGTGGTATACTGACCGCTCCGGGTGAATTTCCATGTGATTTCGTCCTCCTGAGTCGGGTTTAAATGGTATTGTTGGATTAGAGGCCATAGGTCTTTGTAAGGCCTGTTGTGAGCTGAAGATCTCTGATCCAGTTATTGTTGTAGATTGCCTCTCGCACTGTCTTCTTCTTCCTTTTGGTTTTTGCGTAGAGTTGTGGAGCGATGTCTTTTGGTCGTCGGCCTGCTACCCATGCATCCTGCCAGAATCGTGTCCTGTCCCCATTGCCGATTTGGATCGTCGTACATGCAGCGAAAAGCAGTCTATCCTGGTCGTCACATGGAGTTGCGGTTCCGACCCACGTCTTGTCCGGGGAAGCCCATTCATGCCATAGCCATCTGAGGCGGAGTGCTCTTGCGAATTTATGAAGGTCTAGAATACCCACGCCGCCATGCTCTTTTGGTAAAGTTGTCCTTGTCCAGTTGATCTTGCATTTTCCCCCGGTGAGCTCGTTGTCTCCCGCCCATAGAAAATGTTTTCTGATTTTGTCGATGTCCTCTAGTACTTCTTTGGGCGTTCTGAGGGCCGTTAGGGTGTAGACGGGCTGTGAGGATAGGACGGATTTGGTGAGGCATAATCGACCGGCCTGTGTGAGGTTCCTTCCCTTCCACTTTGACAGTTTGCTCGCCACTTTGTCGATCAGTGGTTGGAAATCTATACGGCGTAGTCGTGCGACCGTTAGAGGAAGGCCCAGGTATTTTATCGGGAAATTCCTCTGTGCCACAGGGAGATTGCGGAGCGCTTCTGGGATGTTAGTGTGGGAGCAGCTTATCGGTGTGACGCTAGTTTTTTGGATGTTCGTCTTGAGGCCTGTCGCTTCCCCGAAGTTTTGCAGGAGGTTCTTCAGATTTGTGACGTCCCTTGTAGTAGGCTTAATGAAAATCACCGCGTCGTCAGCGTACATTGATGTTCTCATTTTTGCCGCACGGTTATTTAGTTTTTGAAGCAGTCTCTTTTCCGTGGCGGCCGATAGCAGGTACTGTAGGGGGTCTATCGCTAGGATGAAAAGTAGCGGTGAGAGCGGGTCCCCTTGGCGGAGTCCTCTTCCATGTTGTATGTGTTCTAGGGGGAGTCCGTTGAGTAAAATTCGTGATGTTGACGTGGTCAGGATAGCCGCGATCCAGTCTCTCCATTTTGGTGGGAATCCTCTGCGTTGCATCATGGTGAGGAGGTAGTCCCATCGTACTAAGTCAAAAGCCTTGGATATGTCGAGCTTCATAAGCAGGGTCGGTTGACTGTGTGTGTGGAATCGGCGTGCCAGGTTTTGGACATAGAGGAAATTATCATGAATGCTTCTTCCTTTGATGAAAGCGCTTTGGCACGGTGAGACTAATTGGTTCATGAATGGAGCTAGGCGCAGGGCTAAGGTCTTTGTTATGATCTTCGCAATCGCGTGGATCAGGCTGATGGGCCTGTAATCTGCTATGCTCTCAGCCCCTTCCTTTTTGGGTATTAGAATGATTGTGGCTTTGTTGAGTAGGTTTAAATCTGTGCAGCGAGAGTTGAAGAAGGAAGATATTGCCGCCATGAGGTCACCTTTGATCGTCTCCCAGCAGGTGGTGAAGAAGAGTCCTGTATAATCGTCATGTCCGGGCGCTTTGTTTTTTGGCATCTGTGAGACAGCCCGTCGGACTTCGTCTTCCATGAACGGGTTATCGAGCGTAGACAGGTCGACAGTCGGGAAGGTTAGAGCGGACCAGTTTAAGTCGAGCGTTCTGCGCGGCGGTTCCTGCATAACATTTTGGAAATGGTCTTGCACGATTTGTTGTTTGTCGTTATGGGTGAAGGCCCAGCCATTGTCGTTACTTAGTTTTTGAATGAAGTTTTTTCTCCTCCTGCCGTTTGCCTTTAAATGGAAAAATCTTGTGTTGGCATCTCCTTCTTTTAGATATGTGACTCTGGAGCATTGCTTTTTCCTGGCTCTCTCGATGACTGCCCATCCCATGAGTCTCTGTTTGAGTTTGCCCCTTAGTTGTGTTTCCGCCGCAGATAGTGCGCGGTTGTCTTGTGCCTCATCGAGACGTAGTATGACCTCCCGAGCCATATGCATCTTCATTTTTACGTCCGATAGCATTGATTCGCTCCAGCGTCTTAGCGCCTGCGATGTCACATAAAGTTTATGGCCCAGTCTGTGAAAAGGCTCCGTATGATGAGTCGGCCTATTCCAAGCCGTGGAGACGACCTGTTGAAAATTTGGCAATCGTACCCAGAAGTTTTCGAATTTGAAGGTTGTCGGGCGTCGGAGGGTGGCATGGTTGGTTAGTAGTAGAGGAGAGTGGTCGGAGTGGGCTGATGATAGCGCGTGCAGTAGGCAATTATCAAATTGGAGGTCCCAGCTTTGGTTGCAGAAAACTCTGTCGAGACGGACAAGCGTTGGTGTCCTACGTTCATTGCTCCATGTGAATCTTCTATTTTGCAGGTTTAATTCCTTTAAGCCGCAGTAGTTGATGGTGTTTCTGAACCTGTTCATAAGCCGCCGGTTGAGGTTCATATTGTTTTTATCTCTTGCACGGTAGATTAAATTGAAGTCCCCTAGGATTATCCATTTTGTGTCGTCAGATGGTTTTAGCAGTC
This sequence comes from Setaria italica, assembly GCF_000263155.2. NCBI lineage: Eukaryota > Viridiplantae > Streptophyta > Magnoliopsida > Poales > Poaceae > Setaria > Setaria italica. The sequence continues at coordinate 7,564,157 of NC_028450.1, read as the reverse complement.
GCATGTGTCTTAGGAAAGCTTCTTTTTCGGGTCGTCGCACCGGGCCGTATACCACGGTCAGCTTGAAGGTGGTCATGCAATGCCGGATTGTTATTTCCGCAGATATGGAATATCTACCAATTGTTATGTTTTGAGTTTGTACCGCCGTGTCGTTCCATAGGAGGAGGATCCCTCCTTTCGTGCCTATCGCCGGTTTATATGCAAAGCCGTTTAATTTGTAGGCTCCTAGAAAGGCGGCCAGGCTGGAGTCGATGGATTGCAGTTTTGTTTCCTGAAGGCATGCAATTTGACACGACGTCGATCTCATCAGATCATGTACGGGTAGGCAGCATGCTGCCGCGTTTAGTCCTCGAACGTTCCACGATAAAATGTCCAAGTTGCCGTATGTCATAAAGCAGTTTTCGGCCTCATGTAGTATATGTCGCTGCAGCGTTTTGGTCGATTAAGTTCTTCGGCGGTTATGCAAAAGGTGCTGTTTGTGGTTGTTGTTAGGCGTGGCCTAAGAACGACGTGGGCAGCAGACCCCCCTAGGTGTACGGCAGTTCGTAGGTTCGTGATACAAATAAATGCCCGAAGGTCGAAGCCAGCAGGGCGTGGAAGATAAAGAGCCCGAAGGTCGCAGCCAACAGGGCTTTGCAGTGCAGTTGGTGATACAAACATAAGGACGAACGACATGTAGTGACGGTGGACGCTCGAAGTTGTTGTCGCCGCTCTAAGCTGTGGGGTCCCCATTAATCTGCTGTAGCTCCGCCGCGGCCGTGCCTGCGTGGTTCATGAGTGCGTCTCCTAGCATGTCCGCGCCTTCATCGTCCAACCCAAAGATGGCCGTCAGGGCTGCCACTATGTTCTCCGGGATGGGTCCTTGGAACATTGACAGGAAGTCGCGAAGGACCTCGTCAATTGGTGCCCTTTCTTTAGTGGTTAGTCCCAGCTTGCGGCATAAGTTCCTTTGCGCCTTCTCGGTCACCGGGATGGATGGCTTCCTAGCCAGTCGTGCACTCCTTCGAACCGCTGTCATGTCGAAGGTGCGGCGTTGACGTTGGCGACGCGGGTGCGGCTCCTGGAGCAGTGGTGGAGGTGGATTGCAAAAGAGGGAATTAATCTCCCTCAGATCCTACTCTTCCTCCCTCTGCCCGTTCAGCGGGCTCTCTTGACCGGCTTGCTCGTTGAAGCCCATGTCCTTGGGCCCGACCTGGCGAGTTGCCCGTTCTGCAGAGGTGGCCGCATGGGCCAGCGACCCAGCAAACGGCGGGGAGGGGGCTCCCTGTGCCGCTGGGCCGTCATGCGTCGCCATCTGGATCGGTGTCGTTGGCGAGCGGCCCGGTATGGGGGATCGGCGGACGGAGGCCCCGGTCGCAGTCGGCCCCTCAGCGAAGGTCGCGCCGGGGCCATGTGATGTGGGCCGGTGGCCCAGCTGGGGCGTCTCCTGAGCCGTTGGCCCAGCAGCCAGCGGCCCCCTCTTTTGGTCGTCGGCGCGGCCTCCTGTTGCTGTGGCCTGCTCGATGCCGACAGACATGGCGTCGAGCGCCCGTTCGATGTCTGCCACCGTTGGCGATGGCGTCGCCGGGAGAAGTGCCGCCCCCGGCGATGGCGTCGCCGGAAGGAGTGCCGCCCGCAGGGTGCCGAAGACTTGGGGCAGCGGGATGGTTGCGGACCAGGCTTTTTCCCCCGAGGGTGTGTCGTCGAAGCCTAGGCGGTCGGCGAGCCAGGAGATCTTGCGTGCGTAGTCGTCGGCGTGGAGGTCCCTGTTCCTGGCTTCCAGAGCAAGACAGTTAGTGGGTGTCGTTACCTGGTTGTTCTTCATCATCGCGGTCGCCTGGGCCTGGAACAGAGCTCGGAGGTGGGACGTGTTGTGGATGCTCTGCTCCTGCGCGCCGATTGCATGATGTCGTCCTTGTGGCGGCGCGTAGTTGCGGCGGGGCGGTGACCTGGTGCGGTCGTGGTGCCCAGTATCCGTGCAGCCCCAGTAGGCGTCGCCGAACTTGCGTCCATGGCCTGGGTGGTCGTAGTCCGGGTGCTCATCGTCGTCGTCGCCCCCGCGCCGGGACGGCCAGACAAAATCACTTTTGCAGGATTGTCGGGCCGTCCGGAGCTTGGTGCGGCTCCTGTCGTCTTGGCGAGCGTGTCGTCCCCGCCCGTGTCCGCCGCCAGCCGCATCGCCTTCACCGGAGACTCCGCGCCCGCCGGCGGCGGCACCAGAGGCTCCGTTCCTCCCGCGTCGCTGGTCCTCCATCCTTCTGTCGCCGTGGTCGTCGTGGGTCCGAGAATCAGGCTCTCGCGGTGGCCGCGGCAGCCTAGCCGGGAAGCGCGATCTCGCGTCCGATGGGGCGCCATCAACAAGGCCATACCGCCATTCGTACCGACGACGAATCGGAGTAATGTTCTCCGGGTCGTTGACGGCTTGCTGAAGATTGCGCGCCGCCGCCGTGTAGTCCTCCAGGAGGGGCATATGGATGAAGACCTCATAGCGGGCTCCTTGCTGCCAAGACATTAGAGGAGGTTCGGCCGACACAGAGAAGGTGGAGGATTTGGTTACCGGGTTGTGGACGAAAGCAAGCCAAACCTTCTTCGGGATCTCGCTCGGGTCCACCGTCCACGCCCAGAGCTCGATGTGCCTGGAGTCCGCCGGTTGGATGAGGTCGGTGACGATGTGCTGCAATGCACACTTGTGGCCGATGACGCGCTTGACGATTTCCGGCGTCCAGGCGTGGCTCGGTATGCTGTCGAGGCAAAGCCGCACCCTGTAGAAGATGCGGAAGCCGAGGGCGTGGGAGAGGCTGCGCCATGGCCGGAGGCAGATGTCGATTCCCCCACCAGTGAAGCGTCCGCGGCGCCGTGCTTCCGCCGCCCGTGTCGCACTGTCGAAGCGGACGAGGTACGGTTCCGGCTGGTGAAGCGTGACGTTGACTTCGCCGGGGCGCAGGTGTAGCTCCTTGTTGATGAGCCCCGCGATGTCCCAGGCTCCGGCACCTGGCGGCAGATGTAGCGCCCATGGGATGAGGGCGCATGCCTCCCACTCCCTCGCGTCGTGCTCGAGGTGGAAGGAATCGGAGACGAAGATCGTCTCGACCTCCGGGCGCGTGTGGGGGTCGCCAATGGCCATGTTGCTGGTGGTCTTGCGGCTTGGCGGCAGAGGTGGGGCAGCTGATGTGAGCAAGGTGCGCGGCATGGTGGAGACGGAGGCGTGGTTGCGTGGCCGGGGCTTGGGAGTTGGGCGTGGCGCGGGGGGAACAGGGCGGTGGCTGGTAGGGGTTTTGGGGCGGGATGGGGAGGAAGCGGCGATCCTGTCCTTGCAGTCCCGCTCCTTGTGGCCGAAGCGTCTGCAACGGAAGCAGCGCACCGGGTCACGGCAGGAGGCGGCACGGTGGTCAGGTGCGAGGCAGATGAAGCATCGCCCCGCAGTCACGCGGTTGAAGTCGAGCAGAGCTTTGGTGGGTGGCTTCCTTGAAGAGCTCCTGTAGTGGCGGTCATGTCCGCCGTCTCGTTGCGGCTTCTCGGGCGGCGCCCGCTCCTGCGCCTAACGGCGCGTCACTGGCTGCCACCCTTGATCCGGTTGACGCGTTTGGAGCCCCGGTGTCGTGTCGCGCTTGGCCCGGTGAGCCACTGACGTCGTGGTGTGTTGACTGCGCCGTAGAGCAGTCGCGTCGCCGGAGTAACTGCCTCTTCCTCTGGCAGGGCCATGGTGGACTTCTTTGGAGCGCCGGACGGGAGGATAGGTGGGGGAATTGAAGGCCTCCCCCTTGACAACCTCCGCGTAGGACCTTCGCCTTCCGGGGTGGCACTCCGGCACCAGATCCGCCGTCGGAAGCCGCAGATCAGGTGAGGGGACGCGTGGATCTGGCGAATCCGGCACCCACTCATCGTCGAGGGGCAGTGGTCGGCCGTCGCGGGGGGGTGGAGGCGGGGACGGGGAGAAGAACTTCTTCCAGGACGAACGTGCGCGTGGGGAGGTTGGTGGTGGGGGGCATGGCTGCAGGGGGGCTTGGTGGGGTGGTGATCTGCGGAGGAGGCGTAGGGGCGAGGGGGGTCCGGTCGTCGCCGGCGAGGGGCGGGGTGGCGGTGGGCGGCGGGGCGGCGGTGGGGGGAAGGTGGGTGCCATTGTAGTTCCTCCGCGAGCAAGACGGTTTTTTGAGTTGAATCTGGAACCGAGTAGAGAAAAATACCGAAAATCAAATTCGAATATATTCATTTGATACTCACATTAAAATGAATATTCCGACATCTGTATCCATCCTCGCAAACGGGGAAGAGCGAGGTGGCGACGTCCATAACTACAGGTTCAGACTTTCGAAACTTGACCCCACCACAACGCGACAGCACGACTCAGTCTGAAAATCCAAATGCACCACCATCCGTAATTGCAGCCTGCTTTGCCCATCCGGTCACAGCTGGACGAACGAAACGGGCTGCTGCTGTACTGACATGCGGGCCCATACCTTTGGACATCTTCAGGCTTCCGCCCATGTTTGGAACGCGTGATCAACGCGTTGGACTGTTTCAGCTAACAAGCCATGCTTGAAATGTGGGAGTTCCTATTTTCAAAAAAAACTGTGGGGTTATGTCCTATTTGTATGGCTCCGAATTTAAATTTTAGTCCGGAGTTGAATGGAGCCAGCTAAACAAGTTAACTCCACCACTTTTTGAATAATGTAAGGGTATGTTTGGGACGGCTCCCCTCCAAGAAAAAATAGCTCTACTCCACTAACTCCACCTTTTTTAGCTTCACTCCACCAAATCCAGGAAAATAAGGAGCTATGAACCTGTTTGGCTAACGGTGTAAACTTCAGCTCTAGAAATTGTGAGAATTGGTGCAAATAGTCTTTCTTGCCCTTGGTTGGGGTTGGTGTTTTCTGCATGAGCTACAGTACCTATTTGCTACAGTTCTTCATCTAATTTTTTTTTTTTGCATGAAGATCGAGGTACTGGAAAAACCTATAGAGTAAAAGCTTTGTCGCCGATCGACATGCTTTGCTGCAACGGCACCGCACGATGCTAAGCTGCAGCCGGCAGCAGCATACAAACTCTTCGTCACTCTCCTTGGTCCCTGTTCCTACGTACAAAACCGTATACACAACGTCAGTGTTCGTGGCTGTATCTCTACGACGATACATGTTAACATGCCCCATCCGCCATGGTCTGTTGGTGTGTGTCGCTTTAGGTTGGCTACCCTACAGCACGGGCTCTAACGCCGCTCACGATCCACGGGTGAGCTGCAATATTAACAACGGCAGATTTGTTAGATTCCTGGATCGAACTTGGGGTCGACGCAAAAACAAACGGAGATTGATGAGAAAACCGAGCAGAGAGAGGGGGTTGAGGGGATTACTCATCGAGGACTTGCTCAGCGGTGAACCTCCTCCACTCGTCGCGGTAGATCATGCGCCTCATCAAGTCCTTGGCGGCCGGGGACACGCCGCCGAACAGCCTGGGAAGGAACCGCACGCTACCCCGCATCACGACCGCCGGCACCTCCGCGGCGCTCTTACCGCTGAAGGGGAGCGCGCCATCGGAGAGCAGTGCGTACATCACCGCCCCAGCGCTCCACACATCGGCCTTGGTGCTGTACTCGCCACCAGACACCACCTCGGGCGCCACGTAGTGGGGCGTCCCCATCAGCCCCTCCGCGTGGCCAAGGCCCCCATGCCCACCCACGCCGTGGACTCGAAGTCCGCCAGCCGTGTGCATGGCGCCGCCTCTCCCTCGCCCTCAACACCGTCCTCCTCATCGTCCTTCTTGGCGGCATCCATGAGGATGTCATGGGGCTTGACGTCGCGGTGCCATGATGGGGGAAAGGGGTTGAGCATCATCATCGACGTCCATGCCGCCGGTTTTTTGGGCGCCGGAGGGAGGGGAGGAGGCGGCGGCTGCACAGAACAGTCGCGAGAGGGAAGGGGAGGGGGGTGTCGATGAACAGTCGGGGGTAGGAGGGGGCGTTGATCTATTGTTCCGTCGAACCGGTACGTGCATGTGTAACCAGTAGCATTGGTCGGTAATTTCCACCCAACTTCAAGAGAAGGTATGAAACCTACCAGAAAAACCTTAGAGTTGCCCTTCAGATCCACTTTTTTCTAGAGTTGGGATTGTTGGAGTTAGAGGTGTTTGGCAAGGTGGTTTGAGAGCGGAGCTGAAAAAACTGGAGCGGAGTAGTTCCAAACACGCCCTAACTCCATAGAATTTTTGTGGAGCACCTTATTTGCGGAAGAAAATTCAGTGGGGACAGTGCGCACAGTTCCTCCCGTGCGGACCCACATTGGATGGCTGATGTGTGGACGTCCCAGCGATCCGACGATTTCTATGGACTCGGCTTCCAGCACTCTGATGGACGCGGCTCTATGCAAGGACAAGGCTCGCTCAGCTCTCCAGGTGCGATGGTTCCCCTTCCCTGCATCTCGGCTCCCAGCGCAAATGAGTGATACAGCTCCCGTTCTCCTCAATGGTTGACGGCGGTGATGAGCAAAGCCACGCACTGCTCGCCGGCCTCGCGGCGTGTCTGCCGCGTGTGGCCGCGCCGCTCCTCCGCGGCCTCCCAGCTCTCCAGCACCTCCGACAGGATCACCACGCACCGCCCAATCGCGATGCTTAGGACCTCGTCGTCGTCTGAGCACTCGTCGTCGTTGGAGCACTCGGAGTCGGAGCTCTCGCTTGTCCCCACTGAATTTGCAACTCCAGAACGCTCAAATATGGATCTAGACGCGAAGTTCAGGGTTATTTACCCACCTTTATGGCTCATTACCGATTCGTTCTAATTTCATTCTTCTGACGCCTCCTCTCTCACCCATCCGCCCCCTCGTCTCTCCCGACTCACCGCGCAGGGGGTCAAGGGCACTGCCACCACCCCCACCTGACCAGATTGCTGCTCGAGCCATCCCTCTCTCACCCGCCGTGCATCTGAGGACCAGGGACTCCGCGGAGCCACTATTTCCCCGCCCCTGGCTGGACCCTGGACGCCACCCAGATCCAGCTGCCCACCGTCGCCCTAAGCTCATCGTCATCCTGCCCGACTCTGCCCACCCTAGGCTCGTCGTCCCCGTGCCTGACGCCGCACGGCCCAAGCTCGTCTCCATCGCTGCCCGACTCCGCCCACCCCAAGCTTGTCGGCACGTGCCTTACCTCGCCTCGCTGATGCCCCCGCCGATGCGCCCTAGCCGCGCTGCCTCCTGCCGAGCCCTTCCCGCACCACCGGCGTCCCCATCCCACCACCACCGCCACCCTCATCCCCTAGCGGAGCCATCAAAACCTCGCCGGAGCAGGGTCGCGGGCGACCCTCGAAGGGCCCGACGAAGAAGATAAGCGCAAAAGGAAAAAATAAAAAAGAACAAATTGTGGCGGAACCGCCCTAATTAACTTAGCTAAAGCACAATTAAGTCGCCTAACACGCGATCATGTGCTTTAATCAAGTTAACTCGGCAGTCCGTCGGATTTCATCTGATAAACCACTTCACAGGACCGAGAAAGAATAGCTCACACGAAGGTTAATTCTCTTTTGTGAAGCAAAGAGCACCATTCCAGCCTATGGATAGCAACGGGCACATTACCCGCAGGCAGAGGGTTTACAAACTCGCGTCAGCGAAGCAAATCCTGTGCCCGTGACCCGTCACGGGAAAGAACTTGTACCCGCACCTGTTACCCATGGGCACACCGGTACCTGCCAGATCACAGTTCACAAGCCAGTAGCTAGATCACAGATAACCTACACATCTTAATCATAGCCAGATCACATATTCAATTTCTTCTTCAAGCCAGATCACAGAGAAGGAAGAAAACTGAGTGGATTGACCAGCGGTTGGGGCGGCGGGAGGTGGGCGGGCGGAGCGGTGGCAGCGGGGAGCGAGGGCGGGCGGCGGGAAGCGATGGGCAAGGACGGGCGGCTGGGGAACTGGCGGCAACCGCCTGGGTGAGGGCGGGTAGCAGGGGGAACTAGCGGCGGCCACCTGGGCGAGGGCGGGCGGCAGGGAACCAATGGTGCAGGTTTGCGCCTCGGCGGGAGTGGGAGCGGCCGAGCGGAGGCTGCAGGCTGCGGGACAATGGGAGGATAAGGAGTAGACGGAACTCTAGAAAAATCCATTATATACTTGCACATGGTCCACATGGTAGGCGGGTTTGCGGGCACGAGTAAGATATTTTTATACCCGCTAATTTTTTACCCGCAAGCACAAACTCAAACCTGGATCCGTACCTATAGTTACAAAATGGCACCCGTATCCTCACCCTACTAGATTTTTGCCCACGGGCACACGGCTCCAATTCCACTCGAAGCAAGCTCAAGTAGAGTTTGACATTGGAGAAAAAAAAATTGTGAAGTTGAAGTTATACCCAACATAGCCTTAATTTCCTCGCGACGACGCGTGAGGAAATCGCCACGCACGCCTCCGATGGGACCCTATCTGGGCGCAGCGCACGAGGAAATTACGGTTGGTGTGCGCGGATTTAGTCGTAGGGGTCGAGTGATGCGTGTATCAGTTTTTTCACCCGTAATGTGTTTCGAAGAAAAATTATTAAAAGTACTAAATCAAATAATATATACTTATGAAGGCTTGATGGCCAATGGTCCTAGAAAAAGGAAAAAGAATATGAAGAAAGAAAAGTCTCCTCATGACCAAACTGCTCCGCAAGCGGCCCAGTTTGTAACGAGAGACCACCAGCAGCTCAAAATACTCGCCTCGCAGGCCGAACAAAGATGCTATCTAAAACGGCTCGGTCTATGTCCCCCCGCCCCGATCATGGTCCGGCCCAAGTTCATCATCTCCCAACACGCAGGCGCCTCCCAAGTCCCAGAGCGGAGCAGCAGCATCGGCGGGCGGCGGCGCGGTGAAGAAATGGGCACGCGCGCCGGCGTACGAAGGCCGGGGCTGGGGGGGGGGGGGGGGCCGGGGCGGACCCGGCTCTGCAGGGCGCCCGATGGCGTGGTACGTTCGGCGACCTCTCCGCTCTGCTCCCTCCCAAGGTTTACGTACGGAGATTTACGGTTTGGTACTGTCTGCGCGATGCTTCCGACCATTTGTTGAAATTCTCGAGCCAAATGGAAGAATTTAGTTTTAGGTCAATTTCCATCTTGCTCGCCCTGCCTGTATAATTGGTAATTAGGTGCGATTAAGTGACACCAAACCGGCTGGTTATCTCACGCCTCTACAAATTATTAGGATGATAAGTTTGGATTATAAGCTACTACTAGTAGTCTACACCCAAACAAACAATCTGAGCTACTAATTTCTTTGAGAGTGTACTGTAAAAAGCAAATATTTTCACCTCGATAAGCAATCTGATTAGCACGTGTGTTCACACATGTGAAAGTAAACTTTGAAAATATTTACCGTGCTCTGGAAAAGATGTAGATACATATATTGCTCTGTTTACTGACAGTAAACGCTCCATTCCTGAATTTGCTTGCAGGATTATGTTTTTGGACCAACGAAGTCGGACTTGCTCAAGCAAAAACACTGGAGATTACGTCATGTTTCTATATGGGTATTAACTTCTTACAAAGTTCCCGTTGTTTGCTGAGAGCTTCAGTTGCATGATTACATCCAGTGCCTATATTCATTCTTCAATCCAGGACACGTTGCTGAAGCAAGTTTTTCCTAGCCGAAGTATCTGGATAGTACCATCTGATCATATAGCACTCCTACTCCAATGAAAACACTGAAGGATACAGCGAAGACGATGTCGCCACCACACAGTCCTCTGGAGCCAGTGGGCGCAAGACCTACCTCTACCGAAGTACAATGGTGATTAAGCCCAGGTCCACACATCCTTGGATTCCCAGCAAAGCTAGAATTTGGAAATGTATTAAATTGCCCGCCAGTTGGGATAGGCCCTTGGAGATTATTATTAGAAACGTTGAATACGGCAAGGAAGTACAGGTTCTCCAATACAGCTGGGATTTCACCTGTGAGATTGTTGTTGGATAAATCTAGCAACTGCAGGTTTGTGAGATTGCAGATGGATGGGGGGATCGGTCCTGTCAAGTTGTTGAAGCTGATATCGAGTTTAGTGAGGGCTTTCAAATGACCAATCTCTGGAGGAATCACACCCGTAAATTTGTTTCCGCTTAGGTATAGAGCTTTAGGAAAAGCAATTGGTATGCGGTATTGAAGTGATGGACCACGATAAACTGGCAGATGAAAGACCCTTGGGTCCAAATGAGCTGCAGTCTTCTCTGAAGTTAGCATTGTCATAGCCATTAATGTTGTCGGAATTTCTCCTGTAAGGTTGTTGTTTGATATGTCTAAGTAGAAAAGGTATTCCAATGTGTTGATCCAGGCTGGTATTGGTCCACTGAGTCGATTACCTTCCAAAAACAACATCTCCAAATTCGCTAGCTCTGCTATCCAAAAAGGTATTTCCCCCGACAATAGGCAATATTCAATTGCCAAAACCCGAAGATTCTCGAAACCATCAATTCTGGCATTGTCTGGCATGATCTCGTTCATGAAATTCATCCCAAGAAGAAGGGTGGTGAGGTTCTTGGAGCTTCTTAATATCTGAAGTGCATTTGTTATATTTGAAAAACTGTTGTTTGCGAGCGACAGGAAGGAGAGGGATTTCAGATTGCCGAGTCCTTTTGATAACTGTCCGTGGAACTTATTTGAAGACAGCCGTAGTGCAATCAGGTTTCTGCATGAGTATATGCTTTCTGGAATTGTGCCACTGAAGTTGTTCAGCCTAAGATCTAAGGTTTTTAGATTGGGGAAGTTGGAGAAACCGACCTTGTTGAGTTCACCACTGAAATTGTTGCTCTTAAGGTCAAGTGTTATGAGATTTGTGCAGTTGCTCAAGGTTGATGGCAGCTCCCCAGACATGCTGTTGTAGTCCAAATGGAGTTCCTGCAATCTCGTGAGCTGACCTATGGAGTCCGGAATCATTCCGCTGAATTTGTTTTCTCCAAGATCAAGGATGGACAGATTACTGAGTTTGAATATATGCGTGTTATAAAGCATTCCTTGTAAACCATTGCTGGAAAAAGAAAGATGCTCCAACAAGGTAGCCTTGAAGATTTCTTCAGGGAGAGTCCCACTGAGGTAATTGTGCCCAGCCTTGAGCACTCTGAGCTTGGAGCAATTGCCCAGCCCTGGTGGGATACTACCACTGAGTTTGTTGTAACAGAGTTCAAGCACACTAAAGGATGGTGATATGTTGCAGAAATGAGTGGGAATCTGCCCAGTAAAGCTGTTGTTGCTGGCATTGAGTGCGATCAAATTCTCCATCCCCTTCAATGTTGCAGATGTAAACTGCCCTGTAAACAAGTTGCTCGAGATGTTAAGTACCTGTAGAGGTTGGCCAGAGGCTGAAGATGGCAGCTGACGCAGGTCTCCGTTGAGCTGGTTGAAGCTGACGTCAAGGACCATGATGCTGCTGGAGGACACCAACTCCAGAGGGAGGCCACCGTAGAGGGAGTTGTAGGACAAATTAAGACGCTGCAAGCCAGTGAGTTTGCCGAGAGATGGTGTGATGGACCCTTCAAGGCCTCTATATTCCAGAGAGACCTCAATGACCGTCCTGTTTCCATTGCAGACGATGCCTTCCCATTCGCAGCAGTCTTTGCCTTCCTGCCAAAGCTTGGCAAGGCCGGCATCCTGCAAGAGCCCAGCAAGGAACTGGAGGAGGGAGTTCTTCTCCTGCTCTGTGCAAGAACTGGTGGGGGTGGCCAAGGAGATCAGCAGCAGAACAGCAAAGCCAAGCAAAGGTATGGGTAGTCTATTGCAGTGTTTCTTGCATGTAAATTGGAGTGGCTGCATGGCTGTGCTCTGCCTTAATTTACTCTTTCTGGTGAAGCAGGAAAAGGCAGGTATTTTCGAAAGAAACTGAAGATCTACAAGATTCGATTGACAAGAGAGTATTTGGAGAGTATCATTTCCGGGAGGTGCGTACAATACTTTAGAGCAATCATCGGCGCTGTCAAAGTGTGGACATTGTTTGGAAAAATAGAAGGCGCAAGTGGAAGCAAGAAAATAAGAAAAAGACTCAGGGTAATGGAAGGTGATGGGTGAGGGTGACCTGGCGCCCTAGTCGTCGTCTGAGTCATCGCCCTCGTCTTGACCTGAGGCGTTTACTTCCCGCTGATCCTTGCAGCTGATGCAGTGACGCGTACGCTCGCAAGCTGCCTTCCATGGTCCCGGTTCTTCCACAGGTTCGTGATGGACCTTGGCTCTTCTTGCTGACCGGAATTCAAGAATCGATGTAAGACACTACGGGAAAGACTAAATTCGCCGAGTGTAATTTTTTCGCCGAGTGCAATAATGCGGGCACTCGGCGAAGGTCCCGTTTGCCGAGTGTATTACTCATAACACTCGGCAAACACAATGCACTCGGCGACAAAGAGATTTGCCGAGTGCCAAATAAGAAAACACTCGGCAAAATCCCGTCGACACTCGGCAAATATAATACACTCGGCGAACTATTGAGCACATGACCTGCACGTGCGCCGTCCGGTCAAAACCGTGAAGGATGTTAGTTCTTTGCCGAGTGTCGACGGTTGACACTCGGCAAAGCTGCGAATATGCCGAGTGCTAGGGGGAACACTCGGCAAACTTTAGTGTTTGCCGAGTGTTTTTTGACACACTCGGCAAAACTAATTTTTTTTCCCTCCTCCACCCTCCAAACTTTTTATACTCCACATGTATGGCATTTGGCACTGCATGGTAGAATGTGGACTATTTATTGACCTGTTTGCTATATTTAATCAATTAATTTTATTTAGAGTAATTTGTTGATTTAAGTCAAATTTGAACTGCAGGTGATTGGAATAATGGAATAATATGAGTGGAAAAATCATATTCATGTGCTTGTGGAAGCTTCCCTATTTTGATGACCTTCTTGTTCCACATAACATTGATGTAATGCATACGGAAAAAAATATCGCCGAGACAATTTTTGGTACAATAATGGACATTCCTGACAAGACAAAGGATAACGTTAAGGCTAGAGTGGATCAAGCGACGTTGTGCAATAGACCACAGCTAAATATGGCGCCTCCAAGAGCTGGCAAGTCGTGGAGGAAGCCTAAGGCCGATTTCGTTCTGACGAGGGTCCAAAGGAGGGAGGTTCTTGAATGGTTCCAAACGTTAATGTTCCCTGATGGCGATGCAGCGAACTTGAAGAGGGGAGTGAATTTAGCAACTATGCGAATCAACGGGCTCAAGAGTCATGATTACCATATATGGCTTGAGCGCCTACTTCCGGTGATGGTTCGAGGCTATGTCCCTGAGCATGTGTGGCAGGTGCTAGCGGAGTTGAGCAATTTCTTCCGTCGGCTTTGTGCGAAGGAGTTATCTCATACCGTGGTTGCAGAAATGGAAACAATGGCGCCTGTGTTGCTCTGTAAGTTGGAGAAGATCTTTCCTCCAAGCTTCTTCAATCCAATGCAGCATATGATTCTACACCTCCCGTATGAAGCACGAATGGGGGGGCCTGTGCAGGGTTGTTGGTGCTACTCAATTGAGAGATGTCAAAAGGTTCTTCGAACTAAATGTAACAATAAGTGCAAAATTGAAGCATCCATTGCAAAGGCATACATTCTGGAGGAGGTGTCAAACTTCACATCGAAATACTACGCTGACAACCTTCCTAGCGTGCATAATCCACCTCCTCGTTACAATGCCAGCGAAGATGAATTGAGCATTAGCATTTTCCGAGGGCAACTCGGAAGTGCAAGTGGTGCGACCTGCAAGACCCTAAACCATGAAGAGTGGCGCTCTATCATACTATATGTGTTGACCAACCTATCTGAGGTGGAGCCGTACATGATGTAAGTTCTCAACAAACTTGTTTCGACGTAGTCACCATTCTCTTGCCTAAACGTATATTTCTCGTTGCTATAGGCAATTTCATCGTCAATTCTGGTGTAAATCAAGGCAACCGTACCCGCACGAAGCTGGGATTCTTCTTAAAGAGGGTGCGGGAAATGGAATGCCCGATTTCATTTCTTGGTTCAAACAGAAGGTACAATTTCATTTCTTCGGACATTCTCGTTCTCGTACATACGATTAATATAACGAACCGCCCTGTTTGAACTTGCAGAGCCGAACCGATGCGTCTATGAATGTCGAGTTGAGACAGGTTGCCGATGGCTGTGACTATAGGGTCAGGTCGTTTGCCGGTTATGACGTCAACGGATATCGTTTTCACACAACAAGGCACGAGCAGAGTCGGCCCAATCGAAGAACCACAAATACCGGAGTTTTCACGCCAGGCTCTGATGGGGTCGAGTACTACGGAAGAATTGAAGAAATATACGAACTCACTTTTCATGGGTGCAAACCTCTTAATCCAGTTATGTTCAAATGCCATTGGTTTGATCCATCTGTCGTGAGATGGACCCCTAATCTTGGGCTAGTCGAAATTCGACAGTCATCCAGGTTACCAGGAGACGATGTCTATATTGTGGCTCAACAGGCCACGCAAGTTTATTATTTGTCATACCCGTGCCAAACTGACAGCCGTTTTAAGGGTTGGGATGTTGTGTACAAGGTATCGCCACACAGTAAACTACCTGTACCAAACAATGAAGATTACAATATAGACCCCGACACGTACGAAGGAGAGTTATTCCAAGAAGATGGGCTCAAAGGGAGTTTTGTGATAGATTTAACCGAAGCGATCGGAATGGAAGTAGACAACGAGAGGGTTGCTGCAGAGGACGGTGGAGACGAGGTTCAGAATGTGAAGGACTTAGAATTACTTCAACGATTACAGTTAGCTAATGACAGTGATGACGACATTCCTTCTTCGGAGCACGGGCTTGACTATATCGACACGCGTGATAGTGATGATGAGACTTATGATCCAGCTAATCCCGATCATGATGATTATTTCTAATACATGTATGATTCGTACTAATTTAGTTATAATTTAATTATAATTTGTATATCTTTGTAATTATGTTTTGTTTGTCTATGCTGACTGGTGTACTCTTTTTAATTGCAGGTCATTGAGCAATGGTGGGCGGTATGAGGAAGCTCACGTCGATTTGCGAGAGACTGGCCGCGTCAAGGATTGGTTCAGGGTAAAGGTGTTGGGATACGAGGTAGGCTACGCTAGCGCAAATCAAAATTTCTACCGCGTATAACCAGGAAGAACTGCTGTATAAGGATCACGGGATTACCACTCGACGCACTACTGGTGCGGAAGATGTAGATATGCGTCGGTGCAGTGAAGACGATCACGTAGTCGTACGTAGTCGAACAACGTAGTCGTACGTAGTCGATCACGTCCAGCGGCTCCTCAGCAGCTCGTCCACGTGCACAGCAAGATCGCCTCCGGTGCCGCGGCTCGTCGTCGGCTCGTCGTGGCTCGTCGGCGGCTCGTCGATGGCTCGTCCAAGTGCTGCAGGCGCAACACCTCCAAGGTATCCACACGTGCAGGGAGGAAGCGTCGCAAGCCGGATTGCTAGATCCGCGAGTTGCAACAGGCGAGGGCGTGGGAGGCGCGGCAAGTGTGTTCAGCCAAAAGGTGTGTAACCCTAGGGCGCCCCCACCCCTCTATTTATAGGGGTTCCTGATGGGCCTCTGGATCCGAGGCCCATTAGTACTCCTAAACCTAATCCAACTCGGATCAGATCCGAATTGGGCTTCCAGCCCCTTAAGTGTGTGACCCTATGGGTTCGGATACGTATAGACATGGCCCGAGTACTCTTACTCGGCCCAATAGTCGGTAGCGGCCTCTAGCAAGACGTGCCAACTCCTATACGCATACGAAGATCATATCAGACGAACCATCACAACATAATATACATGCTATTCCCTTTGCCTCACGATATTTGGTCTAGCTTCAGCCGACCGCTCTTTCTCGATCCTGTGATTCGGAATCCCTTTGTAGGTTAACTCTTAACCGTACGTAGCATGGCCATGCATTTTCTGATCCGATCACTCGAGGGGCCCAGAGATATCACTCTCAATCAGAGAGGGGCAAATCCCATCTTGATTGACCATGTCTCATAGCATGCTTCTTGACAAACCCGAAAGCTACCTTTATAACTACCCTGTTACGGCGTAGCGTTTGATAGCCCCTAAGTAGGTCAATCCACATCTAGAATACATGCGACAATCTCAGGTCTAAGGACAAAGCGTATATGTTGTTTAAAGAGAGAACTACTTCTCGTGTTGGGTCAGTCCTAACACATGTCTCCACATGTGTCCACATTATTAGTTCAACATCTCCATGTCCATGACTTGTGAAACATAGTCATCAACTAATACATGTGCTAGTCTAATATTCATGTGTGTCCTCACATGAACTCCGACTAGGGACAACTTTAGAATAACCATACAAGTAAAGAGTTTCACATACAATTCACATAATTGCAAATCAATTCAAGTAGCCTTTAATGGATATTCAATGAACACAATATACAAATCATGGATACAAATGGAATATCATCATCTCTATGATTGCCTCTAGGGCATACCTCCAACAGTCTCCCACTTGCACTAGAGTCAATCTAGAAGGTACCTAATACCCATAGCTCTTACATGCGCATCATGCTTAGCCTGCGGGAGTGGTTTTGTCAACGGATCAGAAATGTTCAGATCCGTGTGTATTTTGCATATCTTGATCTCACCCCGGTTAACGAAGTCTCGAATGAGATGAAATCGCCGCATTACGTGTTTGTTCTTCTGGTGGTTCCTTGGCTCCTTTGCTTGCGCAATTGCCCCATTGTTATCACAGTAGAGATTCAATGGGCTGGACGCATTCGGGAACACACCAAGTTCAATGAGGAAATTCCTTATCCAAACACCTTCCTTCGCGGCTTCCGAAGCCGCGATGTACTCGGCTTCTGTCGTAGAATCGGCCACCGTCTCCTGCTTGGAACTCTTCCAACTAACAGCACCACCATTTATCGTGAACACAAATCCTGATTGTGACTTTGAATCATCTCTGTCGGTTTGGAAACTAGCATCGGTGTAACCTGTTACAACGAGCTCCTCCTGACCTCCATAGACGAGAAACATATCTTTAGTCCTTCTCAAGTACTTAAGAATGTTTTTCACCGCTGTCCAGTGACTCTCACCTGGATCAGATTGGTGTCTGCTTGTCATACTTAGCGCATATGAAACATCTGGGCGAGTACTTATCATTGCATACATGATAGATCCAATAGCCGAGGCATATGGTACTCTACTCATGCGATCCCGCTCATCAGCAGTCGAAGGACACTGAGTCTTGCTGAGATGTATGCCATGTGACATAGGCAAGAACCCTTTCTTTGCCTCTTCCATGCTGAACCGCTTCAACACTTTGTCAATATAAGTATCTTGGCTCAAACCTATAAGCCTTCTCGATCTATCTCTATAGATCTTAATGCCCAGAATATATGCCGCTTCCCCTAAGTCTTTCATCGAAAAACTATTTTTCAGTGAAGTCTTTACGGACTCAAGCATAGGAATGTTATTTCCAATCAGTAATATGTCATCCACATATAAGATTAGAAATACTACAGAGCTCCCACTAACCTTCTTGTAAACACAAGACTCTTCTTCGTTCTTGGTGAAGTCAAACCCTTTGACCACTTCATCAAAACGAATGTTCCAACTCCTAGATGCTTGCTTCAATCCATAAATGGATCTCTGAAGCTTGCATATCTTTCCAGCATTTTTCGGATCGACAAAACCCTCGGGCTGTATCATATACACGTCCTCAGCTAGGTTTCCATTCAGGAAAGCTGTCTTGACATCCATCTGCCATATCTCATAATCGAAATATGCAGCTATAGCTAGAATAATCCGAATGGACTTAAGCATCACTACGGGCGAGAAGGTCTCGTCGTAGTCAACTCCTTGAACTTGTCGAAAACCTTTTGCGACAAGTCGTGCTTTGTAGATGTGAACATTTCCATCCATGTCCTTTTTCTTCTTATAGATCCACTTGCACTCTATGGCTTTAACACCATCAGGCGGGTCAACCAAGTTCCAAACTTGATTGTCTCCCATGGACTCTATTTCGGATTGCATGGCACTCTGCCATTTTTCGGAGTCTGGGTCCATCATTGCTTCTGCATATGTCGCAGGCTCATCATTGTCCAACAATAATATTTCTCGCATTTCGCGGAGCCTTGCCGACCTTCGTGGTTGTGGCGGTGCTTCTCTTGCCATGGGTATCTCAACTTGTTCTGCTACGTTAGCATCACTCATTGATTCTTGCCCGATTGGCTCATCTTGAACTTCTTCAAGATGCACTGTCTTTCCACTCTTTTCTCCTTTGAGAAACTCTTTCTCTAGGAAAACCCCGTTCCGAGCGACAAACACTTTGCCTTCTGATCGGTTGTAGAAATAATATCCCAAAGTTTCCTTTGGATATCCCACGAAAATGCACTTATCCGACTTGGGTGTGATCTTGTCTGAGTGAAGTCGCTTGACAAACACTTCACATCCCCAAATCTTTAGAAAAGACAAACTAGGAACCTTTCCAGTCCACATCTCATATGGTGTCTTAACTACGGATTTAGATGGTACCCTATTAAGTGTGAAAGCTGCTGTTTCTAGAGCGTATCCCCAAAATGACAACGGTAGGTCCGACTGGCTCATCATTGATCGAACCATGTCTAACAAAGTTCGATTACGTCGCTCGGACACACCGTTTCTCTGAGGTGTTCCAGGCGGCGTAAGTTGTGGAACAATTCCGCAACTCTTTAGATGATTGCTAAACTCATGGCTCAAATATTCGCCTCCACGATCAGATCGTAAGGCCTTAATTTTCTTGCCACGCTGATTTTCAACTTCGTTCTGAAATTCCTTGAACTTTTCAAAGGTTTCGGACTTGTGCCTCATCAAGTAGACATAGCCATATCTACTAAAATCATCAGTAAAAGTTATGAAGTATTGGAATCCTCCTCTAGCCGTCGTGCTCATTGGTCCGCATACATCACTATGTACGAGTTCCAACAAGTCTACTGCTCTCTCAGGAAATCCTGTGAAAGGCGTCTTGGTCATCTTGCCTAGCAAGCAAGCCTCACATGTCTCGTATGATTCAAAATCAAACGAAGTTAGAAGTCCATCAGAATGGAGCTTCTTCATGCGCTTTTCACTTATATGACCCAAACGACAATGCCACAAGTAGGTAGGACTCAAATCATTAGGCCGAGGCCTTTTAGCACTTACATTACAGACAGGTGAACCATCAAGATTTAAAACAAATAATCCATTCACAATGGGTGCAAAAGCCATAAACATATTATTCTTAGAGATCACACAACCATTGTTTTCACTCGCAAATGAATAACCATCCCTCATCAAACATGAAGGAGACAAAATGTTTCGACTTAAACTAGGAACAAAATAACAATTATTCAACTCCATAATAAATCCTGACGGGAGGTGGAGTTGCATCGTCCCGACGGTCAAAGCAGCAACTCTTGCATTATTGCCCACGCGGAAATCAACTTCTCCTCTTTCCACGCTTCTACTTCTTATCATTCCCTGCATCGAATTGCAAATATGAGCAACCGATCCGGTATCAAATACCCAAGAATTAATAACTGTATCAGCGAGAAATATGTTGTCTATAACATTAACAACAAGCGTACCTGAGGTAGAAGTACTCTTACTTCCGCCGTTCTTCAACGAAGCTAGGTACTGCTTGCAGTTTCTCTTCCAGTGACCAAGTTCATGACAGTAAAAGCACTCTTTATCTGGAGCAGGTCCAGCTTTAGCCTTGGGCGGTGGGTTTGGCTTGGACGTTCCAGCCTTGCCCTTCTTCTTCCAAGAATTGCCCTTCTTCTTAAAAGTAGGCTTGTTCTGTACAGCCATCACATGGCTGGTACTAGCGCTTTTCTTAATGTCTACCTCTGCTGTCTTGAGCATACCACACAGCTCATTCAGACCCTTCTCCGTCCCATGCATATGGTAGTTCGAGATGAAGTTCCCATAGCTAGGCGGAAGAGATGAGAGAATGAAGTCAGTGGCCAACTCTTTGCCCATTGGGAAGCCCAGCTTCTCCAATCGCTGAGTGTAACCAACCATCTTGATTACATGTGGTCCTACTGCTGCGCCTTCTGCTAACTTGCACTCCAGAAAGGCTTTGGACACATTGAACCTTTCGGTCCTAGCCTGTGTCTGGAACATGTCCTTGAGCGCCACGATCATATCGTAAGCCTCATGATTTGTTTCGAACTGCATCTGCAGCTCGGGTTCCATGCAAGCAAGCATAAGGCAGCTTACCTCAAGATTAGCATCAAATGCCTTCTTGTAAGCAGCCTTAACGGCAGCAGATGCATCATCAGCAGGTACTGGTGGTAGTGGGGTGTCTAGAACATCTTCCTTTTTCTCAGCCCTGAGAACAATTCTCAGGTTACGGATCCAATCCGAGTAGTTTGTTCCATTCAACTTGTCCTTCTCAAGGACCGAACGCAAAGCAAACGATGCGGTGGTGTTGCTAGGTGCCATTTAATCTACAACAAAAGTAATGCAAAATACACTAAGACAAATGTATCCATGATAGAGCAAATTACATTAAACTATTTTAACAGAATCTACTCCCACTAAAATCAATATCCCTCTATTGAAACTTAGTGATTCAGGATCCACAACTAACAAGTCTACTAGTGAGCTTTAGCATCACCGCTAGCAAACGAGGTAGATCGGTAAGCAACTTTTGCTAATCATATCACATATGACTCCTGTTGTTGGGTGACATCTCTATGTCTCGGCGCCCAACCTTTATGCCCCAAGGTCCTTAACCGTTAAGATAACCTTGTTAAGCAAACCAACCCTTATGCGTGTAAGTGTCCGACACAAACCCGTCTAGTCAAGGAAAACTAGTGGCACCCTAATTTCATAGACCCACCACTGATTGTACAAGACATGGGACGGCGCAAGTTTTAGTTGGGAGGGCATACTAACTTAAACTTTGTGAGGGATCGTTCTACTTCTAACATCACAGCATGCAGAAAGTAAAACATAAAACAGAATAGCATTCACACAGTTGTGACACAGTATGGCCCGTTTTTCTTATGGTGATCTCCATCTCCATAGAACCTGTTCACCATGGTGATCTCCATCTCCATGTTCCATGTGCGCCATCCTCCTGGTGATGAGTCCTCCAAGAACTAGAGCATGCTATTACGCCTAATAGCTAGTAAAGAATCTAGTAATGAAGCTTACATAGTTGCTTGGATCATCACAGATTGGTACGCAGACCATTAATTACAATAAAGTGACAACACATATGGCTCCTGCCGTGTTGCCGTACGCGCGACACGCAGGTCACGAATTAGTTACACACATGCATCACATACACAAGTGGGCCATACTGATCACAAGATATATACATACATCCTGCAAAAGAGAGTTAGGCGTCCTAACGTTCCAAACTTGGGAGGCCCGAAACTCCATCTTCCAAGCCGAATTTGGGAAATCTAATTTTGCCGAAAACGGCAAAGCTGTTGAAATTCACGTGTAACTTTTTCTGTAGATCAATTTTCGTATAGAAATCGCCCCGATCCGAGATCGTACCGAAAAGTTACGGCTGATTTACCGAAGCATGCGCATACGGCAAAATCCCGACCCCGGCAGTAGATCACATCTACTATTGCACATCTAATGCGCCTGGCGTATGACCCTGGATCTCGATTTGACCAATCATATTGATCTTCCCTCACTGCAACTGGATTTACGTGTATCACTTAACTCCGATGGCGGAAACCGACCGGTAGGAGTATGTCGTTACACTACCATTGCAGCAAGGGCACGAAATCAGGACATAGATCAAACAGAAAACTCGCATATCTCCATATGCACACATCCCGAATCCAAAACTAAGCAGCTAAGGCTCTTGATACCACTGTTGGGATACGAGGTAGGCTACGCTAGCGCAAATCAAAATTTCTACCGCGTATAACCAGGAAGAACTGCTGTATAAGGATCACGGGATTACCACTCGACGCACTACTGGTGCGGAAGATGTAGATATGCGTCGGTGCAGTGAAGACGATCACGTAGTCGTACGTAGTCGAACAACGTAGTCGTACGTAGTCGATCACGTCCAGCGGCTCCTCAGCAGCTCGTCCACGTGCACAGCAAGATCGCCTCCGGTGCCGCGGCTCGTCGTCGGCTCGTCGTGGCTCGTCGGCGGCTCGTCGATGGCTCGTCCAAGTGCTGCAGGCGCAACACCTCCAAGGTATCCACACGTGCAGGGAGGAAGCGTCGCAAGCCGGATTGCTAGATCCGCGAGTTGCAACAGGCGAGGGCGTGGGAGGCGCGGCAAGTGTGTTCAGCCAAAAGGTGTGTAACCCTAGGGCGCCCCCACCCCTCTATTTATAGGGGTTCCTGATGGGCCTCTGGATCCGAGGCCCATTAGTACTCCTAAACCTAATCCAACTCAGATCAGATCCGAATTGGGCTTCCAGCCCCTTAAGTGTGTGACCCTATGGGTTCGGATACGTATAGACATGGCCCGAGTACTCTTACTCGGCCCAATAGTCGGTAGCGGCCTCTAGCAAGACGTGCCAACTCCTATACGCATACGAAGATCATATCAGACGAACCATCACAACATAATATACATGCTATTCCCTTTGCCTCACGATATTTGGTCTAGCTTCAAGCCGACCGCTCTTTCTCGATCCTGTGATTCGGAATCCCTTTGTAGGTTAACTCTTAACCGTACGTAGCATGGCCATGCATTTTCTGATCCGATCACTCGAGGGGCCCAGAGATATCACTCTCAATCAGAGAGGGGCAAATCCCATCTTGATTGACCATGTCTCATAGCATGCTTCTTGACAAACCCGAAAGCTACCTTTATAACTACCCTGTTACGGCGTAGCGTTTGATAGCCCCTAAGTAGGTCAATCCACATCTAGAATACATGCGACAATCTCAGGTCTAAGGACAAAGCGTATATGTTGTTTAAAGAGAGAACTACTTCTCGTGTTGGGTCAGTCCTAACACATGTCTCCACATGTGTCCACATTATTAGTTCAACATCTCCATGTCCATGACTTGTGAAACATAGTCATCAACTAATACATGTGCTAGTCTAATATTCATGTGTGTCCTCACATGAACTCCGACTAGGGACAACTTTAGAATAACCATACAAGTAAAGAGTTTCACATACAATTCACATAATTGCAAATCAATTCAAGTAGCCTTTAATGGATATTCAATGAACACAGTATACAAATCATGGATACAAATGGAATATCATCATCTCTATGATTGCCTCTAGGGCATACCTCCAACAAAAGCACTTGCGAGGTCGCCGCCCTGCCGCGCCGATAGCCGTGGCCCCAGCTCCCTAGGCCGGCCACTCGGTCGTCGCTTCCGCTGGCTGCGCCAGTCGTTGTGGCCCCAGCTCCTGCGGGCTGGCCGCTCAGTCATGGCTCCCGCCGTCTGCTGCCCTCAGAATGAGATGAAATCGCCGCATTACGTGTTTGTTCTTCTGGTGGTTCCTTGGCTCCTTTGCTTGCGCAATTGCCCCATTATTATCACAGTAGAGATTCAATGGGC
>NC_028450.1:7490321-7539785 GCF_000263155.2 Setaria italica | reverse complement strand
ATACATCACCTACTTTCTACATTCTTGAAATAATAACTGTATACGCGTCTATATGCAGGATTTCTATAGATGCCAGGAGGGATTCGAGGCCAAGGTGAAGGCCGTCTGTGATGTAGCCGCCAAGAAGCTCGTGAAGGACATGCATTACGAGGCGCGCATCCAGGCCATCATCGAATTCCACGCTCAATACAGAGAGATGAAGGTTAGAAAAGAGGAGGCAAGAACAATGAACCTGACTAAGGACCAATTCATGAGGGTAAGTAAAGAACGTTGATACTTACTATTTAAGATTAATTAGGCTCATTTTCATTTTCTTTTTCATATGTCACACGCTTGATGATGTAGGTGCCTCCATGGTGGTGTCGTGCGCATATGCCGTGCTGGGAGAGGATGGTCGACGTGTGGTTGGAGCCCGGGTGGTTGGAGAACCACCTTGCTTGCCGGCAGCGGCGTTTGCAGATGCCGACTGCACCACACCATCAAGGCAGCCTAAGCCTTGATGAATATAGAGAAAAATGGGTACACAACTTCAATTCTTTATTGTAACGTTCAGTTCTACATAATTCCTAATCATTTTGTATTTTTTGCCGCAGTCGGCGTCACATGATGGCCGACCTTCCTCCCAGCTCAAGGCATGGGTCCTCTCCAAAAAGGGCAAGGCGACGGCCAATATCGATTTCAACCCAGACGACCCGTCCGAGGCGTACAGCCACCCTAGCATACACAGCCGCGTCAGCGAGTATACAAAGATGGCTAGGGAGGTTCACGGGCCAGACTTTGATCCGAGCTCCGAGGACATTGATGGAGAAATCGTGATAAGGGTGGGAGGAGGCAAGAAGCATGGCCGATATTGGATTGGCGACGGCGTCATCGACACAGCCTCTACTCCCACTCTCTCCCAGATCCGAGCTAGGAGCACGGACTCGAGCCCGGCGATACGGCCACGACTCACCACTGCACAGTTCCAGATGGAGGCTCTCCAGGTTCTTTCTCTTCCATTCATCGTTCGTTTGTTGTTATACTTTAGCTTTGCATTATAACATTGCAATGAAATATTGTAGGCCCAGGTGGAAGAAGCAAGGAAGAAACAAGAGGAGATGGCGGCGCAGATGGAGGACATGCGGCGGAGGATGGAGGAAGAAAACCGGATTAGGATGGAGCAGATGTTCCAGTACATGCAGAATTTTGTTTCGAGCATGGGACAGTCTTTGCCTCCGCCACCGCCGATGATGTTCCCTCCGCCTCAGCCACCCACGACTACTCCTGTGAGTCACTTGACACATTGTGCTTAAGATTCAACACTTTAATTTTGACAACTTTAGATGTTAGTTCAGAATGTCCTATCCTATGTGCAGAATCAATCGGCGGCTTCGAATAATGAAGATCAAGATTTGTCGCAGTGGTCTCCTTGGCCTCCACGGAACTAGACTTGGTTGTGAACTTGGTTGAAACTAAATTGTGACTTGAACTTGGATTTATGGATTGTTTTGTGCTTATGTTGAATTATGCCTGTGATGTTTATGAATAATGTTTCTAATGGTGGTTGTGAATTATGCATGTGATTGTTTATTACAAATGCCTGTGATGATGTGTATTGTGAATTGAGAGGGGTCCGTTATACGTGACAAAATGGGGAAAAAAGGGGGGTTCTGGGCACTTTGCCGAGTGTTACACTCGGCAAAGAGGGGCCTTTGCCGAGTGTTTTGGCTTTAACACTCGGCAAACAGCCCTCACGCCGTCTCCAAACTGGCTAGGAGTTTGCCGAGTGTTATACCCCAGGCACTCGGCAAACATCACCTCTTTGCCGAGTGTCATGGACACGACACTCGGCAAAAGGGCCCCAGTTTGCCGAGTGCCTGCCGTCTGGCACTCGGCAAACCCACCGTTACCCCCAGACGCCGTCAGCGCCTATTTCGCCGAGTATATTTTTCGCCGAGTGTTTTTTGGCCGTCGGCAAAATGTTTGCCGAGTGCTCGAGTTTTGACACTCGGCAAAGTAGTGTTTGCCGACACAAAATTTGCCGTGTGTTGTTTGCCGAGTGTTACACTCGGCAAAGCCTTTGCCGAGTGTTTTCATACCTTCGCCGAGTGCCTGTGGCACTCGGCAATTTGTGTGTTTCGTGTAGTGAGAGTACCTATTTGTAGTATGCGATAACTTACATAAAATTTGTTATCACTTATCAGGTTCAGAGCCAACGAGAGAGACTGCAGCCAGGACAGGCAGGCAGGTCGCGCACGCAGCGTGCGCCGTACGCGTCCGGACCTGATGAGCTAGCCTCCTCCCCCGTCAAGAAACGGGGCTCCTTTACCTTATCAGCCACCGAACAGTATTTTTCTCTCACAACAAATCAGCCGTTTCAATTTTTCAGCCGGCTTATAAGTCCAGCTGAACAGGCCCGGGAACATGAGGTGCAGCCCCCTCCCCACAGCGACGGCGTCCGCGTGCGCGTTGGCGTGGACGCCAGCCCCCGCACTCCACGCGGTCAGGCATGGGCGTAGGGATGGATTTGGACCGGATACGTATGAAATCAAATTCAGATAGCATTATTTACCACATTTTAATTCGAATTCAAATTTGAATATTATCAAATACGAATACAAAATGAATAGTTTGAATTCGAATTCGCATTCGGATACTTGCTCGACTTATATCATAGCATCATAACGAGTATCAATTTTGCTTCATTGATGATTTTATAATTGATCAAAAATTATGTTAGGGAGTAAATTATGAGCGTAGTACATAATAGATATCTTATTGAAATAACATATTTATTAATAAATAACTAAATACATTAAAATAAATATAAAATAAGTATTTCCATAAATAAATATATATATCATTTAATAATAAAAATAAGTTCATCAATACATTTAATGTTGATTCATTCATTTAATAAATAATATAATGTATTTAAAATTAATCATATTAAAATTAATTAAACTCTATCATTTTTTAATAGTTTAAATGGTGTAAATAATTATTTTTATTAGCAATATTAAAATTAACATATTTGTAATAGTATTTAGTACTATAAATAAGTTTTAGATGGCTTCATTGGCTACTTTTTCTTTGCCGGATAATATCGGATATTTCACATTTTTGTGGAATACGAATCTGGAACCGGATAGAGAAAAATATTGGAAGCCGAATCCGAATACATCCATTCCATATTTACATTAAAATCGATTACGAATACGGATATCCATATTGATATTTTTAGTAGATGATAATTTGGATATGCGGCCATCCATATCCATCGTAGGAAACGGGGAAGAGCGAGGTGGTGACGTCCATAATTGCGGGTTCAGGCTTAGAGCTCGCTGCAGCCAGCCGCTGAGCAGCAGCAGCCAGCTGCTGACCCCACCACAACGCGATAGCACGACTCAAGTCTGAAAATCCAAATGCACCACCGTCCGTAACTGTAGCCTGCTTTGCCCGTTCGGTCACGGGCGGACGAACGGAACGGCTGCTGTTGACATGTGGGCCCCTACCTTTGGACATCTTCAGGCTTCCGCCCATGTTTGGAACGCGTGATCAACGCGTTGGACCGTTTCAGCTAACAAGCCATGCTTGAAATGCGGGAGTTCCGACTTCAAAAAAAAATGTGGGAGTTCCATACCATAGCAGACAGTTGGCCTTGTTTAGCATGGCTCCAACTCCAAACTTCAATCCGAAGTTGAATGGAGCTAGCAAACAAGTCAACACCACCATTTTTTGGAGCAGCCTAACTTCATAGAGTTTTTAAAGTTCTAGTTCATTTTAGTGGAGCACCTTATTTGCAACTCTGAACGCTCAAATATTAGTTCAAGATTACTTACCAACTTTTG
Organism: Setaria italica; assembly: GCF_000263155.2. Classification (NCBI taxonomy): domain Eukaryota; kingdom Viridiplantae; phylum Streptophyta; class Magnoliopsida; order Poales; family Poaceae; genus Setaria; species Setaria italica. Next base: position 7,535,955 of record NC_028450.1, on the reverse strand, counting down.
CTACTCATTGTATAGCTGTACCGGTTCGTTCTAATTTTATTCTTCCGACGCCTTCTCTCTCACCCGTCCGCCCTCTCGCCTCTCCCGACTCACCACGCAGGGGGTCAAGGGCACCGCCGCTCGGCCAGGACGCCGTTCGGCCAGACCGCCGCCCGAGCTGTCCCTCACTTACCCCGCCGCCCATCTAAGGACCAGGGACTCCGCGGAGTCACCACTTCCCCGCCCCAGGCTGGACCCTGGACGCTGCCCAGATCCAGCTGCCCGCCGCCGCCCAAGCTCATCAAGCCCTGCCCGACTCCGCCCGCCCCAGGCTTGTCGTCCCCATGCCCGACGCCGCCCGCCCCAAGCTCGTCTCCGTTGCTGCCCGACTCCGCCCACCCCAAGCTTGTCGGCGCGTGCCTTGCCTTGCCTCGCTGACGCCCCCGCCGATGTGCCCTAGCCGTGCTGCCTCTCGCCGAGCTCGTCCTGCACTGCCGGCATCCCCATCCCATCGCTGCCGCCACCCCCGTCCCCTAGCGGAGCGAGCAAGGCCTCGCCCGAGCAGGGTCGCGGGCTACCCTCAAAGGGCCCGACGAAGAAGATGAGCGTAAAAAGAAAAAATGAAAAAGGAAAAATAGAGATAGAGAGAATGATAGTTGGACCCTCAAAAGAAGGGCAAGAATGGCAAACCAAACTCAAAATTCTCTTTTCTGGAGGGGAGAGTACCGTTCTAGTCACACACTACATATACAGACAGCTTCAACTCCACTCGAAGCAAGCTCCAGGTAGAGTTTGAAGTTGGATTAAAAATTTGTAAAGTTGAAGCCATACGGAACCTTAATTTTCTTGCAACCCGTGAGGAAATCGCCACGCACGCCTCCGATGGGACCCTGCGTGGTGGTGCTAGTGTAATCGTTGGAGTCACGTTTAAAACGCAGGGCGCAGCGCACGAGGAAATTACGGTAGGTGCGCGCGCATGCAGTCGTAGGGGTCGAGTGATGCGTGTATCAGTTTCTTTACCCGTAACGTGTTTCGAAGAAAAATTAAGTTGTGTTTGGTTGGTTGTATCATTTGATTCATGTATAAAATGATTCAAAATAATAATGATCCTTTTGTTTGGTTGGGTGAATTGGACCAACTCATCCAGGATGAGGCCATCCCACTTAATACATTATTCTACTAATTAGAGTGAACCATATGGTATAAGGGTGTGTTTAGTTACATGCACCACATGATGCAAGCATGGATGATCCTGGATGGAGTGGTTCGACCAATTTGCTTGTACCATATGGTTCACTCTAATTAGTAGAATAATGTATTAAGTGGGATGGTCTCATCTTGGATGAGCTGCTACAATTCACCCAACCAAACAAAAGGATCATTATTATTTTGAATCATTTCATACATGAATCAAATAATACAACCAATCAAACACACCCTAAGTAAATTGGTTGAACCACCCCATCCAGGATCATCCATGCATGCATGTGTGTGACCAAACACACCTAAAGTACTAAATCAAATAATATATACTCAGGCTTGATGGCCAATGGTCCCAGAAAAAGGAAAAAGAATACGAAAGAAAGAACCTCATGACCAAACTGCTCCGCAAGCGGCCCATTCCGTAACGAAAGACCACCAGCAGCCCAAAATACTCGCCTCGAAGGCCGAACAAAGATGCTATGTAAAACGGCCCAGTCTGGGTCCCCCCGCCCCGATCATGGTCCGGCCCAAGTTCATAGTCTCCCAACACGCAGGCGCCTCCCAAGTCCCAACGCGCAGCAGCAGCAGCATCGGCGGGCGGCGGGCGCGGTGAAGAAATGCGCACGCGCGCCGGCGTACGATGGCCCGGGCCCGGGGGGGAGGGGACGCAAGATCCTAGCTTAAGTTTTACGTACGGATTGATGGAATCAGAGGTATTTTACGATTTATTTTAATTCGAAATAGAGAATAAAACATGGCATAAACGATAGTATAAACACTTGTGTTTGTAGCAATGAACATAAAGCATGTGATGGAAATAATAGAAAATACAAAATGAACTAGAAAGTTCATTAGAGAGTACGAGGCGGGGCCAGTTCTGGAGAAACCAAATGCGCCATTACCCGATATTGTTAGTCGAGCCTATTCGATGTAGCTGATCAAACGTTGACGCAGTGTAGAGTTGATGCAGTGCAGATGCGTTACCGGGAAGTAGATGTAGACGAATAGCGAACAATCGCATCACCGGGAAGTAGATGTAGACGAACAGCGAGCAGTCGCGCAAGATTGCGCTCCTAAAAAGTTGATCGCCCTTCTACTCCTTGGGTGCAGAGTCTCTGGCAAGGGCGCAGCTTCGGAGGCCTGCTTTTTCGGCGAAGTCCGTGCACTCAGATCGCCGGAATGGGGATAACAAAAACGCAGTGTAGCAGTGGAGGAGCTCTGGTGGCGTGTGTAGCGCGCGGAAGATTGAGAGGAATAGGCACCCTGAGACCTTTGAGCATCCAGGTTAATGCAGTTAATTCGGAGAATCAATTACTAGTAACGGTCAGCCATTCAAGCATCGTCAGTTACTAGTCATTCAAGCATCGTCGGTTACTGGTCACTGATCACCATCAGTTACACATCACGTACACGTGCTCGTCTCGGCACGGCTCGGCTCGACGAGTGAGCGCGCGCACGTGTGGCATCCTTCCATCCCTCAACCAATTTCTTACCAGGTGGTTAGGGACTCCACCTTATAAGTTGGTTAGAGATTCTCTCAACTTTCAAGGTGGTTTTATTACCTATGTAACTACCATATTATTATGGGCCTTGGAATTTAATTGTCTAATAGGCCTTTAAGCCCATTTCTCTAACAATCCCCACCAAATTCCAAGGCACATTTTTAGTTCCACTGCTATTTCATATATCAATGTTTCAATGGATACCTGGTTAAGGTTGAACATCCACCTAGAGTATAAGCTACGCTTGCACACAACTGAACGATGGACTATACCTTGAATTGTCGGTCTTGTGCGAGCAAGTTTTACTTAAACCCTTAACCGATACTAGGCTGCAAAATGCATCCCCTCTGATTAAAGCATATGTCTGATTAAAGCATATGAGACGTACTCCTAGTCTTTTCATGAGTCTTTAGAGATTGCCCAACCTCATAGACTATGACTAGCAGTCAAACTTATATAGGTGTGTTCTTCAAAATATGTCTCTGCAGGACAACATCTTTGCTTAAAAATAAGCCACTTGGATCACATTAAGACATATTAATCAACCTGCCATGTAGAACAAGAGAGTGTGCATCTCGAACGGAGTGGGTGTGTACAAAATTACTCTCCTTCTCAGTTAGCCAATAGCTTGTTTCACCATCCTACTTCATGGGATCTCCGATCAAATAGAACAGGTTACCACTAAGGCATAACTCTCATGTGGGTTTTAATCCCATCTCCCTTGATGCCTCATCAATCAAATTCTGTGAAAAACCTTTAGTAAATGGATCTGCCAGATTCTTAGCTGACTAGACATAGTCCAACACTATCACTCCAGAGTTTCTCATTTTTCTGACAGATTTCAACCGTCTTTTCACATGCCTTGATGACTTCATGTTGTCTTATGAACTTTTTACCTTGACAATCATAGTTTGATTGTCACAATTCATTAGAATAGCTAGTATTGGTTTCTCAACCACCGGCAAATCCATCAAAAGTTCACGAAGCCATTCGGCCTCAACTGTGGCGGTATCCAATGCTGTGAGTTCTGCTTCCATTATTGACCTCGTTATGATGGTCTGCTCGCCACCTCCAAATGTGAATATATATCCACTTGTGAATAGGGAAAAATAGGGGGTTAGATCGAAATTGGAGGGGATTTTTCCCATTCTTCTTCCTTGCCTCGGTACAGGGAGTTGGAGGGGAAAACCGATGGGGGGCCGAGGGGCCTAGCTCGCCGGCGGTGAGGCTGGGCGGCGAGGGAGGCGGAGGAGAGTGTGGGGGACCCATTTTGGCCCTCACCTTGGGTGGATCGTGACGGGAGAGGGGATGCCGGCGGTGGTCAGGGAGATGGTTCGGGCGGAACTCTTACGGCAGTGGCGGTGGCGCTCGGCGAGAGATGACGCACGGGAGGCATGGGGCGGCGAGCTGGGAGGCGGAGGAGTGGTGAGGGAGGCTAGGGCGTGGCCCTTTTATAGCTGGCGGGAAGGGGCAGGCGACGGCCGGCAACGTTAATGGCGGTCGCGATTCCTGGCCGGTGGCGTGGTGGAGTGGAGCTGTACACGGGGGGCGTGGCGGGGCCGGGCTTGGGCGGCGAGGAGCACAGGGCGCACAAGTGTAACGCCCGTAAAATTTACCAACTCAAATCACTCGCTAAAAACTCATTTAAAAATTTTTCCCGACCGTCGAGCTCCCGAGAAATCCTTTCCTTCCCGTTGGACCTGCCGTCCCGGCGCCCGAAGTCGTCAATCCTCGTTTTCCGTTCCCCGCAAATTTTGCTGCGTGCCCTTCAAATCTATCACGCGTGCCAGTCAATTCCGCGATTCTCGCCGATTCCCCCCTCCCTTTTCTTTTCTTTTCTCTTTCCTTTCCCTTTTTCCTTTTTTCTTTTCCTCCCTTCCTTCTTCTTCTTCCTTCCTTCTTCCTCCTTTCTCCTTCTCTCTCCCTTTTCTTCCTGCCGCCTCCACCCGTGGCTCCCTGGCGCCTGGCGGTTGGCGCTAGCGCCTGGCGCCGCCCGCGCCTGACCCATGCCGCACCCGACCGCCAGCACCTGGCCGCGCCCCACACGCCGCGCCGGCCCCCACACCCCTGCCGCACACTACCCCGCCCGCCGGCCACCTCACCCCACCCCCTCCCGGTGCGCCTCCCCACGCCGGTCGCCGCCCCTGTGCCCCTCGTCGACCGAGCCGCGCCTCCTCACAACGCCATTCACGCGGAGCACCACTCTGGCACGCCACCGGCTGGGATTCGCGGCCTCCATTGAGACCACCGGCCGTCAAGCTCCTCCCGCCACCTATAAAAGGGGGCCCGAGCCCCTGCACCTCCACACCACCACCGGCGCCCCCCCTCTCTACCTACGCCCGCACCGCCCAGGCCCCCTGCGCGCCGCCGCCCCGCGGCAATCCACTGCCGCCCGGTGCTCCGCCGCAGCCTCCTTTACCCACCGCCGACGCCCCATCTCCAGCCACCATCCACCTGAGGTGAAGCCTCAAATGGGTTGCCCCCATCCCCCTCCACCTTCCCCACCTCTCGGCTCACCGCCGGCGAAGTTCGGCCGGCTGGCCCGCCGCCGGCCGTGCCCTACCCCACATTTCGATCTAACCTCCTCCTTCTTCCTATTCGCAACTCAGCCCTCCTACCTCTCTCAAAGAAATCTCGCAGATGTGCCCCTCCACCACCCGAAAATATTTACAAATAAGTCCCTAGTTTCTTGAAGTTTAGTCCTAAACCTTGTTTTAAGCCCCTAACTCCCCTTTAACTCGTCATTTCATGCGCCAAACTTTCTCCAATTGATCCCAAATTCAACCACGGCCTCCTCCCATATATTTATGCCGAGGCATATCCAAATTTCATGAAAATACCCCTCCTACCTATTTTTTGCTCGCATTCTCTGTTTGGAGCTCAACGCGTAAAATCTTATTTCCTTTTTATTTATTGTGTGCTCGTTTGTGTGGGCCGTAGATCGCGGAGTACCCGAGGAGAAGCACGAGGAGGAGTTCGACCACGAGCCCGAGCCCGAGGACCAGTACCGCGAGCAGGAGCTCCCGGAGGGCTTTGAGAACGGCAAGTCCAATCTCACCCTTTGATTCATATTCAATTCCCAGTTTTTCAAACACAACCTACTAGCCTGTTTTATAAAATGCATATTGTTTTATTGCAAGACATGGTTGGATAGCCACCCCTTGATTGTTATGATTATTCCTTGTTGTCCTATATTTATCTCTAAATATGAGTTGCTCTGTTTAGATGATAAATACTGCTAGAATGCTTAGGAACTCGTTACTCAATTTCAATCATGACTACAATGGTTTATTTAAAGAATAAATATGTGCGTGTTTTCAAATGAGAAAATGGATTTTCGGGTGTAAAGAGAGGGGATGCATAGATGAGATGGATGGGTGTTTCTTGTGTGAAATGCCAGAATGTTGGGCTCGTACCTTAGTGGTTGAGCAAGGTTGGGAGTATCCATCTTGTCATGGTTAAGGACCAATTTGATGTGTCATCTTGACTAATTCAACCATCGTGCAACCACTCGACCGTTGTATGGGCAACGGCTTAGCATAAATCCCACTAGCTAAACTGTTAGTCTTCAGGTGTGCTGGTGAGCAACGGGAGCCCATGGAAAAGGAGTAAGCTCTTGGTGACTTAGGTCCCGGTTCCGGCCTCATGGATAGGTCGTTAACCCCTTGGGTGTTTCTGTGTTGACTAGTTAGTTTTCGCTAAGGTGGGTAATGGCTTTGTTAGGATCCGCACCGGTACTAAGGTGATCGTGCTGCGGTACCCTACTTGTGGGGAAAGTGTACAACCTCTGCAGAGTTAAAACCTATCCGGGTAGCCATGTCCACGGCATTGGACGAGTTACGGCTTGGTCACATAACTAGCATTTGGAGATGGTTGGTTTTTATGGCGTGTGTTGGATTTTGGAAGTGTCCGGCAGTTGTGCCGTGGGCTACGACGGACGGAGAGTCCGGTAGCGATAAAACTTGGATCCTTTGTGTAGGATCAACCCCACTCAATGTTTTGGTTACTAAATAAAATACTTTGCGAAAACTCTTTGAAAATGAACCCTTGCATGTGTTGAAAATCTAGCTTTAATGAAAATGAACCTTAACCTTATCCTTGTTATATCCTGTGCATATTCTTGTTGTATCCCCCTCCGTGGATGGGGTTGAACTTGTTGAGTACCATCATACTCACCCTTGTTTTGTTGCTTTAGAGGAGGATCTAGACTACGTCGCCGAGGATCTCGAGTAGGAGGTTGCGTCTGCACCCAACGCTGCCTGCGGTGTTGGCCCTTTTGCAGGATGCTTCCACTGACGCATAGTTCCGATTGCAGCCCGGAGTCTGACTGGACTGCAACTTGGATTTATATTGTTATCACTTTAGTTTTACTTTGGGTGTGGCTTGCCCGCCCGCTCCTTCGGGAGTTGTACAGTTTCTGAACTATCTGTTGAATAAATGTGTTATCGGCCTCCTGGGACTGATAATTGGATCACATTTAGTCTCTACTTATGTGGGGATGCTTCAACAGGGTGGTGGCCGGCGTGGGGAGGGGCTTGGCGGCAAGCGGCGACCAGCGACCGGCACGTGGCGTGTGCGGCAGGGGTGCCGAGGCGAGCGGCGTGCGAGCCCGGGGTGACCAGCGGGCACGGGGCGAGCGGCCGGGGGCCGGGGGCCGGCAGGCGTGGGGTGAGCAGCAGGGGCCGGGTGGGCTAGGGAGAGGGGCCGGGGTGGCCAGGCGTGGGCGCCAGGAGGAAAGGAGGTGGTGGAAGAAAGAAGGAGAGGGAAGAGGAAAGGAGGAAGAAAGGAGAAGGAGAAGGAAGAAAGAGAAGAAAAAGAAAAAGGGAAAAAGGAGAAGGGGGAAAAGAAAAGAGAAAAGAGAGGGAGAGTCGGCGAAAAATGCGGAAACGGTCGGGCATGCGCGACGGATTTTGACGGGCACGCGATGAAATTTGCGGAGGAAAAAAAAGATGACTGTCAGCGTTGGGTGCCGGGACGGCGGGGTCGCTGGGAAGGGAAAGATTTTCGGGAGCTCAATGGTTGAAAGGTTTTTAAAACAAGTTTTTAGCGGATGATTTTGGTTGGTAAATTTTACGAATGTTACAAGATACCCAGTATAGTGAATTCCATAACTCGCAGTGCCTTTTAGATAACGCAACAATCTCTCAAGAGCTTGCCAATGTTCATCTCCTGGGTTTGAAACAAACTGACTGAGTTTGGTCATAGCAAATGAGATGTCATGCCTTGTTGCGCTAGCTAAATACATTAGCGAGCCAATGATTTTACAGTATCTCAACTGATCCCTAGCGATCCTTCGATTTTCTCTCAAAATCACACTAGGATCATAAGGCGTAGGATCAGGCTTGCAGTCACTATATTCAAAGTGACTCATGATTTTTTCCACATAATGGGATTGTAGAAGAGTAACCCCACCATTGCCTTCTCTTAACAGCTTAATGTTCAAAATAATACCAGCCTCTCCCATGTCTTTCATCTCAAAGTTACGAGACAGAAAGTTCTTGACTTCCTCAATCACATTGACGTTAGTCCCAAAGATCAGTATGTCATCAACATACAAACACAGAATCACTCCTTCTCCCCCACCAAAATGATAGTACACGCACCTGTCAGCTTCATTCACAACAAATCCTGCGGACGTGAGAGTTTTGTCGAATTTCTCATGCCACTACTTAGGAGCTTGTTTAAGACCATACAAAGACTTTAATAATTTACACACCTTTCCTTCCTGACCTTGTACTATATATCCATCTAGTTGATCCATGTAAATCTCCTCATCCAACTCTCCGTTAAGGAAAGCCATCTTAACATTCATCTGATGAATGTGAAGACCGTATGAGATAGCTAAGGATAGTAGTACTCAAATTGTGGTCAGTCTAGCAACTAGTGAATAAGTATCAAAGAAATCTTTGCCTTTTTTTTGGGTATAACCCTTGGCCACAAGCCTTGCCTTGTACTTTTCAATTGTACCATCAGGCCTAAGCTTCTTCTTGAACACTCACTTGCACCTTATAGGTTTGCACCCATATGGGCGGTCAACAACTTCCCAAGTTCCATTTGACATTATAGAATCCATCTCACTTCTGATTGCTTCCTTCCAATAGTCAGCGTCAGGAGATGCATAAGCCTCAGCAATGGTTCTTGGAGTATCATTCACAAGGTACATAATGAAGTCATCACCAAAAGATTTTGCAATCCTTTGGCTCTTACTCTTTTGAGTGACTTCGCTGTCATCCTTCTCATGGTTTTCCTCATGTGGTTGTTCAAATGATACTACCAAATCATTATTTTCAGGGAATTGTATAAATTCATGACTAGAATTGCTAGTTGTTTCTTTCAATGGAAAAATATTCTCAAAGAATGTGACATCTCTAAACTCTAAAATTGTACCAACATGCATGTCCGGTACTCCAGATTTTATTATCAAGAATCTATATCCAACACTATGGAAAGCATAGCCTAGAAAAACGCAATCAACAGTTTTTGGTCTGAGTTTGCGTTTCTTAGCAATTAGAATGTTAACTTTTGCTAAGCAGCCCCAAGTACGAAAATATGAGAGTGTTAATCTTTTATTTTCCCATTCCTTGAATGGTGTCTTCTCTTTGTTTTTCATGGGAACTCTGTTAAGAGTATGACATGCAGTCAACAGCCTCACCCCCACCATTCCCAAGAACGTCCCGCTTTCTCTAACATGGCGTTAACCATCTCAGTTAGAGTGCGATTCTTCCTTTCAGCCACTCCATTTGACTAAGGAGAATAGGGTGGTGTTCTCTCATGAACAATGCCATGTTCCTCACAAAAAAAATTGAACTCATTTGAAAAATACTCTCCACCTCGATCCGATCTAAGATGTTTTATCTTTCTCTCAAGTTAAATTTCAACTTCGGCTTTATAGATCTTGAAATAATGTAATACCTCATCTTTTGTTTTCAGCAAATACCATAGCAATATCTAGTTGAATCGTCTATCAAAGTCATGAAGTATCTCTTTCCACCTTAGTCAACACACCGTTCATCTTGCACAAATCGGAATGAACTAATTCTAATGGTCTCAACTTTCTCACCTCCGCAGGCTTGTGAGGCTTGCGAGGTTGCTTTGATTGCACACAAACTTGACACTTAGAATTTTTGACTAAAGTGAACTTCGGAATTAAACCTGAATTGGCTAGCCGCGACATACAATCAAAATTAACATGACAAAGTCGTGAATGCCAAATATTAGATTCATCATCATTACTCACGTGATTCACAACTTTATTACAAGAGTCCGATAAAGATAAGTGAAATAGACCATCACAATCATATCCTTTTTTCCAACAAAGGAACCAGATTTAGAAACAACACATTTGTTCGACTCAAACACTGATTTAAAACCATCCTTACACAGAAGAGATCCGCTAACAAGATTTTTATTTATTGATGGTACATGTTGCACGTTCATGAGCCGCACGATCTTTCCCGAAGTAAACTTCAGATCAATCGTACCAACACCACGAACAGAAGCATTCGAGCCGTTCCCCATCAACACGGATCCAGTCCCTGTGACCTGGTAAGAAGAAAATAGAGAAATATCAGCACATACATGTATATTGGCCCCGGTGTCAATCCACCAATTTGGTAAATGACATGCTGAAAGAACAGTAGCATGATTACCATACCCTGATGTTCCCTTCTCAGCATTGCCAATAACATTAGTAGACTTCTTCTGCCCGTGCTGCTGCTTGTCCTTGCGGTCCTTGCGGTCCTTGGGCCAATGGTTAGAACCACCGCACACAAAGCTTTTTCCCTTGTTCTTCTTCTTCTTCTTCTTCTTAAAACTAGCAGTCTGAGTAGTCTTGTGCTGCATTTTACCTTTGTTCTTGTGGGGCTAGAAATTCTTTTTCTGCACTACATGGGCGCTAGAACTTCCCTCATTGCCACGAAGCCTTGTGTCCTTTGCTCTCACCTTTTCTTCAACTTCAAGAGAGCCGATGAGATCCACTGCTGTGAACTCTTGCCTCTTATGATTCAGAGAAGTAGCAAAGTTTTTCCAGGATGGAGGCAACTTGGCAATAGTACCGCCAGCCACAAACTTATCTAGCAGTGTGCAGTTATAGGTATCGAGCTCCTTAGCAAGTGCTTGTAACTCATGAGCTTGTTCAACTACAGAACGATCGTCGACCATCTTATAGTCAAACAACTGCTCCATGATGTACAATTCATTGCGCGCATCAGAGACACCGAACCTTGCCTTCAGTGCATCCCATAATTCTTTGCCAAAGGTAAACTCCATGTAAGAATCGACCAAGTTCTCTCCAAGAAGACTGATCACAGCTCCTCTGGACAAAGTGTCAGTAGCTTGATACGCTCTCTCCTCATCGAGAGTATGTGACCCCAAAGGTAAACCTTCTGTGATGAACCACATGTTCATGGCCATGAGCCACAATTGTATCTTACCAACCCATCTCTGTAGTTGGTTCCATCAAAAGTATTCGGTTTTAATTGTGTAGCAAAGCCAACTACCGAAAAAGCCCTATCAAGTTTTTGGATTGTTGGAATCAGAGGCATTTCATGGTTTATTTTAATCCAAAATAGAGAATAAAACATGACATAAATGATAGCATAAACACTTATGTTTGTAGCAACGAACATAAAGCATGTGATGGAAATAATAGAAAACACAAAATGAACCAGAAAGTTCATTAGAGAGTACCCTGAGGTGGGGCTAGTTCCGGAGGAATAGAATGTCTTGTTACCCGATACTGTTAGTCGAGCCTATTCGATGTAGTCGATCAAATGTTGATGCAGTGTAGAGTTGATGTAGTGCGGATGCGTTACCGGGAAGTAGATGTAGACGAACAGCGAGCAGTCGCGTCACCGGGAAGTAGATGTAGATGAACAGTGAGCAGTCGTGCAAGATTGCGCTCCTCAAAAACTTGATCGCCCTTCTACTCCTTGGGTGAGAGTATCTGGCAAGGGCGCAGCTTCGGAGGTCTGCTCTTCCGGCGAAGTCCGTGCACTCAGATTGTCGGAACGGGGACAACAAAAGCTCAGCGTAGCAGTGGAGGAGCTTTGATGGTGTGTGTAGCGCGTGGAAGACTGAGAGGAAGCGCCTTTCTTATAGGCACCCTGAGACCTTTAAGCATCCAAGTTAATGCAGTTAATTCGAAGAATCAGTTACTAGTAACGGTCAGCCATTCAAGCATTGTTAGTTACTAGTCATTCAAGCATCGTCGGTTACACATCACGTACACATGCTCGGCGAGCGAGCACGCGCGCGTGGCATCTTTCCATCCCTCAACCAATTTCTTACCAGGTGGTTAGGTAACTCCACCTTATAAGTTGGTTAGAGACCCTCTCAACTTCTAAGGTGGTTTTATTACCTATATAACTACCACCTATTATTATGGGCCTTGGAATTTAATTGTCTAATAGGCCTTTAAGCCCATTTCTCTAACACGGATATTTACGGATTGGTAGTTGTCTGCGCGATGCTTCCGACCATTTGTTGAAATTCCGGAGCCAAATGGAAGAATTTGGTTTTAGGTCAATTTCCATCTTGCTCGCCCTGCCTTATAATTGTTAATTTGGTACGATTAAGTGACACACTAGTATCAACACCAAACCGGCTGGTTATCTCACGCCTCTACAAATTATTAGGATGATAAGTTTGGATTATAAGCTACTACTAGTAGTCTACACCCAAACAAACAATCTGAGCTACTAATTTCTTTGAGAGTGTACTGTAAAAAGCAACTATTTTCACCTCGATAAGCAATCTGATTAGCACGTGTGTTCACACATGTGACAGTAAACTTTGAAAATATTTACCGTGCTCTGGGAAAGATGTAGATACATATATTGCTCTGTTTACTGACAATAAACGCTCCATTCCTGAATTTGCTTGCAGGATTATGTTTTTGGAGCAACGAAGTCGGATTTGCTCAAGCAAAAACACTGGAGATTACGTCATGTTTCTATATGGGTATTAACTATTACAAAGTTCCCGTTGTTTGCTGAGAGCTTCAGTTGCATGATTACATCCAGTGCCTATATTCATTCTTCAATCCAGGACACGTTGCTGAAGCAAGTTTTTCCTAGTCGAAGTATCTGGATAGTACCATCTGATCATATAGCACTCCTACTCCAACGAAAACACTGAAGGATACAGCGAAGACGATGTCGCCACCACACAGTCCTCTGGAGCCAGTGGGCTCAAGACCTACCTCTACCGAAGTACAATGGTGATTAAGCCCAGGCCCACCCATCCTTGGGTTCCCAGCAAAGCTAGAATTTGGAAATGTACAAAACTAGCCTCCTGTTGGAACAGGGCCTTCCATGTCATCGAGCTGCTACTGCTTGTGACAAGCTGCCACCAGGAGCGCGTCGTGGACCCCATGCTGACGGAAGCTGAAATGCAACGCCCTTCGGCTAGTGTCGCGGGAACGTCGCTGCTTCGCTCGTACTCCCGCCGTCGCCAGCCGCAGCCGGTGCCACAAAGCTGTGACGGGGAACGTGTCGCACAGGCCACCCAGGATCACCAAGACCCGAGTACGCCGGCACCTGAGCGCAGCGTGAGCCGCGCGGCGTCCCCATGCCCACGGGACGCGACGGAACAGCTGGTGATTTGCCCCGACCTCAGGACTTGGCTCCTACTCCGCCCGGTCACGACAGTGTCACAGCAACATGTCCATCCAGCGACGATGCCAACAACCCGTCCAACGCTCCTGAGCACGCTGCGCCAACGCAGGGTTCGATGGCCACGCCCGGTCGCGCACCGGCATCGGTGAGGAACGACGATGAACGCGACGCAACCCAAACAAAGGCCGCAGCATTCCTGAACAGCATCCGTCTAGCTACGCTGCCCCCCCCCCCCCTCCCCCTCGTGGACTGGCCACCAGCCAGAGCGCCAGCCGAGAGCGCGACGCCGACGCCAAGGCGAAGTGGCCGCCTCGCCAGCCAGCCATTGAACATCACTATCCGGCCTTCTAAAAAGGGTGAGGTGCTCGCCATGCGAAAATTAGAGGTAATTGATCGAGATGCCGACGATGACCATGCCGTCGCAAAGGATTTCGACAAGTTCCTAAGGACTACGATGCAGCCGCAACACTTTGCGGCGCTCAGAGACATCTTTCCACTAGCCAATAATCTGACTGATGATCAGCTCATGCAGATCGCGGCCAGCGCAGGAACGGTGAGCGCGTGACTGTCGGCACGGCAAGCAACACAATCGGTTGCGATCACGCTCCATGGATACAGCGAATCTCAATATATTGGTGTCGAACATGCGCGGCTTGAACGCGCGCTGCTGCCGAGTGGCTCTGTGCTTAGTACCGAGGGACGCAAACGCCTCCACCGTCTGTGTCCAGGAAACGAAGATCCAGTTCCCAACAAATATTGACGGCGAGGTGAAGGGCGTGGCGGAGTTTGAGGCCGAGCAGGATGAGCTGATCAAAACCACCCAGGGGAAGAAGATGAAGATTAAGAAAAAGTATATGGAGAAGGCGGTGGACTTAGAGAAGGAGCTGGACGCTGCCATGACGGGCCTGATCGACAAGCACAAGCCGGACACCTTCCAGGACATACGGTGTAGTGCAGGTGCTAAACACCACCCCCTCTTGGGGCCTACATCAGGAGAAGGAGGGGCACACCCATAACATTTCCACGCTCCTAGCGTAATTGATTAGTTGTATAATTTTCTGTATAATCGCTAAGGGAAGAATGTTCCGTGTGCGTGCGCCCGGTCGGCCCGCGATGTAATAACTTCTTATCGTTACTTTCTTCTTAATACAAAGATACGCAGCTCTCCTGCGTATTCTAGAAAAAAAAAGAAAGGAAGTGAAGGTTCTCCAGTGCAGCAGGGATTTCACCTGTCAGATGGTTGTTGGACAATTCCAGCACCCGCAGGTTTGTGAGGTTGCAGTTTGATTGTGGAACCTCCCCGTGTAAGTTGTTGAAACTCAGGTTGAGTGCTGCGAGTCCTTTCAAATGACCAATCTCCATTGGAATCACACCACTGAATTTATTGTTGCCTAGATTCAGCAGTTTAGGGCAATAATTGGTCCTGTAGTATTGGAGAGATGGACTCCAATAAACAGGCAACAGAAGTACTTGATCTGAACCATCCGCACTCTTCTCAGATTTTAGCATCGGTAGCTCCATCAGTGCTTTTGGGATCTCCCCTACAAGGCAGGTATCGGTCCAGTGAGTTGGTTGTTGGATAAAAGTAACTCTCTCAATTTTTTCACCTTTGATAGCCAGTGAGGTATTTTTCCTGACAATGAGCAATCAGCTATGGAAAGAACCTGAAGATTCTGATAACCATCTATTGTTTCATCTTCTGGCATGGCCTCACCTTTGAAGTTGGTACCAATTAGCAAAGTTGTAAGGTTCCAAGAACTCTTGAGGACCTGAAGGGCATTTGTGATATTTGTGAAGGAGTTGTTTGTAAGGGATAGAAACTTGAGGGACTTGAGATTGCCTAGTCTTGGGGAAAACTGACCATGGAAGTTGTTGGAAGATAGTCGCAGCGCAATAAGATTGCTGCAAAAGTATAGGCTCTCAGGAACTGTACCAGTGAACTTGTTTAACATAAAATCTAAAATTTTGAGGTCGGATAAGGTGGAGAAGTTGACATTATTCAGCTCTCCATGGAAGCTGTTGCCTCGGAGAATGATGGTTCTGAGCTTTGAGCATTTGCTTAGAGTTGATGGCACTCTAAGTGAAGCTCCTCCAGTCTGTTGAGCTGCCCAATATTAGCGGGGATCTCGCCGGTGAGTTCATTCTCTGCAAGATCAAGGATAACTAAATTATTGCTTTTGACTATATACTCGGGACTGAGTGCTCCTTGCAAACGGTTGTTTGGAAAAGAGAGATGCTCTAGAGAGGTGGCATTGTAGAGCTCATCTGGCAGGGTCCCGGTGAGTTTGTTGTGGCCGGCCTTAAGCACTCTCAGCGCAGAGCATGAGCCGAGCCCCACAGGTATACTTCCGTTGAATTGGTTAAAACTGAGGTCAAGCACTGAAAAGAATGGTTTTTTGCACATATGGTACTGGGAATTTTCCCAGTGAAGCTGTTATTGCTCATGTTGATAGCAACAAGATTCTCCATGCTCTCCAATGTGGTGGACGGAATTTGTCCTGCAAACCTGTTGCTTGAGATGTTGATTACCTGCATAGGCCGTCCAGTTGTCGATGGCAGCTTGTGGAGGTCACCATTTAGGTTGTTGAAGCTGACATCAAAGACAACCATGCTTCTTGACAACAATAGTTCTTCTGGGAGGTCACCGGAGAGTGAGTTGCATGACAGGTTGAGACTTAACATGCTGGTGAGATTTCCCAGCGACGCTGATGAGATGCGCCCCTCGAGGCTCATGGAAGCCAGCGAGATCTCCTTGACAGCGTCATCTGCATCGCAGATGATGCCCTTCCACATGCAGCAATTTGTGTCATTCCTCCAAGAAGCAGTGAGGCCAGAGTCTTGGGAGAGCCCTTCGAGGAACCTGAGGAGGGAGACCTTCTCTTGTTTTGTGCAGGAGCTGGTGGGAGATGGTAAGGAGGGCAATAGCAGGAGAGCTAGACCAAGTAAATGTATGGGCGGCGGCAATCTGGTTCTTTTGTTGTTCCATGAAGAATGGAGTGACTGCATTGTGTTTTCCATGGAACTGCTAAGGAATCAGATTCTTGAGCATATAAATAAAGACCAGCAGCCTGATAGTGGAAAATCATGCAAGCAGATTTGTCCAACAATGCTTTCAGCTTTTGGATGATTAGAGGCTTTCACCTTTACTGAAGTGCACCAACACCTTTGCAAAGCATGTGTTAGGTTCTTGATGTGGTATTTGGATTCCCCCATTCAAAATTGGAAATCTTACCGACATTGGAAACCTTCTTTTTTTTTTTCTTTTGCGAGGAACTGAACTTTGAAACCTGTGGTTTTCTTTTTTACATGGCACCATGATTTCTCTTTCTAGTTGTAAGCCATTTTTGCGGGTGTGCAACCTTTGTAACTACTGAATTATGTAACAGTTCTTTTTGGTGAGAAAGAAGTGATGTTGTGATGCATAGATTTTCTAGGTTCGGTACAATCTACATCTACTCCCTACATTTCCTTTTGTAGGGGTGTATTAGGACTGGAAAAGTTCAAACTGCATATATTTTTACACATCAATTATGATGTCTGTTTGGCACATTTGGAAACAGCAAATGGAAAACAGGTAACCACAGGTCTCTGACGCCTTTTCCTTTCTTTCATTTCCCCTTGTATTTTCTCAAAAAAGAATCTATACATTTTGCAATAAACATTACCTCACCGCTCCAAGGCTGTTCAAGGACGGAAGCTTTCGCCAGCCACAGATTTATTGAGAGGTGCCGTCACTACCGCAAGCAGCTTTGCAAATGTTGCTCTCCCAGAGACCCAGAGGCCAAAGCTCAGCTCATATGTCGCTGCCAGTCTGCCACGATCGAGTCTAGCACTAGCACTCATGGGCCTGATGACAGCCCATTTGAACCGAGGCAAATCAATTACCCGTTCCCCTACCCATCGGCCCATTCTGACTGAGCTCAACTGTGTCCTGGCAGCATGGCCCATACCGGCCCAGTTTGTCTCCTTACGCCCTACGCGAAAACGAAGCGCACGGCAATCGGCATCACGCGCGGCGCAGCGGCGGGCGGCGGCCGGAGGGGTGGGCGGTGGGGGTGGCTCCGGAGCACAGCTACCTCGCTGCACTCGAGAGGCGAATGGTGCGGCGAAGGTCTTGCACAGATTATGCAGGGAGCTGCCTCTCAATCCGTGTGATCATCTAGGGTTAGTATAGTAGTTCTTGCCGTTCATGTATCTGCTACCTATGTTAATTGCATTACATAAATTTCTGGAGATTGCTTTCGGGCCTTCTAACTGGATAGCTTAGGTGCTTGTTGGCTTGCTGCAAAATTTGAGATCTTTTAGGTCCCATGATCATGTCTAAGCTGCTCGTTTCGTTTGGACTTTCGAAATTGGAATAAGATGATTAATACAGTGCTCTATTAATAGGTAGTAGGTTTTTGTCACTCATTTTGATGGCACGATTATTACAACATAATTTCACAGATGATACAAAGTAGATACTGTAAATACAAAACATTTAGTTACACATTCTCGGAGAACATATATAAACACGTAACCCTGACATTGGTCACCGACTAAACATACCAGTTCTTGTTTATTTCAGCATAAATTGTTCCACGCCTTGCAATCAGTCTGTTTCATTCCTATCCTCTTATTTCTCCCTTTTCCAAGCAGAGGGCACGACTACTGAACATGACTAATAAACTTTGAACATGGCAAATCAGGTCACTTGCTGCCGGATGCATCACATGCTTCGATCTGATAGCCATCACGGTGCTCTGGCTATTTGTTGCTAAGGTTAGTTTCTGTCCATTGCATATCCATAAGCTAGGACACGTTATTACAGCCTATTGTAGCTGGAGATGATGGCAACAATGATCCGGTCAAAATAGATGTATCTGGATAAAACCATCTGGTCATATAGCACTCCTACTCCAAAGAACATACCAAAGGCAATCGCAAAGATGACCTTGTCAATGTAGTGTTCTGTGGAGACATTGGGGGCCGGAGCTGCATCTGCTGAACTACAATGGTGCACCAGCATAGGGCTGCACAACTTTGGGTTTCCAACAAAGCTAGAATCTGGAAATGTGCTGAACTGGCCTCCAGTTGGAACGGGGCCTTCTAGATCATTGTTGGAAACGTTGAGTTCGGATAGGAAGTGAAGCTTGTCCAAAGTGGAAGGGATTGCACCGGTCAGATTGTTGTAGGACAAGTCTAGCACCTGCAGATTCGTGATGTTGCCAATTGATTGTGGTATCTTCCCATATAAGTTATTGAAGCTCAGGTTGAGTGTAAGGAGTTCTTTTAACTGGCCAATCTGTGGGGGGATTACACCAGTAAATTTATTATAGCCAAGATTAAGCATTCTAGGGAAACCACTGGTAGTACGGTATTGAAGAAATCGATACATATACAGAGGGAACTTAAATATAATTACGTCTGAGTTGGCTAATGACTCGAGCATTGGCATCTCCATCAGTGCTGTTGGTATATCTCCGTTAAGACTGTTATTCGATACGTCTATATAGAAAAGGAAGTTTAAGCTATTAATCCATGCTGGTATTGGTCCACTGAGTTGATTGTTGTATAAAAGCAATGCTCGCAATTTTTTTAGCTTTGACAGCCACTTTGGTAAATTTCCGTAGAGTGAACAGTCATTTAGGGCAAGTCCCATGAGATTCTTAAAGCCATAAAATATATCATAGTCTGGAATGGTCTCATGCTTGAAGTTGCCCCCAAGTATCAAGAGAGTGAGATTAGTTGAGGAACTGAGGATCCGAAGCATTTTTGTGATATCTGTAAAGTTGTTATGAGAAAGCGCTAGGTATTTGAGGGATTTGAGATTGTTTATTCTCGACGAAATTTGACCATGGAGGTTGTTGAAGGATAGCCGCACCGCAATAAGGTTGCTGCAAGAGTAGAGGCTATCTGGAACTGTGCCAAAGAACCTGTTTGATCTAAAATCTAAAAAATTTAGATTAGATAGGGTGGAGAAATTGACATTACTTAGTTTGCCGTGGAAGAAGTTGCCCTCGAGGATGAGGGTTGTGAGATTTGAGCAATTGCCCAGAGCTGATGGCAGCTCTCCAGACATGTTGTTATAGTCTAAGTGAAGCTCCTCCAGCCTCTTGAGCTCCCCAATAGAATCTGGGATTTTGCCATATAGCCCATTCCCCCCAAGATCAAGGATAACCAATTTGCTGAGTTTGACTACATGCTCAGGATCAAGTGTTCCTTGCAAATGGTTATTAGGGAACGAGAGGTGCTCTAATGAGGTGGCCTTGAAGAGCTCAGCAGGGAGGGTCCCACTGAGTTGGTTCTGGCCAGCCTTAAGCACTCTCAATACAGAGCAGTTACCAAGCTCTGGGGGTATGTCACCGTGAAATTGGTTGTAACTGAGATCAAGCACCACAAAAAATGGCTTGTCAACACAAACCGTGCTTGGAATTTTCCCGGTAAAGCTATTATTGCTCATGTTGAGAGCGGCCAGATTCTTCATGCCCTCTAGTGTGGTAGATAGAAAAGATCCTGTGAATAAGTTACTTGAGATGTTGACTACCTTCATTGCCTGGTCAGGGGTGGATGGCAGCTCGTCGAAGTCTCCATCGAGCTTGTTGTAGCTAACATCGAGGATGACAATGCTGCTGGACCGCAGCAGTTCTGGTGGGAGCGCACCGGAGAGTGAGTTGCCAGACAGGTTGAGCCTCAACAGGCCGGTAAGACTGCCAAGTGAGGGTGATATGTGCCCCTCAAGGCCCATGGAAACCAGTGAGATATCAGTAACAGTGCCATCCACGTTGCAAATGATGCCCTCCCACAAACAGCAGTTTGTCATTCTGCCATGAAGTGGTGAGGCCAGAGTTTTGAGAGAGACCATCAAGGAACCCGAGGAGGGAGGTCTTCTCCTCTTCTTTGCAGGAGATGACGAGAGAGGGCAAGAAGAGCAACAGCACAAGAGCAACACCAAGTATAGTCATGTGTTTTCTGTTGTTTGAAGAACGGAGTTGCTGCGTGGTCTTTTCCATTATACAACGTAGGTCTTCCAAAGCGGGCCTGCAGCCTGCTATAAATAAAACACCAGAAAACGAATATTGAGACGCACGTGACGATGTTGATCCAACATTGCTTTTACTTTCTTTATGATTCGGTGCTTGCAGCAAGCACAAAATCTGGTTTTCAATTCTATTGTGTTTTCTTAGTCTTTATCTATCGTGGTTACTGAACAAAGTAGCAATTCTTTTGGTGAGTGAGAGGCACTACAGATTTGCAAGCTTGTATTAGTATTTCATTTGCAAAATTAAAGCCGCAGAAACTATTTGCTACGCATGTACATATATTGATACATGCAAATGTTGTATTGGTAAAGACGTTTTACTTTGTGGTTGGTTGTATATGATCTGAACCTTGTAATAGTTTTTCGTTTTCCATGGTTGTTCATGGACAGATTCACCAAAACAAATTTATAAATGTAGTGAAGCGTCAAAGACCAAAACTATTGGATTTTGAATGCATCCCTTATA
The DNA here is from genome assembly GCF_000263155.2 of Setaria italica. NCBI lineage: Eukaryota > Viridiplantae > Streptophyta > Magnoliopsida > Poales > Poaceae > Setaria > Setaria italica. Next base: position 7,515,168 of record NC_028450.1, on the reverse strand, counting down.
AGGGAAGCAAGGATAAGTGATCCAGTCCTAGATTGAGTAGACATGCATGACTTATACTTATGTTCTAAACTTAAAATTCTTATCATCTGCTCTCTCGTGTTAGAAGCTACAGTTTAAGAGAGCATGTCAAATAACTCTGCAAATTTTAGCTTTAATTTCTCTTATGCTTATTTTCAACGCAGGAAAAATAAAACTTGCGAACAAGTATCTTTACAACCATAGAGTGACACCTGCCTGCCATTAGCAAGTGCATTCTAGGTGATTTTGGTGACAATTCTAACTGCAGGATCACCAAGTGGAAGCTCAGCTAGGCACACACACCTATCCTGATCCGATCCGATCCGATCCAGCTTTTGGAAAAGAGAAGATGCCATCGCAATGTATTGGAAGATAGTGTTGGCACGTGCATAATTCATGCATATACTTGCGTTAGTTACCATAGTGACAACAATATGGAGCCTTTGAACAAGTGATGGTTCATAATTGGTTGCTCGGGAATTTCGTGTAAAAGGGTAAGAAAGTGGCCAGTCAATTCGGCGTACCTTTTGATTCTCTTCTTCTTTCCTTTTTCCTTGAGAACTTTTATATCTTCGTGACTCACCAACTTTTTTTATTTTCTTTGAATCTTTGGCAGGTTTGGTGAAGCAGATTAAAAGAAGATGGTGGGTGAGCCTTATTCCGGCTGATGGGTGCTGCATCCCCCCTCCACGGTCGCTGCTGACCTGAGTGGCTGTGAAACCTCATCCGTTTGCGCACCAGGAAGAGCAGAATGCTCGTCAAGGCAGCAGTGAACCAACACATATATCAAAGATATTTTTTCACCAGTTGTTACTTCACCATGGATTGTTTTTTACTTTTGTCCGTGGCATAAATCATGTGCTATGTTTTTTCTTTAATAAAATGAATGCATGTAAAACTATTCTGAGTTTCTGACGATATAACAGTAATACCTCTACAAATCAGTGTATTATAATGCTTTGCCCAGGAGAGTTCTTGAAAAAAAAAATCAGTATATTATCTATGCATTGATGTGTAAAAAAACCCCAGAATTTTGTGTTTGCTATTATAAACAAGTATCACATCCATCTTTAGAATTCCAACCGTTATCCTTATTTTCTACATCAAAATAAGTAAATATTTGGCAGTTTTAATTAATATTCAATATAAGAATAGAAATTACAATTAGAATTGCAGATTGTGGAAGCTGAAAAAAAAACTACCTGTTTGTTGGGTGTTTTTTACGATCCAAAATGGAAACAATCATCATCATTCGTCACCTAAATCACCATTCATCTCCTTTCAAAAAAAAGATAAATCACCGTTCATCTTCACAGGCCATTTGTCCTTACCTCTCGCGGCCTAGCCCATCTTGCCTCCTGCAAATTCCACGGCTACGCGCGGCGCCTCACCGCCAAGCGGGAATCCTACGTAACTTCCGGATTTTTTTCTTATGAAATTTCCACTGTTTGAGATTGGTGAGATGGTTGAGATTTATCACACGGAGGCGGGCCATGTGCGCAGCAGGCACGCAACAGAACGCTTTGCGACAGGCAACTACATGCACGGGAATGGGTGGAAGTTGGATAGGATGTTTACGAATTTCAAACTTTGAATGCTCTTTTCTCTTAAACCGTATATTCAATTTCAAATCCGTTTGATGTTTAAATTAATGCAAAACAATGAGGTCCAATATGTTATTATAAATTTTTTATTTTCAGGTTTCAACATTTTGAATATATTATTTCAACATTTCTTATATACTAATTCAATATTTTTCAAAAATTGTTGAATTAGTTTTTTCAAAGTATTGAATTAATTTTTCCAAATGTTGAATCAGTTTGCTAAAAATGTTGAATATAGTTATACTAGGACTGGAGTAGAAAAATAAAAGAAAATATAAGAAATAAAATACAAAACAATTCCCATGTGTTTTTTCTAGGTTGCGAGTTGCGATATGATGCTTCCGTGTTGTGCATATGCTTTTTCGCTACGTGCACTACCCATGTGATATTACTGTTGCTCTCTGTATGGGCTGTAAACTCAAGCTGCTGGATAGATGGGCCATGGTGGGCCGTGCGCCGTATAGCTTATTCATCTTCCGGAAGCTGTATAGGGGGCTCCCCCCGCTGAGGCCCCTCGGCTCGGGGGCTTCAACGCCAAGTGGCGTACCCCGCCGTGGCTAGCGGCGGCGCTCCAGATGGCCTAGGGTTACATACAGCGCGTTGCGCTCCAGAGGTAACTAGTACGCTGAAGATCTTTTGGGGGTCATTTAGTAGCTGCTCTCTCCCAATCCGTGTCCTTAGTCCAAAGTTGGGCATGTGATCTAGGGTTCGTTAGCTCTCGCGGTTGCGGGCACCTGCTATCTCTGTTGGATAAATCTGCGGGCATTATTGCTTTTGAAACTTTGCTTGATGTTTGCTACTAGCTTGTTGCGGAGTTTAGATTCCTTTTGTCCTGGTCTGGCAAATGTAGGTAGCTTATTTAGGTAGTTAGGTTCCATCTCTTTTTTTAGGAAAAGCCAACAAAATCAATTATCAAAAAAACAGTTACATAGTCCACGATCCTACTAATGATAAAATATGACCCAATTACATTCAATCTTATGTAAAAAACAAAATCTATCTATATCATGAGCCGCACTATTTGCTTCTCTTGCACAATGAGTAAACCGAACTCTCCCATCTTATCTTTTATTTCCGAGCACTCTATGAAGATTGCTGTAGCTTCATTCCATATTTGACTCTGTTCCGTGCACACATTTACAATTTCTATAGCATCAGCTTCGGCTTGGACATTATTGCACCCAATTTTGGTTCCATCCTTAGTTTGCATTAGTAGTTTGGAGCAAGAAGATTTAACACACTGGTCTCCAAGATATATTAGAATATCTGTTCCCTCACTTTGTTAACTCAGTTACCACATCAATTCACAGATGTTAGAGAGTAATTGCTGTAATTGTTGTCACACGTTCTGTCAAAAACACATAGAGACAGAGTTACACTAAAACATTACATTAACATGGTTCAGTCATTAAATACTCCAATTTCTGTTTATTTCAGTACAAGTTCTGTGACTCCACTGATCACCCATTGAGTAGAGGGTATCTATCTGTAAGTTGACAGATAAGGCTTTTGAGAGGTTTTGATCTTCTTGCTGAAGGAGCCGCTCAATTACATTGCTGAACTTTGAAGCTGTGGCTGTTTATTGCTAGCTTCAGTTCCGTACACTGCATATCTGTAACCGTAAGCCAAGGCACATTGTTGTAGTACATTTCAATTCAAGTAGCTTCAGCCAAAATAAATATATCTGGATAGGACCATCTGGTCGTACAGTACTCCGACACCGAAGAACATACCAAAGGCCACCGCTAAGATGAAAGCTAGAATCTGGAAATGTGCTGAATTGGTCTCCAGTTGGAACGGACCCTTCTAGATCATTGCTGGAAATGTTGAATTTGGAAAGGAAGTGAAGCATCTCCAGTGAAGAAGGGATTGCACCGGTCAAATCATTGTAGGATAAGTCTAGCACCTGCAGATTCGTGAGGTTGCCGATTGATTGTGGGATCTCCCCATGTAAGTTGTTGAAGCTCAAGTTGAGTGTAAGGAGTGCTTGTAGCTGACCAATCTGAGGGGGGATCATACCAGTTAATTTGTTGTTGCCTAGATTCAACATCTTAGGAAAACCACTGGTCGTACGGTATTGAAGAAATGGTGTTAGGTAAATAGGAAACTTGAGTACTATTGGATCTGAGTGAGCTGACTGAAGTGTTGGCATCTCCATGAGTGCTGTTGGCATATCCCCAGTAAGATTATTATTGGATATGTCTAGATAGAAAAGGAGGTTCAAGCGATCAATCCAGGTTGGTATTGGTCCACTGAGTTTATTGTTGTCTAATAGTAACCCTCGCAAGTTTTTGAGCTTAGCCAGCCAGTTAGGTAAATGTCCATACAGTGAACATTCATTTATGGCAAGACACATAAGATTCTCAAAGCCATAAAATGTATCATAGTCTGGCATGGTCTCATGCTTGAAGTTGCCTCCAATTAGCAATAGAGCAAGTGTCCTTGACTTACCGAGGATCTGAAGTGCATTTGTGATATTCGTAAAATTGTTGTGAGAAAGGGCTAGGAATCTGAGGGACCTGAGATTGCTTATCCCTAATGAAAATTGACCATGGAGGTTGTTGAAAGATAGCCGCAACGCAATAAGGTTGCTGCAAGAGTAGAGGCTGGCTGGAATTGTGCTAGTGAATTTGTTTGACCTGCAATCTAAAAATCTTAGATTAGATAGGGTAGAGAAGTTGACACGTTTCAGCTCTCCCTGGAAGTTGTTGTCCTTGAGGATGATGGTTGTGAGATTTGAGCAATTCCTAAGAGCTGATGGCAGCTCTCCAGACATGTTGTTATTGTCTAAGTGAAGCTCCTCCAGCTTCTTCAGCTGCCCAATAGAATCCGGGATCTTGCCATTTAGTCCATTCCACCCAAGATCAAGGATGACCAAATTTCTGAGCTTGCCTACGTGCTCAAGTGTTCCTTGCAAATGGTTTTTAGGGAAAGAGAGGTGCTCTAGTGAGGTAACATTGAAGAGCTCAGCTGGGAGGGTCCCAATGAGTTGGTTCTTGCCAGCCCTAAGCACTCTCAAACCAGAGCAATTGCCAAGCTCCGTGGGTATCCTACCATGGAACTGGTTGTAACTGAGGTCAAGGACCACAAAATATGGCTTGTCAACACAAAGCGTGCTTGGAATTTCCCCAGTAAAACAATTATTGCTCATGTTGAGAGCAGCCAGATTCTTCATGCTGCCTATTGTGGTGGATGGAAAATTTCCTGTGAACAAGTTACTTGAGATGTTGATTACCTTCATCATGCTGTCACGGGTGGATTGCAGCTCATGGAATTCTCCATTGAGCTTGTTGAAGCTGACATCAAGGACAGCAATGCTGCTTGATAGCAGCAGTTCCAGTGGGAGTCCACCAGAGAGTGAGTTGCCAGTGAGGTTGAGCCTCAACAGGCTGGTAAGATTGCCAAGTGAGGGCGATATGTGGCCCTCAAGGCCTCTGGAAGTCAGTGAAATGTCCATGACAGCGCCGTCCACATTGCAAATGATGCCTTCCCACAAACAGCAGTTTGTTGCATTCTGCCATGAAGTGGTGAGGCCAGAGTTTTGAGAGAGACCATCGAGGAACCCGAGGAGTGAGGTCTTCTCCTCTTCTTTGCAGGAGGTGGGAGGAGATGCCAAGAAGAGCAACAGCACAAGAGCAACACCAAGTAAAGGTACGTGCATTGTTTTCGACCTTCTGTTGTTGCATGAAGACCAAAGTGGCTGCATGGTCTTTTCCATGAAACAACAAGGACCTCGTGAAGACATCCTTCTATACATAGCACCAACAACCAATGAGTATCTTGATCCAGTTTTTCTTTTATCCCATTTTTTCATTATTAGATGCTTTTAGCCTTTTCTGCAAGTGCACGTTCTGAAATCTAGATGCGCATGAGCTTTCTTGACAGTGACACTGAGTTCTGACTCTGGTTGTCAACCCCTTTTTGTGGTTTTTTCTTTGTCCTCTGATGGTTACTGAATGAAGTGGCAATTCTTTCAGTGAAAGAGAAGCGCTGCAGATTTGCATGGTTGGTTGTATTGGTATTTTGATCTGCAAAAGGACTTTGTATATAATCTAAACCTTGTAATAGTCCTTTCTGTTTCCAATGTTTTTCATGGACTGCGAACTGAATACTCCCCATAGACCTGATGTTGATGATAAGGGGTACAGGATAAGTGATCCATGGTGTTTGATTGGATATTTGTCATGCAGGTATGTGCTAGGCTTAAAGTTCTCATGGTATGTTAATAGTTTGGATTTTAAGCCACAATTTACAAAACAGATCAACTTTGCTAATGTTGCTTTCTCTGAATCTTCTTCTTCGACGTCGGATAATAAGCTGGTAACAAGTATCTTTAAAAGCATTACAGTGGCGTCCGCCCTTCAGTGACAAGTGCATTCTAGGTGGTGATGACCATTTTAACAATAGGATCACCAAGTGGAGCTCAGCTGAGCACCACGCACCTATCCTGACCTGGCATGCTTTTTGGAAAAAGAGGAGACCCATTCACAATACGCGTGAACGCATCTTCTGAAGCTAAAGTTTCCAACCACGACGCGTCCGGCCTTCACGTCTCCACAGTCCACAGCACTGCATGCTGGCCGTGGATTCTCCTCGTCAGTGTCTCGCGCTCACGCGTGGAGATGATTGGCAGATTGGTTCACTTCAAACTTTGTATCCACCCACTGACCCACGGATATTCTGCAAAATTGGCCATCCGCGGATCATACGCCAAAGGGAGAGAAAGTGAGTAGTCCAGTTGGCATAGCGAATTCGATTCTTTTCTTCTTCCTCTTGATCTTCCTCCTGTCCTTTTCTTTTTCAGAATCTTTATCTTCCCAATTCATCGGTTTCTCTTTTCCTACGAATATTCGCAGATTTGGTACCCACGAGTTATCCGTAACATGCTTTTTTCGGTCACGGCGGAAGGAAATGGAAGATGAGAAAATATCCTTGACCTTGAACCACCATGGTCACAGTGACCTTACATCACCTACATTGGTGAGATTAGGAATATCTGTGGAATTCAATTCCACTTGAGTGAGGGTGTGTGTCCCCTTTGTCGACCTGTGCTCATCGTGCTCTCATGAAACTCATACGCGAATCTGCTGTCTCAACATTTATCTACATTGGTTAGGATATTGCAGTCTCCAAAATTCAAAACAACAGTATTTCTGTGGAAGTTTGTGCAAAATATGATTTTGCTTGGCACAGATTCTGTTTTCCCAGTTGATGTGGTGTGTACTACAGATTATGGCAAACGAAGCAATATATTTATTTTGTTCACTATTAAATTCGGCATGGCTTAAATGCAATATTTTTTCAGGATGTAAGATAAACAGAGATGTTAAAGCTATACAGGATGCTGACAATATTGTTAGTATTTGGAACGTTTAGGTCTCACACTTTTAGAACGTCAGCGAAAGGATCAGCTATCAGGTTTCATTATGAATCTCTTGAGATTATTCTGAACCTGAGTATGAGCTAAATTTGTTGGATTGGAGAATTTTGTGGAACCTGAGCAACCAAAGTCGTAACAAACCCCTATGTGAACTGGAAATAATAGCGCAATCATGTTTCCCTCGAAGTCATTCCCTGAAATCTTCTAGGGCCTCACTTTCTCGGCCCCAACGTGAAGCTTTTACGGCCCGACTCTCACACGTTCCACACGTCTGCGGCCCAACTCATTTCCAAGCCCAGCCAGGAGCCGTCTCGTCGCCCTCCGCTCCGGAGGCGACGCGGGGCGGCGGAGCAGCAATACGCGGCGAGACGGCGCCGCGCGCAGCAGTGACGGCCGCGGCGGACGGCTGCCAGAGTTGGGCATCAGGTCCTGTGCCACGCCCACGCTCTCCGGAGGTACATCCTTAGTTGCGAAATTTTTGGTGATGTTAAATTGTGGATGCGGAAACTCTGTGGGATGTTGTGATGAACTACCTGATCCAGAAAAGTTCAGCTGTTTTCTCTCCCTGGGCGCTAGCATACCTGCTTTCGTGCCAATTTTTCTGGCCAAACGTAAGTTTGTCTTGTTGGCCAAGATTTTTATTGCTGTGCTGTTGACCGGTTGGATGGGATTTATCAACACGACGGCCGCAACACTCAACTCAATAACAACCTCCAGCCGGTTGAATTGGGACATTAACGTGGCTGTACCACTCAAACTCCACCACAGCCAAACATTTTCACCTAGTTTGCCCGAATGATTATATTATCCAATTTAGCATTTTTAAGTATATTATTTTCCTGTAGTAAATTGAATCACAAGATTAAAGTTACACAGGATCCCATCAAGGCAACAAGATTCACCGTTCATGTACCGAATTAATAAGTATTTAGATTGTTTCAGTTCAACTTAAACGGCACATGGTTACACACTTTAACATTACCAAAGGGGTCACCTTCAGTCTTCCAGTTACTTTTTTTTTGGTAACTCTGAATATGAGCTAGATATGGTTTCACAACTAGTGGAGGCAAAATTTGAAGCCAAAATCATCACATACTGATGTGTAAACTGAATTAGCACTAGCCAAAAAACTTTGATAATACTATCTGGTCGTACAGCACTCCTACACAAAAGAACGCACCGAAGGCAATCGCAAAGATGACCTTTTCGACCTTGTCGCCTTTATGTTTTGCGGAGAAAATTGCTTCTGCCAGATCACAGTGGTGGGCAAGCATAGGACCACACAACTTTGGATTCCCATCAAAGCTAGAACTTGGAAATGTGCTCAGCTGGCCGGTTGTCGGGATAGGCCCTTCTAGGTCGTTGTTGGATATATTGAACTTAGAAAGGAAATGCAGATTGTTTAGTGCGGTCGGGATTGCTCCTGTTAGATGGTTGCTAGACAAGTCCAGCGCCTCGAGGTTTGTGAGGTTGCAGATCGATTGTGGGATTGGTCCAGTTAATTTGTTGTAGCCCAAAAAGAGTGAAAGGAGCGCTTTCAACTGACCAATCTCTTCGGGGATCACACCACTGAAGTTATTCATGCCTAAATTCAGTGTCGTAGAGAAAGAAATAGGCATACGGAATTGTCGTGATTGACTCTTATAAACAGGAAGCTCAAAGGCTTTTGATGCAATCTTATCTGCTTTTAGCATCGGCATGTCCACTAAGGCTGTCGGAATTTCCCCTATAAGACTGTTGTTTGATAGGTTTACATGGAATAGGAAGTTTAGGCTGTTGATCCAGTCTGGTACTGATCCAGTCAGTTGATTTCCATACAAAAGTAACACTTCCAAATTTCTGAGCTTTGATAACCAAAAAGGTATGTTTCCAGATAATGAACAATGATTCAAAGCAAGAACCTGAAGATTCTCAAAACCATCAATAGTATCATCCTCTGGCATGGCCTCGTTAAAGAAGTTGTGCCCAATAAACAAGGTGGTCAGATTTCTGCAACTCCCTAGGATTTGAAGTGCCCCTGTGATATTTGAAATGGAGCTGTTAACAAGTGATAGGAATGTGAGGGACTTCAGATTGCCAATACTTTCTGACAACTGGCCATGGAGCATATTCGAAGATAGCCGCAGTGCTGTTAGATTGGAGCATGAATAGATGCTTTCTGGAATTGGTCCATTGAAGTTGTTCCGCAAAAGATCTAAGATTTTTAAATTGGGTAAGTTGGAGAAATTGACATTGCTGAGTTCTCCACAGAAACTGTTACTCTTGAGGTCGATAATCATGAGATTTGTGCAGTTGCTTAGAGTGGATGGAAGCTCCCCAGATATGTTATTGTGGTCCAAATGGAGCTCCTCTAATCTCTTGAGTTCACCAATGGAGTCTGGTACATTTCCATTGAGATTATTCCCTCCAAGATCAAGGGTGACCAGATTTTTAAGCTTGCTGATGCCGCTGAGCGATCCTTCTAACTGATTGTTAGGAAAAGAGAGGTGCTCCAACAAGATGAGGTTGAAGAGTTCATCAGGAAGATTCCCACTGAGGTTGTTGCTCCCAGCACTGAGAGATGTCAGCATGGAGCAATTACGGAGTCCTGGAGGGACATTTCCACTGAATTGGTTATAGCTGAGATCAAGCAAAGCAAAGGATGGTGCACTGACACAGTACATGGTTGGTATCTGACCAGTAAAGCTGTTATTGCTGGCATTGAGTGCAACCAGACTTTTCATCACTTCCCATGTGGTGGAAGGAAACCTTCCAGTAAAGAAGTTGCTTGAGATGTTCAGCACCTGCAGAGGTCTGAGGGTTGAAGATTGCAGCTCCTGCAAACCTCCATTGAGTTGGTTGAAGCTGACATCGAGGACAATGATGCTGTTCGAGTACACCAGCTCTTCCGGTAAGCCTCCAGAGAGCATGTTGTTGGACAAGTTCAAGCGCAGAAGGCCGGTGAGGTTGCCAAGGGACGGTGAGATGTGCCCCTGAAGACCTCTGGCAGCCAGGGAAACATCAGTCACCGTCCGGTTGGAACTGCAGGCTACCCCCTCCCATTTGCAACAATCTGTGTCATTCTTCCACGAACTAGTGAGGCCACCGTGGTCGGAGAGCTCAGCGACGAACTGGAGCAAGGAGCTCTTCTCCTGCTCGGTGCATGAGGTGGTAGGAGAGGCCAATGAGAGAATTAACACTAGGGCAAAACCAAGTATTGGTATGGCTAACCTACTGGCTTTGCTGTTGCATATTAGCTTCATGAGTTCTCTAGTGACACTATGGGGAGTGTTCTTGCAGGCTATGGTTGGGAGGAATGATTTTCCAATGTGCATATTTGGAGACGTTTGCCCTTTAAGTAATCAAAGTATTGAACATGTGGGAGATGGCAAGCCACTTCAAAATTTGTCTAGTCCTCGGCCTGTGTGCTATCTTCAAAATTTGACTTGACCGGCCTTGATGTCAAAAGAAGCAGGAAGTGTTGGCCGATATCATGGACCTGTCTATTGCTATCGTTCGAGAATGACAAAAGAGTATGTTTACATCGGTACCAGTACTGCACTGAAAGTCAGCCAAAGATTATGTTTGCATCGAAATTACCTACAAGGCTACAAATAAATATTTTATTCATCTGCCAAATTTCCATTTTGGAACTTTGCTACTGACAATAGTTCAGAGGTACTGTTTGCAGAAAATATGTTCCTCGAGATCATAGAATTTTAGGCGATAGTTTTACTCTGCATATACAAGTCAATGATTTTGATGGAGAGAAGAGAGCTTTTTGACTTGATCCGTTTACTTGCTGTTCCTTCAGTGGCTCCATAGTCTGGAGCACCTTTTGTTTTGCCCTACAGCTGGTGCCGACTTTGTATTATCATTATCATTCGTTGACAGATCACTTGGCTTGATTACAGCAGCGAATGTTTGCACTTCCTTTTGAAGTCGAGGCCATGTTTTCGGCTACGCTAAAAGCAGTGGTTGATGTCAGAGTCAAGAGAGTCGGCAGGCTCTTGACTACATGAATATCGATAAGGAACAATTGTCCCGATAAAACTCGCGTCTTTTCTCTTAGCAACTGGCTACAAATATCTCTGGATACAAGCAGGAGCTCACCGGTTGCAAAGTACGAAGGGAGAGTAACAGGGACTAGCTTTCTGGTTGTTTTTCTTTGGGCATCTACGATGACTAATGCTTTGCATGAGCCCTAGCTCATTTTGTTGTAAAACTCTAATTTCTTCATCTTAATAAAAAATGTGCAGCTCTCCTGCGTATTGGGAAAAAAAGTTGCTAAGAGAAACCCAGACCCCGTTCGGCAGCTGCTTGGCTGGCTGCGTTGCTGGCTTCCGGCTGTTGGCTGCTGCTTCTGGTTGTTGGCTGCTGCTTCTGCTTTGCAGCTGCGCTCCATGTACTGCTTCTTTGTAGCTGGCTTGTACTGCGGGATGCCGCAATCGAATTCAAATTTTTAGCGGGAACATGTGCAATTGATTTTAATTTTTTGACGCAAACACAGACCAACCAATCAAAGTAACCCGCCATCACCATATCAATAGTCAATGAATCAGTGCCGTTCTACTAACAGTTCATTATATTAAAAAATTCCGCACAAATTACTTGACATACAACATATATAGCAGAAACAAACATACATAGACATAGAACATTACAGGGAGGCACCAGCGAGGCATCTAGTACCATTGCTAGGGTCTGCATGCTCAAATATCCACTACCTGGCTGCCTAGATGTCAAAATTTGCTGTCACCACCTGCATGTACCCATTTTGGCATAGCCATCAGTCATCACCAACATCTATGCAAACTTGTATAGAAGCAAAATCCAAAACCAGTCATACCTGTTAACTACATCGAGGAGATTCCTGCTGCGATCCATATGAGGTGTAGCATTTGCTGCCACCCATGCGGACACGGCGTAATCCGGAGTTCGCGCCATATTCCTATCTGCAGTACTTGCATCGGCATGGTCCAACAAATAATTGTGGAGTGCAAAGCAAGTAATAATGATCTTCATTTGGCTCTCTCGATCATAGAATGGTACTTCTCGCAAAATATGCCACCTCGATTTGAGCACGCCAAATGCTCGTTCCACAACATTGCGAGACTCGAATGGTGGAAGTTGAATTTCTCCTCCAAACTTTCAGCCGCTCTTCGGCTAAACTCCTCTAGATGGTACCTCGTACTGCGATATGGCCCCAGATAGCCTTCACGAACTGTGTAACCCAAGTCCACCAGATAGTACCTTTCTACACAACATCAAACATATTCACTATTAGTGCAACACTTTTACAATTGTTGCTTCATGGATGTAATTAGCCAACTAACATACCTGGAGGTGGATGTGGGTAATTTGGTGTCTCCATACAGTCCCTCAACATCGCCATGTCATGACTGGACCCCGCCCTCGCCGCTCCTACATATGTGAACCGTATGTCCATATCCACTATGGCTAACACATTAAAGCTTGACCACCCTTTCCTATTAATGAAGTCCAAACGTGACTCACGCTCGATTTGTATGGGAACGTAAGTTCCATCTAAAGCACCTATGCACCCATCAAAGAATGGTGCATATGGGTTGAGCCTATGATTAACCTTGGAGTACGACGGGTCCTTTGGAGCGATAACCGTATGTGCGAATGAGAACATGACATCTGTCACATGAGCCATCTTCCTACTAACTGTGTCCAATGACCGCTCAAATTTATCTCTAATCTATCAAGAAGCCTGTTGTGTCCCACAAGCCCAGATGAATATAGTTAAAATCTTGATAGATTCGACCCCTTGTGTTGATTCCAGCCCACGATAATTAACTAAGATATCGAAGGAATGCGTCAGGATGCATATGAAAATTGTCATAGCACCTCCAACTTTCCCGCATATTCAGCTCCACCCATTGATGTCCGATCATCCGTGGCAACTCCACGGGCGGGTTCACCACAGGAGCTGGACTTCTGCTCGCAGCTGCATATGCTGCTACAGTTGTTGCTACCCTCGCCATCACTACCAGTGTCGCTGTTTGATTCCTCAGCGCTGCTTATAATGCAAGCAACCTATGCACATAATAGACTTTAATGGTTCAGTCATAAGTCTATAAAGTAAAAGTTCCACCACAAGTTATAGAACAAACTATTTCAAACCTGTCAAGGAACTTCCATGTTCTCCCTGTCCTCCTCCCTGGATGGCTGGATAGGTCCTCAATGGTCCTCCACACCTTCCTAGTAAAGGCACAATGAAAAGCAAGATCAAACTTCTTTGTCACTGATGAACATGCAATGTAAATCACATGCGTTTTCACGTAAGAATGAAATAGATGCACATGCAATGTAAATCACGGACCACATTTAACTTGGAAAATTAGACGTCACACACAACACATTGTTCAGGCCAGAGGCCACATTACATGCTAAGACATTGTTCTCTACCATCATTACACAATACTACAATAAAACCAACGCATGCCAAACTGGACTACTTGTTCTCCCTCTCCCAGTTGAATTGAATCCAATGCAGGCGACCCTCTCTAGTTTTCATCTTCGTGAAGGCCCTTCGATACATTGCATCTGTACATTGCAGTACAGATGAGACCCCTCCTCGATACCATCTTCTTCTAGAAGTCGCATTGCATGGTCCAACTCCTCTTGCTCACGGCTGAGACGTTTTTGGCTTCTCGTAGCTACAATTTTGGAGAGTTCTCTAACGCTCCAAATTGCCACTTTTCTTTTTCGGAGGACTGTCAACAACTTCCTCCCGGGTAGGCCTTTGAGACATATTACGAGCACTGCTAGCAGCCATGGGGTCTAGATACATGTCTGCTGGATTATCCTCGGTCCCCACACTAGGTGTTGCCTCACGGACACCTCCTGCAGTTAGCAAGGTCCCCCTATCTTGGGTGGTGTGGCCGAATAGCGTGTAAAGTTCGTCAAGGAACGGGGGTGGTTTAGCAGTACTCATCTGGGCAGCACCAACACTAGTTTCCTGCAGGTCACAACAATATATGTTTGAAAAAAATTGTTGCTCGAATTGAATGAACAAGAAGTATTGCAAAGGTGACAGCACGTACCCCTTTGTCGGTAGCCCAAAAAGTGGAATCAGCTGCAACGCCACCAGTATGTTTGTCACGGCCTAGGCCTGATTGGACTTGCATGTCCCTCTAATTCATGAATGACCTTCGCATGGTGCTCAGCTTGTTCTGCAGCTGCTTGCTGCCTAAAGTTAGACCAGTTTGTTGTTTGAAGTTGCGGTAGATGTGTTGCCATCCCAACTTAGTTAGGCACTTGTTGCTCTAATTCAGTTGATTCTTCTCAGCAATGCAGAGGTCGAGGAATGTTTTCGTTGTTGCCTCATCCCAATTGGCACGACTGCTAGCCATCTGAGCCCAGTTGTACAATGCATAGTTTGAGTAGGTAGGAGCTCCAATTTTATTTTAACAAAGTAGAAAACGCAGGAGACATAAAAGTAGACAAACTCAGTACGTAATGAACATGTCACTTGCCTTAGCAGTTGTCTTGGCGCGTTTGTAATGGAGATTGTATGGACAGGCTGGTGGGGGAGAGCACGAAGAAGTGGATGACGATGCCAGTGTGGGCACCATTGCGAAGGACAAGAGTGTACTGGAAGGAGGCTCCCTACAGAGAACTGCATATGTGCAAAAGAAATTATTGTCAGATCAATGCTTCAAATTTGCACTGAACATTGTACCAGAATTTAGTTACTAATCCAATAAAAATTTAGAGAAGTTTATGTCAAAATTAGCAGCAAGCAAAACCATGAGGTAACACAGTGGTGAAGCACCAGTGCAGCAACACAATGTAAAACACATGTCTTGTATATTTCAGAAACAACCTACTACACATTTCAATTCACCAAACCAGTAGCATATCAAGTTGTTTGAGTACTAGAATTTAGTTACTAAGCCCATAAAACTTGCCTAAAGTTTGTGATGTTCTACTTACATCGAACAAAGACCTCAACAGGGAAGGGAAATCAAAACATTTGATCTTTTGTTATGAGCAAACACATGAGCTGCTCCTTCTGTATGGAAATATCTGAAATTTAGAACCAGTGGTGAAATATCTATATGAGAAAACACATGAGCATCAAGCTAAAAGCACGAGGATAACACAGTGGTGAAGCACCAGTGCAACAACAACATTGTAGAATCATGTTGACTTGTATATTTTAGAAAAAAATACTACACATTTCAAGCCACCAAACTAGTAGCATTTGAAGCTGCTAGAGTACCAAAAAAAGTATTTATTTGTACCAGGAATAGAGCATTGACTATGAATATAGTATAGTATATTAGGAAAATTTCTAGTTATTCAGGCAATTTCAACCCAAAGAGCTTGAAACGGATTAAAACTAGGATAGAGTACCATGGCACATATGAAACTAAACCAAGCCGACAAAATTTAGAGAAGATAAAAAGCACAAATACAAAAGGTGAGCACCCTAATACTAGAACCAACCCTACAAATGCTACAAAGGTTCAGAGATGTCCCACACTCAATCGCGAAGGAATTGAAAGTACTTATGTTAAGCACCCAAACCAGCACCACCACTATCGCTACAAAAATATCCGCTTGAGCAAGAACCCTATGGTGGTAAAACTGCTACAAAAAAACCTGGATCTAAATGCGGGGGCTTCCTCAGGCTATGGTTGCGGCAGGGCCAGGATGTGGCGGATGGGAGATCTGAGTGAGGACCTCTTGCTCAAGTTGGCAGGCAGGGGGTGCCACGATGAAGATAGCGGCCGCCACGAGCTCGGATCCCGGCTGCCGTGCTGGGTGGCAACCTGGATCCCTAGCGGCCGGTGCCTCGACGCTGCGGGTAGACGACGGAGGACACGGTGGGGGAGAATGGTCCGGCACCGGCGATGAAAAGCTCACCCCGTGCTAGATGTAAAGAAAGACTCCGAAAATGCGAAGGAGACAAAGAAATTTGAGAAGATGTTGGAGGATCACAAAAAAGTTATTGTACCCCGATTGCAAATAGTGCCACAAAAAGTTGGGTAGCACACTAGAATTGATGCAGTGGAAGGTAACAAATGGTGTGACCGATAAAGGATTTGGGGAGCTATTGAAAATCGTAAAGAACATGCTTCCCGAGGGTAACAAACTGCCCTCAACCACATATGAAGCAAAAAAGGTTGTTTGCCCTCTAGGATTGGATATACAGAAGATACACGCATGTCCTAATGATTGTATCCTTTATCGCGGCGAGGAATATGAGAAATTGGATGCTTGTCCTATTTGTGAGGCATTGCGGTATAAGATCAGGTGAGATGACCCTGATGATATTGAGGGGCAGCCTGTCAAGAAGAGAGTTCCAGCAAATTGATGTGGTATTTCTCTGTAATACCACGGTTAAAACGCTTGTTTAGAAACAAGGTGATGCTAAGTTGATGCGATGGCACAAAGAAAAATGTAAGCAAGATAAGAAGCTGAGACACCCAACAGATATCTATGGATGAGGTTGCTGCTCACTTCGAGCGAAAGAAGAAGCCCGAGGAACCACCAATTGATGAAGCAACGAAGAAATACTTTAAATCCCTGGTGGTTGAAAAAGTGGTGAATGAACCCATCTTGGACTATAATTGCTCAATCACAAAGGCATTTGAGAAGAAAAAAGATCATGGTCCACCATTCCCCAGCTTGGAGAACAATATCAACAATCGATCGATCCACTCAAAGTGCTTTCAAAAGAAGTTGAGATTCTAGCTCAATGGACTGCTGAGACCAATCTCACAAAAGAGCAACTCCTAGGGGGGACGATATCGAAACTCACCCAGGTGCTAGTAAATGGGAGTTTAAGTTGGGGGAACCTCTTGTGCGGCCACAGTTAATGCCTCACCTGCAAACAAAAATGTATCCATTTCATAAATGGTACATGGAGGTAGCTGCAGATGGACGGATCATGTTCGCTGCTTGGGTTCAGATCATGATTACTTTCGAGGGCCAGATGACATATGGATTGAGTTTGAAAGTCTATGGTACTTGTACCATCAAGACGTCCTTGACAAGTCCCTCATCAGTGCATGGGTTCTGTAAGTGTTTGCTCTGATATGTACATCCTAGCTCCTACATTAATTGTGCGCTGTCTTATCCCCTCTTTTATTTTGTATCATGCAGGATGGAGATTCAACATTGCCGGAGAAAAAAAATACTATCATGTTGGCTTCATGGACCCGCATATTATAAACGAGGAATGCTTAATGAAATGGCCAAATCGGACCATGAAGACTATTTTCAACTTCCTAGATAAATAGCATCACATGCAATACATACTTTTGCCGTACATTCATCCCTTTTTTTCATCATCCATTCAAGTTAATAATAAGTATATCTAACATTGCGTGTGTGTATGTATATGAATAAGTTCCAATGGATACTGCTTGTTATCGAGATTGATTGAAGCCATGTCACAGTGCGGGACCCGAAGAGGAAACCAAAAGCAGAGTAACCAAGCCTCGTAAACGCGCTTAATAGGGTATAGGCTTGCTTCATAAAAAAAACACCCAGGACTGTTCAAGGAAGAACTTCATATCAGGGATAACTTTCCGATATGATTTCAAATCGGACATCTAGTGCATGTCATTTCTTTAAAAACCATGGCTGCTTGAATATTTCATAACTACTTTTTCTATATTTAGTGTTTGAGGCAGGAGGATGAAATCAACTTATGTGGATACTACTGTTGTGATTTCATCCATGACATTGTAGATCCCAAGAAAGGCAGGGACCAAAAACACTAAGTACGTAAACACAATTCATATCAATTTCAATATTTTTCAATATGCACATATAATGGTTTAAAATGATGATGTTAATTTGCACATGACATAATTGCTGAAATGAGATAAGATCTCATCGCCCCAGAATGACTCAGGACAATTCAAGAACAACTATGTTGATTCTTTTTAGAGGAGGTCGTAAATCCAAAGGGAGAATTCTATTACGATGGAACAAGTGTGGGTCAACTTCATCCAATCAGGGACTCGGAATACTACGCGTAGTGCATATTTGGAAAACTTGTAATATTTGAAATGTATATAAATTGTATAAATATAATATATGTAAACTTTACTATAGATCAATATATATATATATATAATATAATATAATACAATATATATATATATTAGCGTAATATTATTACTATACGCAAATGGATATTCTACACTAATACGAATACTAACCAACCCATGAATTAAAACGAAAGGAAAAAAAGAATAATCATTTAGTACTGACCGGTACAGCGCGATGTGTCTCGCAGTTTAGTACCGGTTGTTACTACCGGCCGGTACTAAATGGCCCAGTACCAGGCATTTTGGCCGGTATTAAATGGTGTGGCATTTAGTACCGAACAAGTGGTACCGGTCAGGCGTCCGGTACTATGAGTTCACCCAACATGATAACTGGAGTAGGACTAGCCAAAAAACCTTGATAAGACCATCTGATCATACAGCACTCCAACACTAAAGAACGCACTAAAGGCAATCACAAAGACGGTCTTGTCGATTAATGGTTTTGCTGAGAGGATGGAAGCCAGAGGCGCGTCTGCTGAAAAACCACAAGTTATAGCAAGGCTACTGCCACATAGCTTTGGGTTTCCGCCGAAACTAGACTTTGCAAATGCGTCAAACTGGCCTCCAGTTGGAACAGGCCCTTCTAGGTCGTTGTTAGAAACATTGAACTCTGCTAGAAAGTTCAGTTCGTTCAAAGATTGAGGGATTTCACCAGTTAGATGATTTCTTGACAAG
Organism: Setaria italica; assembly: GCF_000263155.2. Taxonomy (NCBI): domain Eukaryota; kingdom Viridiplantae; phylum Streptophyta; class Magnoliopsida; order Poales; family Poaceae; genus Setaria; species Setaria italica. The sequence goes on along the minus strand of NC_028450.1, from coordinate 7,496,413 downwards.
TCGAGCACCTGCAATGTCTTGATGTTGCAGATCGGCTGTGGGATCTCTCCAGAGAAACTGTTGGAGCTCAAGTTAAGCACCTGGAGAAATTTTAGCCTACCAATCTCTGGAGGGATTGCACCCCTGAACTTATTTCTTCCAAGCTTTAGCACTGTGGGGAAGTTATAGAGCGTACGGTATGCAAATGACCCTATGTAAACAGTGAGTTCAAATGCCCTGTTATCCAAATTGTCCTGAAAATTTTCTGACTGTAACACTGGCATCTCCATCAATGCTGTTGGGAGTTCTCCTGAAAGGTTGTTGTTTGATAAATCTAGATAGTAGAGAAAGTTTAGGTTCTTGATCCATGCTGGTATTGATCCAGTCAGTTGATTGTTAGACAAATCTAAAATCCTCAAACTAGTAAGCTTTGATAACCAAAGAGGTAAATTACCAGACAACGAACAACCATCTAGGGTTAAAATCTGCACGTTCTCAAATCCATCTACTGTTAGGTCATCTGGTATCCTCTCACCAATGAAGTTGTTCGCCATGAGCAAAGTGGTGAGTTTCCTGGAGTTCTTGAGCACATGAAGTGTATTTGTGATATTCGCAAAAGAATTGTTGGCAAGTGATAGAAATGAGAGGGACTTCAGATTGCCTATTCTTGGTGACAACTGCCCACTGAAGTTATTAGAAGACAGGCGCAGCGCGGTCAGATTGCTGCATGAGTAGATGCTTTCTGGAATTTCTTCAGTAAAGCTGTTCAACATAAGATCCAAAACTTGCAGATTGAGCATGGTGGAGAAATTGACCTGCCGAAGCTGCCCGTTGAGGTTGTTGCCTTTGAGATTGACGATTTTGAGATCTGTGCAGGTCCCTAGAGATGCTGGCAGCTCCCCAGACAAATTGTTGCAGTCCAAATGGAGCTCCTGTAATCTCTTGAGCTGGCCTATGGAATCCGGAATCTTTCCACTGAACTGGTTTCCTCCAAGGTCAATGACAGCCAGATTCTGAAGCTTGATCACATTTTCACCATCAAACTTTCCTTCTAATCCAATGTTTGGCAATGAGAGGTGCTCCAACAAGGAAGCGTTGAACACTTCATCTGGGATCGTCCCACTGAGATTGTTCTGGCCAGCCCTGAGCACTTGAAGCCCAAAGCATTTGCCTAGCCTGGTGGGGATACTGCCACTGAACTTGTTGTTGCAAACGTCTAGCGAGGCGAATGACGGCGAGCTGATGCAGAAAGAAGAAGGCATCTCCCCAGTAAAACTGTTGTAGCTCGCGTTGATCGCAACCAGGCTCCTTGTTTTCTCCCATGCCGTTGACGGAAACATCCCTGTGAACATGTTGCTCGAGATGTTCAGTACCTGCAGCGGCCGGTCAGGCGTTGAAGATGGTAGCTCCCCCAAACCTCCACCGAGGCTGTTGAAGCTCACGTCGAGGACGACGATGCTGCCGGAGGACAACAGCTCCGGCGGGAGGCGGCCGGTGATGGAGTTGTGGGACAGATTGAGGCGCAACAGCCCGGTGAGGTTGGCGAGGGCCGGTGAGATGCGCCCTTCGAGGCCTCTCGACGCCAGGGAGACCTCAACGACAGCGCCGCCGTCGCCGTCGCAAGCGATGCCTTCCCACGAGCAGCAATCCGTGCTGCTGCGCCACGACGCCGGCAGGCCGCCGCGCCGCGATAGCCCGGCGAGGAACCGGAGGAGGGAGCCTTTCTCCTGGCTGGTGCATGAGAGGACTGGAGAGGTCAAGCAGAGCAGCAGCAGCAGCAGCAGCGCAATGGCGAGGCCAAAGGAAGACATGGCGACCCTGTGCTTCTGCCAGTCTAACAGAACTCTCCCCCACAGGAGAAGGCACTAACTGTAGGATACAAATATACAATGCAAGGTACTAGTTGCTGAACAGCTGTTCTTAGAGTAATATATATACTTGCCCAATTAATGCGTTTACTTGTTTATTCTATAAAGGATATCTGGAATGTCTAGTTAATAATGCTGGTGCTAATTCTACAACTTGACACTTGCACTAGTTAACCCTTGATTAGGCCTTTGGCTTAATCTTTCATGCTTTGGAGGGACGGGCACCTGCCCATTTTTTTTGTCCCTATTTGATTCCCAATCGCCTAAGAATTCATCCAAGTTTTGGTCCCAGATTTTGGGGGTTAGATTAGAGTACGGGGTCCAAGGGGCGGGCTTGGAGGAGAGATGACAAAGGCAACTGGCAAGATGCCGATGGTGGCAATGGGAGGAGGTGACGGGAATACGGGATGGTAGCAACTAGCAAGTGGCATGCAGTGAGGGTTGAAGGAGATCAGGGGCGTACCTGAACTTTCGTATTGCCTCTGTGAAGAATGCATGCAATTTGGCTCATGTCTGTATTTCACTACTGATCAACATGTAGGAAATTCATGGGGGAACGGGAGTTAGCAAATGATGTAACTTAGAAGAATAGTAAAAGTGAAGGCGTTTAGAAAATTCAGCATCTATGTCCAATATGTGGTATTGACGATGAAGATGGTTTACATGGGATGCCACACTTTATTGGCACCAAGCTCTCTACACGTCGTATACTCGGGGGTTTTTTTTCCAACTTTTTCATACTTGTGGCTAACATTTTGTTGGTCACTTTCTAAAAAGAAACAATTTGTTGGTCATATTTTCTGTTGCCACCAGCCACAACTTTGCTATGTTTGGGGGCAAAACTTCGGCCCAAACATTCAACTTCTACGGCCCAATCTCAAAGTTCTGCGCTTCTGCGGCCCAACTCACCTCAGCTTCCTGTGTGTTTTCTACCCAGGCGCGGACGCAACGCGGAGCAGCACCGTCCGTAGGCCGTAGCAGTGGCGGCTTCTCCATTCAAAGGATTTTTTTTATTTTTTTAAAAAAAAGCAATGGCGGCGTCGCGGAACGGCGGCGGCGGCGTCCCCGGCGGACGGATTCCTGTCCTGCACCACGCACCCCCCGACCCTGAGGTACATCCAAAGTAGCGCCATAACCTTGCGGATGTGGGGGGAAAATGGGGCATGCGAAGCCAGAGAAGAGAGCACCTGATTGCTAAAGTTTTCGTTGGTATTCTCTGCCTTTAATCTGTTCGTTTGATGTCCCTCCCAGTCCCTGTGAGCCTGTTTACCAGCCAATTCATGTGCTAGAAAGAAGGTATATTTGCCAAGTATTTTTACCTGTATGCTGTTTTCTGCAAGTTATGGTTACTGATACATTTCAACTTATTTACTCTATAGTTGTACACTACTAAATTTAGTTTAGCACAGTTTGAAGGTTCCTTTTCCTTTAAAATGAAATGGCGAGATTAAAAGTTGCACAGGATTGGAACAACTTTACCGACACATTTACATGGCTTTTATTCAATTTGTGTCACGTAGTTATACAGTACTAATACTAAAGAAAAACGGAAGATGAACTAAATATGGTTCTACAACTAGATGAGGCTTGTAGAATGTAGACTGCAGCCATTGCTAGACCTATTAAACCCAGATGTAACTTGAAGTAGCAGTCTAGGACTATCCAAAATACCTTGATAACACTATTTGATCATACACCACCCCCACAACAAAGAATGCACCAAAGGCAATCGCAAAGATGACCTTTTCTACCTTATTGCTAGTTTGTTTTGGGGAGAAAACTGTTTCTTTTGAACCACAGTGGTGAGCAAGCACAGGACCACACAACTTTGGGTTCCCTTTGAAGCTAGAACTTGGAAACGTGCTGAGCTGGCCGGTGATTGGGATATGCCCTTCTAGTCGTTGTTAGAGATATTGAACTCCGAAAGGAAATGCAGATTGTTCAGTGCGGGCGGGATTGCACCTGTTAGATGGTTGCTAGACAAGTCCAGCATCTCGAGGTCTGTGAGGTTGCATATTGATTGGGGAATTGCTCCAATGAAATTGTTGTACCTCAGATTGAGTGAAAGGAGGGTTTTTCACTGACCGATATTTTCAGGGATCACACCAGTGAATTTATTGATGCCTCAAATTCAACATCGTGGAGAAAGAAATGGACATTCGGTATTGCAGCGATTTACTCTTATAAACAGGCAGCTCAAAGACCTTTGGTGCAATCTTATCTGCTTTTAGCATCAGCATGTCCATTAAGGCAGTTGGAATTTCCCCTGTAAGGCTGTTGTTCGATAGGTTTATATGGAATAGAAACTTTAGGCTATTGATCCAGCCTGGCACTGGTCCAGTCAGTTGATTTCCATACAAAAGTAACACTTCCAAATTTCTGAGCTTTGATAACCAAAAAGGTATGTTTCCAGATAATGAACAATGATCCAAAGCAAGAACCTGAAGATTCTCAAAACCATCAATAGTATCATCGTCTGGCATGGCCTCGTTAAAGAAGTTGTGCCCAATAAACAAGGTGGTCAGATTTCTGCAACTCCCTAGGATTTGAAGTGCCCCTGTGATATTCGAAATGGAGCTGTTAACAAGTGATAGGAATGTGAGGGCCTTCAGATTGCCAATACTTTCTGACAACTGGCCATGGAGCATATTCGAAGATAACCGCAGTGCTGTTAGATTGCTGCATGAATAGATGCTTTCTGGGATTGTGCCATTGAAGTTGTTCCGCAAAAGATCCAATGTTTTTAGATTGGGTAAGTTGGAGAAATTGACTTTGGTGAGTTCTCCGCTGAAACTATTGCTCTTGAGGTTGATGATTATGAGATTTATACAGTTGCTTAGAGTTGATGGAAGCTCCCCGGACATGCTGTTGTGGTCCAAATGGAGCTCTTCCAATATCTTGAGCTCACCTATGGAGTCTGGGATGTTTCCACTGAAACTATTCCCTCCAAGATCAAGGGTACCCAGATTTATGAGCTTGCTGATGCCATAGAGCGATCCTTCTAACTGATTGCTAGGAAACGAGAGGTGGTCCAACAAAGTAAGATTGAATAGTCCATCAGGAAGAGTCCCGCTGAGGTTATTATGCCCAGCATTGAGAGAAGTCAGCATGGAGCAATTACCGAGTCCTGGAGGGATGCTTCCAGCAAATTGGTTGTAGCTGAGATGAAGCACAGCTAAGGATGGGGCGTTGACACATAAATTACTTGGTATCTGGCCAGTAAAGCTGTTGTTGCTGGCATTAAGCGCAACCAGACTCTTCATCATCTGCCATGTGGTTGATGGAAAACGTCCTTTAAACAAGTTACTTGAGATGTTCAGTACCTGCAGAGGTTGGAGTGTTGAAGATTGCAGTTCCTGCAAATTTCCACTGAGTTGGTTGAAGCTGACGTCGAGCACAATGATGCTGTTGGAGGACACCAGTTCCATTGGTAGGACTCCGGACAGCAAGTTGTGGGACATGTTCAAGTGTAGCAGGCCGGCGAGGTTGCCAAGGGATGGTGAGATGTGCCCCTGAAGGCTCCGAGAAGCTAGGAAGATACCAGTGACGGTATTATCTGAGCTGCAGGTAATCCCTTCCCATTTTGCAGCAATCCGTGGTATTGTCCCACGATCTAGTAAGTCCATCGTCCTGGGAGAGCTCAGTAATGAACTGGAGCATGGAGCTCTTCTCCTGCTCTGTGCATGAGATGGCAAGAGAGGCCAAGAAGAGAGGAATCACAAGGGCACAGCCAAATATTCTCATGGCTATCCTGCTGGTATTGCTGCTGCATGAAGATTTTTGTATTGGCTTCATGGTTTTCCTCGTGAAACTGTAGGCACTTTGTAATTTTGGAGCGGTGACCAATGTATATGAATGCTCTACTACTTGTGTGGAAGTGGACCTGAAGTAAATCAAGTATAAAGCTTGCAAGTAATTTGGAGAGTTGTCTCCAGTCCTTTAAACAGTACTTACGCAGAAATATAAATGCAGCTGCCAAATTTTTATTTGAAGTGTTGCCATTGTCCATGTATTGACCAAAGAAGTTTATGTTAGCAGGTCATGTCTTGGGCAATTTTCTTATGCACTGTGTGTACAGAGCTGGTTGGCTGAAGGATGATAAACTTCAGTCTTCTTGGCCCAGATTATGTATTTGACTGAGAGAAGACATCTTTCTCGACAGGATGCGTTTACTCTCAGCTCTTTCACTGGCTCCTCAGGTCCGGGAGGAAGCTTTAGATCAACAGTCCTTTTTTTCCTACTGCT
>NC_028450.1:7472175-7490221 GCF_000263155.2 Setaria italica | reverse complement strand
ATATTTTGGCTTTCAACTTCTAAAAACTAAATTAACCTAATAAACTGAGCTGTTGTATACCCCAATGAATTTAAGAATCGCGAAAAAGAAAAGGAAACTTGATAGCTGTACAGCTGCATTCGTGTAGTAGTTTTTTTCCTGAAACAGGGGACCTCACTTTCTCGGCCCAAATGTGCCATCCCTTGCTCGAAATTCTGTTACATTGGATGCCCAAAAATAAGCTTCTGTGTCAGATGCTTTAAGATTTGTGCAGCAACAAAATCAGACAATAGCGTGTATTTTTACCTTGTCTCCTCTTGATGCGCACTACCACACTGCTTCCTCAACCTTTGCCAGTAACTTGATTCGTCTTTTAGATTAGGATGATTAGAGTTAAATTAGGATTCGTGAATGGAGGGCTTCCACTAAAAAACAAAATGAACGAAGCAAGTAGAAATCGTTGCCAAGGATTTGACTTTATGTGTTTTTTATTTGCTGCAACTTATGCTTACTGGGACCTTTCATCTTGTTTACGAAGTTGTACTACCAAATTCAGCATCTTTTAAACATGTTATTATTCATTCAGCTGCTGAATACTGATGATATTAAATATCTCAACGAGATTGACATATTGACACATTTAGATTTAGATCGCATCAGTTTAAATCATCTTGTACAATTACACCGATCAAGGATCAAGTATCACTCTTTAGTCTTCACCCATGGATCACTTGCAATAACGGTTTTCCTTTTTGTAGATCTAAATGCAAGCTAGTCTTGGTTTCGCAACTCGATTAAGCTTACTGATTGGAGATGTTTCTATACATGAATAACAAAAATTATCATAAATCCATATGCAAACTGTAGCAGGACTAACCAAAAAATCTAGATAACACTATTTGATCATACAACACCCCTACACAGAAGAAGGCACCAAAGGCAATCACAAAGATGACTCTTTCATCCATTTGTTTTGCTACTTCTGTGGAGAATTTCTTTTCTGATGAACCACAGTAGTGAGCAAGCATAGGACCGCACAACTTTGGGTTCCCATCAAAGCTGGAATTTGGGAACGTGCTAAGCTGGCCCATGGTTGGGATAGGGCCTTCCAGGTCATTATTAGAGATGTTGAATTCAGAAAGGAAATGAAGATTATTTAGTGTGGTTGGAATTACACCTGTTAGCTTGTTGCTGGACAAGTCCAGCACCTCGAGATTTGTGAGGTTGCATATCGATTGTGGGATCTCTCCAGATAATTTGTTGAAGCTCAAATTGAGTGAAAGGAGTTCTTTCAGCTGACCAATCTCTTTGGGGATCACACCAGTAAGGTTATTGGCTCCTAGATTCAGCACTTTAGGAAAAGAACCGGGTTTACTGTATTGAAGTGATTGTGTTAAATAAATAGGGATCTCAAATGCCTTTGGTGCAACCTTGTCTGTTTTCAGCATTGGCATTTCCATTAAGGCCGCTGGAATTTCACCTGTAAAGCTGTTATTGGTTATGTCTATATAGAAGAGGAAGTTTAGGTTGCTCATCCATTCAGGTATTGGTCCAGTTAGTTGATTGCTGTATAAAAACAGCATCTCCAAATTTGTTAGCTTCAATAGCCATGGAGGCATTTTTCCATATAATGAACATCTGCTTATGCTAAAAACCTGAAGATTTTTGAAACCATCAATTCTATCATCCTCTGGCATGGCCTCGTGCATGAAGTTACGGCCAATTAGCAAAGTGGCCAGATTCCTGCAACTCCTAAGGATCTGAAGTGCACTTGTGATGTTTGTTAGGGAATTGCCAACAAGTGATAGAAAAGAGAGAGACTTTAGGTTGCTGATTCTTTCTGACAACTGGCCATGAAACCTATTGCCAGATAGCCGAAGTGCGGTTAGATTGCTGCATGAATAAATGCTTTCTGGGATTGTTCCAGTGAGATTGTTCCATACAAGATCTAAAGTTTTAAGATTGGGCATTGTGGAGAAGTCGACCCTGGTAAGCTCTCCACTGAACATGTTTCTCCTGAGGTTGATGGTTCTGAGATTTGTGCAGCTTCCCAGAGTTGACGGCAGCTCCCAAGACATGCTGTTGCCGTCCAAATGGAGCTCCTCTAGTCTCTTCAGATCACCTATTGAGTTTGGGATATTTCCACTGATACGATTCCCTCCAAGGTCAAGGGTGACCAGATGCGTGAGCTTGCTGATGCCTCGGAGTGATCCTTCTAACTGATTGTGAGGAAAAGAGAGGTGCTCCAACAAGGTGAGATTGAAGAGTTCATCAGGAAGATTTCCACTGAGGTTGTTGCTCCCAGCATTGAGAGATGTCAGCATGGAACAATTACCCAGTCCTGGGGGGATGCCTCCACTGAATTGGTTGTAGCTTAATTCAAGCACAGAAATGGATGGCATGCTGACACAGAAGGTAGTCGGTATCTGACCTGTAAAGCTGTTGTTGCTGGCATTGAGCACAACCAGACCCTTCATTGCCTCCCATGAGGTGGATGGAAACCGTCCTGTAAACAAGTTGCTTGAGATGTTCAGTACCTGCATTGGCTGAAGGGTAGAAGATGGCAGACCTTGTAGATCTCCATGGAGTAGGTTGAAGCTAATGTCAAGGACGATGATGCTTTTGGAGAAAACTAATTCTAGCGGCAGGCCTCCGGACAGCAAGTTGTGGGACAGGTTGAGGCGTAGCAGACTGGTAAGGTTGCCAAGGGATGGTGAGATGTGCCCTTCAAGGTTTCTACAAGCCAGGAAGACATCAGTGACTGTATTTTCCGAACTGCAGCTGATCCCTTCCCATTTGCAGCAATCCGTGGCATTATCCCACGAGCTGCTTAGGGCACCATCCTGGGAGAGCTCAGAGACAAACTGGAGCAAGGAGCTCTTCTCCTGCTCTGTGCATGGGATGGCAAGAGAGGCAAAGAAGAGAAGCGCCACAAGGGCTGGACCAAATAGTCCCATTGCTATCCTGCCGGTATTTCTGTAGCATGAAGAATTGGGTATTGGCTTCAAGATTTTTGCTGTGACACTAGGCACTTTTCTTAGAGGTTGTAATTTTGGAGCAATGATCAATGTATATGTATGCTCCCATAGGTGCGTGCACAACCGATAAGATGCGAGGGCATTGATCTCGATCGTGTGTTGAATGGACTAGAGGTGGTCAGGACACACTTCCAGGTTAAATACTTGGGACTGCCACTAACCACGGGAAGACTCAGGAAAGTACCTAGGAATTCTGGACCTTAAACGATTTGCGAGAGGATTAAGGCTGCGATGGCTATGGCATGAATGGAAAGCAACCGATAAACCGTGGATCGGCTCGGCAACGCCATGTAACAATAAGGATAAACTTCTTTTCGCGGCAGCCACCACAATTCACATTGGAGACGGCAGCAAGGCCTCCTTCTGGCACAGCGCCTGGATTCATGGCCAAAGACCGAAAGACTTGGCCCCAAACATCTTCAGAATATCAAAGCGAAAAAATAGAGTGCTACGGGATGCCATGCAAAACAGGCAATGGATCAAAGATATTGACCTACAGCATGACAGCTTCTCCGTGCATCACCTCCAGGAATTCATTGTGCTATGGCGTGCCCTGCAGGACATAGTTCTCACGCCGGGGACACAAGATGACATCACATGGAAACTTACGGCAAATGGGATTTACTCAGCGCGGTCGGCCTACAAGGCGCAGTTCATAGGATCATCCATGACAAAATTCAAAACTTTGATTTGGCAGCTTTGGGCGTCACGGAGCTGCAAGCTTTTCTCGTGGTTAGCGGTCCAGAACCGACTATGGACGGCATACAGGCAGGATGGTCAAATCAGATCCGCTGCCCGCTATGCCGCTCCGAGCTCGAGACGGCGCTACACCTTTTTGCGGGCTGCAGGTTTACTAAGCAGATTTGGGACAATATTGTGACTTGGACGGCACCGGTTCACCCAAGAGAATGGCCCTACACGGACACGGTGCATGGTTGGTGGACTAACGTAGCGGCATCGGCGTGCACCTCGAGGAAGGAACTGCAATCCTTAGTAATGCTAACCTCCTGGACAATTTGGAAGGAACATAACGCGAGAATCTTCGAGAGAAAGGAAGCCACGATCGCCATGGTATTCACACGGATAAAGGACGAAGCGTAGGGGTGGATGATGGCGGGAGCAAAGTATCTGTCCAAGCCCATGGCACGAGTTTAATGTACATTCATAGGTTTTTTCATGTTTCATATTTTTCAATTGTGCTTCGAGGTTTCTTTTCCTTTCAGTGAGATGTAACCCGTCTTGGGACTTCCTCCTTTTTAATATAATTGATAGCAGTCCTGCCGATTTGTTTTTAAAAAAAAGTATATTGCGTGGAACTTGGAAGTAATTTTGAGAGCTGTCTCCTGCCTCCTTTAAAGAATAATATATGCGTGCCAACCTTCTAGCAAGGTCAACCTACCGTTGCGGAGACTTAAGGGCCGACGATGTGGATGGGCCTGTTGATTGCTACCAAGTATGTTTGCACTGGATAAACACTACTTGCGCAATAAGATGAATCCTCCTGGCAAATCTTTGGACGCTTCAAAAAGATTTGGCAAATCTTTTATTTGAAGTGTTGCCATTGTACTGTGTTGACCAAAAATGTTTATGTTAGCAGATCATGTCTGGGCAGTTTCGGCGCAATGTATACTAAGAGCTGGTTGGCTGAAGATCATAAACTTAGTAATTTTAATGTAGAGACCTAGTCTTCTGGTCCAGTTTCTAGTCTTCTTGACCTGATTTGTTTGCTTCTACGCTTTCATTGGATTTTGAGTCTGGAGGAAGCTTTGGATTTTTCAATTCTTTTCTTCCCTAATGCTCTCCAATCTACGTACTGATGTACTAGTATTGTTCATGGTTATCAAGTTGAGAGTTGTTTTACTTGATCTAAAAGGATCGTATTTGGAGATGTTTGCCCTTTAAGTAATCATCGCAAGTATTTAAAGTGTGAGAGACTTGACCAGCCTATTAGCTTGCTGTCCTTCAAGCAAGGTCAGTCTATTGCTGACTCGCTGTTGAGACTTGACCGGCCTTGCTGTCAAAAGAATCAGGACTTGTTGACCGATATCATGAACCTGTCGTTTGCTGTTATTCGGGGATGACAAAAGAGTATGTTTGCATCGCTTTACCAGTACCTGCACAGAAAGTTAACCAAATATTTTTATGCATCAGTCAAAATTTCATTTTGCAAGTTTGCTATTGACTGTTTCACAAGAAAGTTTATGCTATCAGGTATTTTTTCAGGAAAAATATATTTCTGGAGATCATAAATTTCGGGCAACTAGTCCATCAATCCGTGCTCTTGCATCTCGCACGGACACATAATTTTAGGAAATATAAATATTATAAGGATTATAGATAAATTTGCACCCACAACTAATTAAAATTTCATGTATTTGCTCTGACATTTGTCAATATTATAACACAATACTCATATATACAATTTATATCTTTATCAGGTTGTGATAGAGTTTAGTTACCAATTACTCTACATTATCTGCCTTTCATATATTCATTGTTTTTGCACTTTGCGCTGCAACTCCATGTGTGCTGAACATGTATTAAGTAAAAAACCTACTCGAGCTATGTTTCTGACATGTTTAGTTAAAACCATAGTTTTTCTATATTAACAAAGATAAAATTGGATAATTTTGAAGCATACATATAATAGCACGTTGGGTATTTTTCAATAATAGAGGCAGATAATTTTGATGCAAATTTAGGAGTTATTTTTTTTGATAGTTGCACATTATTTGCAAACTTAGATAGATCATTTAGATGAAGATTACGGGTTATTTTATAGTTTTTATGATGGCAGAGGGGCCTAATAACCTAGATTTAGATTCACTGGTTACTTTAGATTATCTGCACCATGGCATAGATAAGGAATTTTATATAAAATAGGATAGATGCAATGACTTTTATTGTTAGTGATGTTTAGTAAAGTTCTCTGAATTTATGTCCACTTGTTTTCTGATTTTTGCAAGATTTTCTATGATTTATCTTTTTTTCCCTAGCATTTTATAAGGTACATGTTTAATAAACATATAAAAATTGGATTTTGTATTTTTTAGAGTGTGTGTATCATTCTATTTTTAGAAGTGAACTTCGACATAATGCAATTAGAATTACTTATCTAATACATTTGGAGTGAAAATAGACTTTATCCTGCAAATTTAAGTAATTATATTTTCATTAAATGATAAACATATCATGATCGTATTTGTATAGTACCAGAAAATTGGTGTAGTTAACTTTTTCCCCCTCATATGTATTGATTCACCCTTTTACTCTTCAACAGTGGTATCCTTAAATATCATAACTTCAACTTCGGGGTCCATTATTATTAGAAATTGCTTGGGATCATCTATTTTACCATGTTTCCCCAGTCTACTTCACTTAGTGCTTCTGCCGTCCATCTTGTAATATACAGTACGTAGCTAGTTTTGGACTCATGTCAGACAGAGATTAAAAGACTATTTTGACCTTTATTAACTTGTCCCGCTACAGAGCAGGTGACTCTAGCGCGCGTTGTGAGCCTATATGCCTGCCATGTTTGTTTTGCATGCGTCTTTGTTGGCTAGTGTTGCTGCCTAATTTGTTAGCATGCATGCATGCGAATGCAAAACCAAAATGAAGCCCTAATTGTGGCAATGGGTATTTTGTATTGAGCATGCACCTGTTGTAGCCCACCTTAATTAGAACTCAAAATGTAGTTATATTGTAGAACAAAATTTGCTAAAGCAGCTATATTCTAGGATGGTGGGACTAATTTGACCTTTATCTGTAGTGTGCATTTTACCACAGTGAATATGTTTACCATCGACTCAACATGGCTCCTGGTCTTGATTTTCTTGCTAAATTTTCATCATTTTGGGTTTTGATGTTTATAGTTGAAAGCTAATATCGGACCTTATATATACTCATTCTTAATTAGTTGTTTGGAGGTATCTCATGTGCCCAACATGTTGAGTTTGCTCTCGGTTATGCTTATGATACAATTTATATTAATCGGCATAAAATCATTAGCAAATTATAAATGAAGCTGGATTTATAAACACGTCGGTAGGCTAGTTCCATGGGAGTTTCATTATAATTTAATAGCGTCCACCTAAGAAACTTTGATGACATAGGAAAGGTTTGAAGAAGAAAGAAATTAAAAGAGTTCCATCTAGATGAAACCCCATAGACACCGTCTCCTAGTCTTAATGTGCGATATATTTAAATGTAATGAGTACATATGAAACACCAAAATGAAAATATGCATTGTTATTTATTAATGATTTGTTATTCCATTATCTAAATAAAATGTACTACTACAGAACAACTAAACACTACTAAGAAATAGTAGAGGAAAAGAGATGGAATGGACCTCGGTCCAGTGTATGCATTCGCTATTTTCATAATGTCATAGATGGGTAATTTTTTAGAAAATATAATAGATACAATGACTATAATGATTTGAGTCTACTGATTGACGGTCAAATGTTTTTGCTTTTTTATGAGAATTTCTAAGATTTCTCTCGTGTCCATCTAGGATCCTAGGTGGCTTCACCAGGAGGCTTCAAAAGGAACCTCTAATTACTAATAGTAAATACATGTTAATGATATTTTGATGGAGAAAAGATGACTTTTTGACCTAAATCTGTCTGCTTGCTTTCCTTCAGTGGCTTCAGTGGCTATGTAGTCTGGAGGATGATCAGGCTTGCACTTTTGTTTTGCCGTACAGCTGGCTGGTGCCGACTTTGCGTTATCATTATCATCCAGATCACTTGGCTTGATCTCGGTGTAGGTGAAACACACAGAGAATGTTTGCACTTCCTTTTCAAGTTCAGGCCGCGCTTGCTACGCTAAAAGGAGTGGTTGATGTCAAGAGTCAAGAGAGTCGGCAGGCTGCTCGACTGTGTCGATGAGCACTATCTGTGCTGATCCTTGACTAAGGGGTCTGTGTCAGGACTCTGCTCCTTTCAAGGTACTTTTTTTTTAAGAATCAATTGTTCAGATAAATTATAACTTGTAGGTTGGAGAACCTAGGACTGGAGATCTGAGAAACCCCTGCAACTGCAAGAACGTGGGAACTTAATTCTTTTATGTTTTTTTTTCTTAAGATGTGGGAACCCCTCAAGCCCCTGAAGTCAAGTCAGAGACGACGGCGGGAAGATGCATCATCACACAGAAATTGTTCCCCAAATACTAAAAGAAAAACATTCTGGCCCTGGAATAACATTGATCCAAACAAAAGAAGAAGAATGTTCCAAGTCTGGAAAAAAAATGTTTCCAACTAAAAGAACAAATTGTTCTCGGCCTAGGAAAAGTTATTTCCAACAAAAGAAGATAATGTTCCCTTTGTAGAAGCAAATGTCTCCATTAGAGGGAGGAGGGGCATGGAGCAGCTGAGGAAGATCCATTTCAACATTGGAAGGCGAACAAGGGTGCTGATGGAGTGACGGTGGCATGTCAGCGACGGCCGATCGACGGGAGCGGGGAGGCCGCTGTCGCTCGACGGAAGAAAGAAGAAAGGAACGGAATGGGCCAGAAAAAATGGAATAAACATGCGGCCCATTGTTTGTTCGGTCCAAAAACGTTCCACTTATATGGCCCAATTGGTTTGTGCTGTTTGTCTCCGGCCCAAACTCACCTTGAAAACTACCTGTGAGCACACAGGCACAATGGCAAACCATGCGGCAGCGCCGGCCGCCGGAGCGATTGGAGGCTAGGCCCTCGATTGGCGCGCACCGACGGCCGGCTTCCTGGGGCAGCGGCAGGTGCGGCGCCATGCGCTCCCGGTGTTGGTAGGGCTGGGAAAACCATCGAGACCCTTAATCCTTGGTGGAATGCTCTCGTGTAAGATGTATTCAGGTAATTATTCATCTCTGAATCTCTCCCAAGTCCCAATTGACGCTAAATTATGCTGGGACTATTCTCTGTGTGCAGAGAAGAGGAAAGCTTATTGCTCTTTTGTACGCTGCAAATCATGTGCATGCTTCCTTAGATTAATGTGTTTGAATTCATATAACTGAAAAATCTAGGAAATTATATATGATGAAATCGAACTTTTGCAGTGGAGTTCGTGTGGCAAGATTGAGTCTCTCTGACACAAGTATATAGCCTGCTTCAGTGAAAAGTCATCCTAAATAATGCATCTGGGATCCTTGTAGCCCAAACTTTTGGAGTGCATAGATTTGGGCTCCTTTAGACACTTATTTGATTGTTTTTTTGGAGCGAAACACTTATTTGATTGTTATAGGACAAACCACTGCTCTCCATGTTAGGTTCCCAATTATTCAATTATGTGAGATCAAAATTTATGCGAAATTCTGAAAATAGAGAGTTTTCGACACGTTTGGGCTGCTTCAATTCAAGCACTTGTACTGTTGTACATGGTTACATCTCCACCAAATGGATGACTCACAGACAAAGAGAGCATGTTCAGTGGACATTTATCCCACTGAACATATATCAAATTTTATCCAAACAGCAAAATTGTGATGAGAACAAAATCACAAGAAGTTCTGAAAAAATGACTTTTCAACACGCTTCTTCAGTTTAAGCACTCTTTCATTGTTATGTAGTTACATCACTACCGAATGGATGATTCACAAACAAGAAGAGAGCATGTTCAGTGGATGATCAAATGGCAAAATAATATTGACCAAAGTTTATCATAAATTCTATGAAAATTAGAGCAGGACTCAGCTCAAATACCTTGATATACAAGTATACAACTATCTGATCGTATCATCATATAACACTAGCTAAAAAAATACCTTGAGAGGATTATCTGATCATATAGCACCCCTACAACAAAGAATGTGCAGAAGGCAACCACAAATATCACCTTTTCGTAAGTTTGTTCTTTGGACACAGTGGAGGTTAGGGGAGGTTCTGCTGAATTACAGTGTTGGGCAAGCATAGGACCGCATAGCTTTGGGTTTCCTTCAAAACTAGAATTTGAAAATGTAGTAAACTGACCTCCAGTTGGGATTGCCCCTTCCAGGTCATTGTTAGAAACATTTAGCATAGCAAGGAAATGTAGGCTTTTCATTGCAGGAGGGATTGTACCTATGAGATGGTTACTAGACAAATCTAGCTCCTGAAGTCTTGTGAGGTTGCCTGTTGATTGTGGGATTTCTCCATGTAGCTTATTAAAGCTCAAATTAAGCACTAGCAGTGCTTTTAGCTGACCAATTTCTGGAGGGATTGCGCCAGTGAATTTATTATTTCCTAGGTTGAGCGTAGTAGGGAAAGCACCTAGCATACGGTACTCACTGGATGCGCTCATATAAATAGGCATGATGAATACCCTTTGGTTCATGTAGTCTGGAACCTTCTTTGATTGTAGCATTGGCATCTCCATTAGTGCTGTTGGGATTTCCCCTATAAAGCTGTTGTTTGACATATCTATATGGTAGAGGAAGTTTAGGGTACTGATCCACACCGGTATTGTTCCAGTGAGTTTATTGTTGGACAACTTTAAGATCCTTAAGCTAGTAAGCTTTGATAGCCAAAGTGGTAACTTCCCGGACAATTGACAAGAATGTATGCTTAGTATTTGCAAATTCTCAAATCCATCAATTGGCATAGGATCTGGCATGACCTCACCCACGAAGTTTACTCCCATAAGTAAAGATGTGAGGTTCCTGGAGTTCTTGAGTGCATGTAGTGCGCCAGTTATATTCACAAAATTGTTGATAGAAATTGATAGGAATGAGAGGGACTTTAGGTTGCCTATTCTTGGTGACAATTGGCCATTGAATTTATTGGTAGACAGACGCAGTCCTATGAGGTTGCTGCATGAGTAGATGCTTTCTGGAATCTCTCCTGAAAAGTCGTTTAACAAAAGATCTAGAAATTTTAGATTGAGCAGGCTGGAGAAGTTGACCTTCTGAAGTGTTCCACCAAATATGTTGCTCCTGAGATTGATGACTCTGAGATTTGTGCAATTGCCTATAGATGATGGCAGCTCCCCAGACATGTCATTTTTGTTCAGATGGAGCTCTTCTAACCTTCCGAGGTGGCCTATGGAAGCTGGAATCGTGCCACGGAACTTGTTTCTTCCAAGATTAAGGATTACCAGATTGCGGAGTTTGATTACATGTTGGCCGCCTATCGTTCCTTCTAAACTATTGCTGTGAAAAGATAGGTGCTCCAACAAGGTCGTATTGAAGAGTTCATCTGGGAGAGCCCCAGTGAGATTGTTCCGACCAGCCTTGAGCACTCTAAGTGCAGAACAGTTGCCAAGTTGGTTTGGGACATGGCCACTTAATTGGTTGGATGAAAGGTCAAGCACTGCCAAGGACCGTGTGCAGATGCAGAAAGAAGAAGGATCTGCCCGGTAAAACTATTGTTGCTCGCATTGAGCATGACCAGGCCTCTCGTCTTCTCCCACATGGTGGATGGCAACTTTCCTGTGAGCTGGTTGCTTGAGATGTTCAACAGCTGCAGTGGCATGTCAGATGCTGACGATTTGAGATCTTTCAGGGCCCCGCTGAGGCGATTGCTGCTGACATCGAGGACAACGATGCTGCTAGAGGACATCAGCTCCGTCGGGAGGCTGCCAGTGAAGAAGTTGCTGGACAGGTTGAGACGTAGCAGGCTGCTGAGATCGCCTAGGGACGGTGAGATACGCCCTTCAAGCCCTCTAGATCCCAGTGAGACCTCACTGACTGTCCCGTTAACATTGCAGATTATGCCTTCCCAGGTGCAGCAGCTTGTGCCGTTCCGCCATGACTCGGTGAGGCCACCGTCTTGTGACAGACCGGCAAGGAACCGAAGAAGGGAGGTCCTCTCCTGTGCGGTGCATGAGGTGGTCGGAGACGCCCAGGAGAGCAGTAGTGCAAGAGCTAGAGCAAAGAAAGGCATGGCAACTTGTTGGTTGTGGTGGTGCATGAAGAATGGAGCACACGCATATATAGCTAACAGCAGAGGACTTATCCAGTACAATGTGTATATGTGCATTTTTCGGCTACTTGACACCCTTTAAGTTTACACTTGACTTTTTACGTTTATCTTCTTACCGTGCAGGGTTGCTGTGTGATATCATGTGAATCCATACTCTTTTACTGGTCTCTACTTGGATCTGCTACAACTACAACCGTTGAAACTGTCCAGCTGCTGACCAATCTTGGTTTGGGGATGACTTTACTTACATCTAGAACTTAGAAACTCTAGCTCACTGAAAGGGAAATAAACAGCCAATTTGGGTAAGGAAACTTCCCTGCACCAGTGACGAGCAAACCTTGAATTGGACAGCTTATCTCTTGGAATTCATTTAAGATTGCAACATGAGAGCATGCAGAATTCATTGTGCCGGATTAAATCAGAAGGAAATAAAATTGAGTGCGAGCCTCCATGCAACACAGCATGTTGGATGGAAAGTTTACCATTCTACATTGGCCGATCCATGTAAATAAGCTGGGCTGTCAGGGTTCAGTACATCCAAATGAGGCCTGCATGTGATATTTTCCTTAGGACAAAAAAAGTTACATAAGAATGGGTCCTCCCTCAGTTATCAAAACTGGTTATTTTACCTTCTTGACATGTTTCCAAATTGGTTTTCGTCCTACAAGGAACTTTGGATGGAGTGGTTTTGACATTAGTTAGAGATTTGATAGTTGCACTTGTAAGGGTGTTATCAGCAAGTGATAAGAGCGATAGGGCTTTGAGATTGACTATTCATTCTCACATTTGGCCGCTTGACTTACTGAATGAAAGCCACAATGCATTTAGATTGCTCCAGGAACAGACTCTTTGTCGAATTGTTCCTGTAAAGTTAGTAGATTGGAAAACATGGAGAAGGATCAATGAGCTCTCAACATAACCTGTTCTTTCTGAGGTTGATGCTTTTGAAATTTGTGCAGCTTCCTAGACATGCTGTTATGAACAGTCCAAATGAATCTGCCCATCTGGCCATCTCTTGAAATTTGTGCGGCTTCCTAGATATTGCCTCCAAGATCAAGGGTTACCAAATTTTTGAGCAAGTGCACAAGACTCCTATCCTGCTACCCATCAACCTCAGAGAGAATAATTCATTACAACATGTATGCCATCTGGTGGCATTCTTAAATGCCTTGAAAGACCAAAGAAAAAATGCCTCAAGATATTTGAAGGCGCTTTGAAAAACGCTTAAAGAATTGGTGAAGGGAAAAATCATCCCAGCCGTTTTTGGAAGGCCTCCATTGTTGTTTGTGGCATTTTGCAAAACGCCTCATAAGCTCTCTACACTGGCAATTTCAAGATTGCACGAAACACTATTCGGAGGGATTTTGCAGGAATACCTTACATTGCAAAGCATTTCAAAAAAAAAAACACCCCAACTGTTACTGTAATGAACCATTAATTGACATATACTTGCATCCGAAAACTTATAATATTGCAAACATCAAATGACCATACTGCAGATTGGATGACACCAAACAATTTCAAAGACTTCTCTCATACGTGTTCAATCAATGATAGCTAATTATCAATGACACCAAGCAATGTTTAAGGTGTTTTTTAAGATACGCCTACATCTTTCGCTAATATGCAGCGTTTCTCAAAATTTGCCTTCAAAGAAGATGCAAAAGCAGGCTTTTTCTGAACACGCCACCATGGAAAATTGGAAATGCCTTCTAATCTGGTTCACCAGTGCTATACTCCTATCAGCTTCCGGAGCAGACCACTGGATCCGGTTGTGCTTGTGCATCCGGGTTGCCGCGTGGGAGCACCGGGTGGGTGTTGGCGGGAAAATGCGACTCTTGTTCAAGGCCTAGGTACAAAGGCCCACCCAGCCCATCTGATCATCTCAGCCCAAAACTATCTCCTTCCGGCCCAGGCTCGCGAAGCAGCGGCACCATCGCACGTGCGGTGGGGCGAGACCCTTTGTTCCGGCGGCCGGCGAGCGGCGGCGCCGCACACCAATGCGCCCTCACGCTCGGCTCGGAGGTGCGGTGGCCGGACGCTAGGGGATCTAGCGTTTCAGGCCCCGGGGGCCCATGCGCCGCCGGCGTCCTCCCAGCCTCCGACCACCGGCACCACCATGGAAGGGGATGGGCCCCCTCCTGCAGCCCATCCGCCACCCATCCCCCGCGAAAATGGAGGTGACGGCGGAGCTCCGCCGGCCTGACTTCAGAGCGAGCGAGGCTCGTCGATTCGATCGAAGGAAGCTCGAGGGAGCGTCAGCTTGTCGATTCAACTGCGAGTGGAGCTCGAGGGGGCGGCAGCTCATCCATTTGGCCACCGGAGAAGCTTGAGGGGGCGGGCGAGCGCCACCGCAGGTAGCTCCTTGGGCCAGCATCGGGGCGGGCGAGTGCCGCCGCGTGGGTGAGCTCCGCCGGCTCGTCGATTCGGGCGCGGAAGGAGCTCGAGGGGGGCGCGGGCAAGCACCGCCGGCCGGTCTCCGCTTCGATTTGACAAGCCCATCGATTTGGATTTGGTGAAGAAGAAGCTCATCCATTATGAAATTACAGCCGTGCGAACACCTTTCTGAAATTACTCAGTTTGCTCGACGTTTGCGCTGCAAATTTTGCCAACCCTTGTGAAGATTCTCGAGTTAAATGGCAACAGTAGTGGCGGTTCCATCTTGTTTGGTTCTGTACGGCATGATTTTACTGTTGTTGAGAAAATATAGTATTTGTTAACGCACTGGTATCTCTTAATCAGTCAGATCAGCAGCTCTTCTACTTACTTAGAGATTAATTGGCAGTTACCCCAGTACATCGATTGAATGACGCCCCCTAACAGTTTTCTATATAGAAGATCCACCCCTGGTCCGAAATGAAATTATTTTCACCATTGACAAGAACCACGTAACTTCGTAAATGTGATTTGCTAGCCTTAATAACAAAATCATCATGAACAAAGAAAACATATGTGATGAGGCAGTGCTAACCAAAAAACCTTGATAATACTATCTGATCATACAACACTCCTACACTAAAGAATGCACAAAAGGCAATAGCAAAAGTGATTTTCTCGTATGTTTGTATCCTCACTTTTGTGGTGAAAATCTCTTCTGTTGAACCGCATTGATGAGCAAGCATAGAACAACACAACCTTGGATTCCCAACAAAGCTAGAACTCGTGAATGTGCTAAGCTGGCCGATGATTGGGATAGGCCCTTCCAGGTCATTATTTGAGACGTTGAACGCAGAAAGGTAGTGCAGGTTGTTTAGTTCTGAAGGGATTCCATCTGTTAGATGGCTGCCTGACAAGTCCAGCACCTGGATGTTTATGAGTTTGCAGATTGAATGTGGGATAACTCCTGTTAATTTATTGGAGCTCAAGTTGAGTGAAAGGAGAGCTTTCAGGTGACCAATCTCTTTGGGAATCACACCAGTGAAGTTATTCCCTCCCAGATTCATCGCTTTGGGGAAAGCTCTAGGCACGCGGTATTCAAGTGATTTAAGTGTATAGAGTGGATAACGGCACCCGCAATGGGTGTCGATAGGCTCTCTACAAGCCTCCACGTAGTAAAGAGAAACGAGGAGAGAGAAGAAAGTGTCGCTGGATGTGTGGCGAGAGCTGCTAGCACGCGCCCCCGTGCTGAGCGGGCCCCACCACGTGCTTATCCTTTCTTCTTTCTTCGCATCCTCTGCCTCGCGGTTGGAGAGCTCCGCGGTGGAGCGAGCGCAGCTCGCTTGGCTCGCCGTAGGGACCAGGGAGGGGCGCAGCCGTCACGAAATCCTACGGGAGGCATCTCGGCCGCGGTGCTGTGGGCACGGGCGGGAGGGGATGCCGGCAGCTGCTCCGACAAGCCATGGGCATGCGGACAGCATCGCGGACGAGCCCTAGTGCGTGTGGAGGTGGGGCTCCAGGCCGTCGTCGCGAGTCCCGACGTGACCGTGACGGCGCGGGGAGGCAGCCATGGTCGATGAGGACGGCGCGTGGGCGAGGAGGTAGGCCGCGGGTGGGCCTGGGTGCCTGGCAAAGGGGCCATCATAGAGGGGGTGCCGCGGCGCTAGTGCTTGGTTGCAGGGCTGCGGCTGGCCGGGAGCTGCGGCCAGTGGAGGTGGCCATCCGTGCGGCCACAGACATAGAGCGCAGGGAGAGAGAAGTGATTAAAAAATCTTGAATCATGGGGCTCACAAAACTTTGGAAAAGTAGGTGTGAAAAATAATCTATTGGGTGTCTCATCTTTACTGCTCTCTGTAGGTGACGTGTACCAAGTTATAGAGACTGCTGTCTATAACCATTGCGGGTGTCGTAATAAACAGGTAGCAAAGATCATTGTTGCAACCTTGTCTATTTTTAGCATTTGCATCTCCATTAGCTCTGTTAGAATTTCCACTGTAAGGCTGTTGTTTGAGATGTCTAAATAGAAGAGAAAGTTTAGGTTGCCCATCCAGTCAGGTATTGACCCGGTTAGCTGATTGTTATATAAAAATAACATCTCCAACTTTACAAGATTCAATAACCAAAGAGTACATTTCCATACAGTGAACAATCATTTAAAGGAAAGAACCGGAAGTTTCTGAAAACCATCAATTCTGTTATCCTCTGGCATGGCCTCGTGCATGAAAGTTTTTCCAATTAGCAAGTGTTCAGTTCCTGCATTCCTAGGAATTTGTAGTGCACTTGTGATGTTTCTAAGAGCTGTTGACTAGTGATAGGAATGAGAGGTGCTTCAGATTGCTGATTCTTTCTGACAGCTGACCTTGGAACCTATTATTTGATAACCGCAGAGCAATTAGATTGCTGCATGAATAGATGCTTTCTGGAAATGTTCCATTGAAGTTGTTCCGCATGAGATCTAAAGATTTTAGATTGGTCAATGTGGAGAAGTTGAATCCGGTGAGCTCTCCACTGAAGTAGTTGCACCCGAGGTTGATGCTTCTGAGATCTGTGCAGTTTCCCAGAGTTGAAGGAAGCTCCTCGGACATGTTGTTGTGTCCCAATTGGAGCTCCTGTAATCCTTTAAGCTCACCTATTGAGTCTGGGATGCTTCCTCTGATAACATTCCCACCAAGATCTGGGTTTCCTTCAAAGCTAGTTCTTGGAAACGTGATGAGCTGGCCGTTGATTGGAATAGGCCCCTCTAGGTCGTTGTTAGAAATATTGAACTTAGAAACGAAATGCAGGTTGTTTAAGCCGATCGGTATTGTACCTGTTAGATGCTTGCCAGACAAGTCCAGTGCCTCAAGGTTTGAGAGGTTGCAAATGGATTGTGGGATCACTCCAATTAATTTGTTGGAGCGCAAATCCAATGAAACTAGTGCTTTCAACTGACCAATCTCTTCAGGGATGACACCTGTGAGGTTGTTTCTGCCTACACGCAGCATTGTGGAGAAAGAAATGGCCATGCGGTATTGACGCGATCGGGTGTAAATAGGCAGCTCAAAGGGCTTTGGTGCAACCTTGTCCTTCTCTAGCATTGGCATGCTCATTAAGGCTGTTGGAATTTCCCCTGTAAGGCTGTTGTTATACATGTTTATATGGAAGAGGAAAATTAGGCTGTTGATCCAGTCTGGTATTGGTCCGGTTAGTTCATTGTTATATAATAGTAGCATCTCCAAATTTGTGAGCTTGGATAACCAAAGAGGTATGTTCCCAGATAATGAACAATCATTTAAGAAAAGAACCCGAAGATTCCAAAAACCATCAATTGCGTCATCCTTTGGCATGGCCTCGTTCTTGAAGTTCGTCCCTATTAGCAAGGTGGTCAAGTTCCTGCAACTGCTAAGGATCTGAAGTGCACTTGTGATATTTGTAAGGGAATTGTCAACAAGCGATAAGAATGCCAGGGACTTCAGATTGCCTATTCTTTCTGACAACTGGCCATGGAACTTATTTGAAGATAGCCGCAGTGCAGTTAGATTGATGCATGAGTAGATGCTTTTTGGAATTGTGCCACTGAAGTTATTTAGCATAAGATCTATGGTTTTTAGATTAGGTAAGTTGGAGAAGTTAACCTCTTTGAGTCCTCCACTGAAATTGTTGCTACTGAAGTCAATGGTTATGAGACTCGTGCAGTTGCTCAACGTTGGTGGAAGCTCCCCAGACATGCTGTTGTGGTCCAAATGGATAGTCACCAGTTTCTTAAGCTCACCTATAGAATACGGGATATGCCA
>NC_028450.1:7413118-7470863 GCF_000263155.2 Setaria italica | reverse complement strand
AGGGGTGTGTGAGTGCTGTGCGTGTGTGCCTCTTTGTGAATACTAGTGTTTGTGAGTGCTGGTGTGCAGCACCGTGAAAACAAGAAAACTTCCAGTGTTCCAGAGAGTCTTGTTGTGTGCCATCCAATTACAAGTGTGAGCTTTTGTTCTTCTGTTCTTGTGTTGCGTTGACAGGGCGTTTGAGGAGGGGAGCTGGGCCAACATTTGGTACCAGAGCCACGTTTGAGAGATGGGGAAGATCGGCGACAATAGCAAGGGTGTTGCCGGCGGCGACGACGACAAGATGGTGGTGCAACAAGTGAAGGAGGCGAGGGTGACACTACGTTACCCCATGCTCACGGAGAACAACTACGGTGTGTGGGCTGTAAAGATGAAGATCTTCATGCGCGCGCAAGGCGTGTGGGCGGCCGTGGTGAGCAAGGGTGACGTCGATGAGAAGATGGACCAAATGGCTCTCGCCGCCATTGTCCAAGCTGTGCCGGAGGCTATGGTGTTGGCCATTTCTGAGGAGGAGACAGCGAAGAAGGCGTGGAAAGCTCTTGAGGAGATGCATGCTGGTGAAGAACGTGTCAAGAAGGCGCGTGTACAGACCCTCAAGAGGAGGCTTGATGGTATGTACATGAATGAGTCTGAAAATATTAGTGCTTTTGCTTTGAAGGTTACCACTATGGTGAACGAGATTCGCTCTCTCGGCACCAAAGTGGAAGACATTACAGTTGTGGAGAAGCTCCTACATTCCGTCACCGACAAGTTTGGACCCCTCATTAGCACCATTGAGCAATGGGGGAATGTGGAGGAGATGTCGGTGACAGAAACGATCGGGCGCTTGAGGGCGTTCGAGGAGTCGTCAAAGGGGCGGTCTCGTGAGAAGGAGATGGTGCCGCAGCTGCTCGTTGCAAGCGCGGAGAAGCGGCTCACACGGGTCGAGTGGGAGGCCTTAGTTGCTGAAGAGAAGCGCAGCGGCAATGGCTCCAGCAGCAGCAACGTTGGTGAGAAGAAGTACCGCGGCAAGTTTGACAAGTCCAAGATCGATTGCCGCAAGTGTGGTGAGTTCGGGCACTTCGCCGACGAGTGTGATGCGGTGAAAGCAGCCAAGGCAGTGGCACAACTTGCCATTGCAGATCAAGAACCAACGCTACTGTGAGTGTGTGGGGGTGCTGAATAAAAACCAACAAGATTAGGGGGTGATTGTTAGAATTAATCATATTGCTTTTATCATTTAGTGTGCGTCAGTGTCGTGTGTGTGATCTGTGTGAGTAAATTGTTTGGTGTTTGTGTCCAGGCCAAGTGTATCGTGTGTGTGGTTAGTGGCCGGGTGATTAGTGGTGGCCGGGTCATTAACGGGTGAAGGTTCATGCTAGGAGATAGTGCTTGCATGGATGTCCGGTTCTTCAGGAGGCGTGGAGCTGCGCACGGAGACTCGGCCGGGTTGTTGACTGCATGCATGAAGAAGTAGTGCCGTGTATGCCGGCGACCGAGTATTTTGGATCGTGAGGAGCTGCGTGCGTGCGTGTGGCTGGCAAAAACTCCGGCGTTGTGGTGTGCATGATACTCAACTGCGTAGGCTATTTAGCCAGGGGGTGAGCGAGCGCCAAGGGGTGTGTGAAGTGCTGTGCGTGTGTGCCTCTTTGTGAATACTAGTGTTTGTGAGTGCTGGTGTGCAGCACCGTGAAAACAAGAAAACTTCCAGTGTTCCAGAGAGTCTTGTTGTGTGCCATCCAATTACAAGTGTGAGCTTTTGTTCTTCTGTTCTTGTGTTGCGTTGACAGGGCGTTTGAGGAGGGGAGCTGGGCCAACATTGGTGAGGCCACCGTCCTGGGAGAGCTCAGCGACGAACTGTAGCAAGGAGCTCTTCTCCTTCTCAGTGCAAGAGGTGGCAAGAGCGGCCAAGGAGAGAAAGATCACAAGGGCAGGATGAACATGTGGCATGGCTAACTTGCTGGTGGAGTTACGTTGTTGCAGCCCCAATGTAGATGTTTACACCCTGAAGTAAATATAGTATACCTAGAGTTGGAAAATATCTAGTGCTCCCAATCTTCTGAAACACGGCGCAAATATAATCTTGCCAGATCTTGCAAGTCACTTGGAAGTTCTTGAAAGTCGTTGTTAGGTTTCCATCCACTTCATTTGAGAATCTTGGTAACTTCTTCTTGACCGACGTGGATGGACCTGTCGCTTGCTATTACATTGTTCAAGATGAATAAGAGTACTGAAACAGCACCAATGTCTTTGTTATGCATTGGCAATAAAACCCATATATTACCGGGATTTGTCCTCACAAAGAGGGAAGCAAATAAAGCTGATTGAGATGTGTACATGAGCTTTCAGCTTCAGTACTTAGCTTCCAGAGACCAAGGCACGGCCGGCAAGCACCGGTCCAAGCAAGGCAGGGCGGAATTTACCAGTAATGTTCCAGGTTGTGCGCGCAACTGGAATCCACTGCCACCGCTCATCGCGCCGCCGTTTACGGTTAGTGGTTGTCGGGAGTTCCATGACTGCCGGCACTGAAAAAGATCGCCGGAGTTCGCCGAACCGGCGGTGGGGCTGGTCGAGAGTCGAGACGAACGGTATATAACATATATAGTTGAAGGGCAGCACTAGTTCTACGTACGTTTTAAAATAAAAATGCCAGGAAAATGGATAGGCATGCAATTGTTCAGAGTCTGGCTGACTATTTGATCAGGTGCTCAATGTCTGGTGGCCTGGGAGCGAGTTTGTGTGCCTAAAGAGCAGGGAGGGCTCGGGGTAAAAGATCTGAAAACACTCAACCAATGCTTATTGCTGAAATTCTTACACCAGTTGCACCACCTGGGGATTCATCATGGGCCAAATGGGTCAATGATCACAGGTCAACCTAGCCTCTCTGCATGGTAACATCAGAGGCTCCCACTAGGATGATCTGAATGCGCAGCGCTTCTACCAGTCTACAGAGCACTCACAACCTCGGATGTTGGCAATGGCGAATGCACCTCCTTCTGGATGGACCACTAGCTGCCAGCTGGGCAGCTTATGTATGTGTTCCCGGCGCTGTTCACTCACTCCTCCAACAACACTGCATCAGTGGCCAGCGTGCTGGCTGCGCCACTAAGAGCACACTTTGTTCCCCGTCTATCCAGAGCCGCTGCTGCTGAACTGGCGGCGCTACAAGAAGTGCTGGAAGGCACCGAGCTCTCTGGCACCCCGACCAACGGCTGTGCCCGCTAGCAGCAAAGATGGTGTGCTACGAGCTGGACCTGTGTACGCTATTGCTTGGAGCGTGAGAGAAGAACAGCAGTGCCCCTTCTACAAGTTCGTTTGGCTCAACCATGCTCCACCACGGGGTGCGCTTCTTCGGATGGCTGCTCGTGCTAAACAAGATTCAGTGGAAGCTGTGATATCTGCAACATGGGCGCGGAGTCGCCTGACCACTTGATCCTACACTGCTCCTTTGCAAGACAGTTCTGGACGGCAATCGGATCTACAATACGAGACGCTGACAATGTTGAACGGCTCTGGGAAGTCACAAGGCCTCACAACATCCTTTAGGCGTACTACTCCACCTACCTACTGCTATGTGCTTGGCAGCTCTGGAAGCACAGACTGCGATTACTGAAGCCTGGTGCACTCTAGTTTCAATATGTATCACTCTAGTTCATACATGCTTTGTAAAAAGCGTTGAAAACTATGATTTAATGAACTGTTGGAGTAGAAAACAGTTCTCGAAGTGGGGTCAACCAATTTCCAAACGAAGGAAACAAGAAGGATGAAAAATTAAGAACGACTTTAGGAGAGTTTAACAGAGCTCTCCCTCCGTCCAGAACCTGCCCCTTTGCATTTCTCTTAGTCCCATTTTATAGGGTAGTAATTTTTACACTTTACAACTCTTCGCCCTTCTTTATCACTTTATGCGAAGTATATTTGAGGGTATTACAGTAACATTACACCACTTTTGCCGCACACTTTACAACTCATCGCTTTACAATTGGGATTGTGTGGGTCAGTGTCTCGAAGCTATAGTCACCACTTCGCTGATTGCTGAAACCACGATTGTCCTCGCGGGTTCCCGCCATCAGCCAACGACTTCGCTGCCACCGCTCCACCCTGGCTCGTGCGCCCGTCTCAAGCCCGAAGTCCTTTCGTCGCCTCGACCGTCCATTGCGTCGCCTCGACTGTCCATTGCGACTATAAGGTCATCACTTCACTCCAGCTTTTCGTTCCTGCAAGTATTGGACATGACACTTCTCCATGAATCCCTTATGTTAGTCAACTGCAAAACCCTGAAATGAGGGAGAAGGTACGATGCGGAGCCATTTTCCCCAACATGAGCTTACAAGAAGCTCCGTGAAATGCAATTAGGTGGGGATTCTCTCCCCCCGTTTTCCCAAAAAAAACACTATTTGATCAGTCCGTTGCAGCAAGGCGGCGGCGGCGACACTGACCAGGTGGAGGGACGTGCCTTGCTGGTGTGTCATGTGTGACGTGAGACGCGTGCGTGTGAAGCCATGGATACCGTATGGGAAACAAACAGGTTGCAATCGTTCCAGTTCGCGAGCGCGGCAAGGCTGCAACCACATGAGACAGGAGCACGCCGGCGGGTGGTGCGGAAGTTTGCGAAAGGGCCCCTTTCGGTATAGGTTATTCGTGAAGAAGGCCTCCCAAGGGTGGTAGGTCCATTCTGAACCGTTCGGTCGGGAATAGGGGCGGACAAGATTGGGTTCCCGGAGATCTTTACAAGATGAAATTCGGTCAAGGAATCGGGCCAACAATGGAGCAAAATGAAACAGATTATTCTCAAAAGAACGCCGCTCTTAATTACTCCTACCAGCCATAGTAACTCCATATATACAGCTATATATATATATATATATATATATATATATATATATATATATATATATATAACTCTAAATACTCCTAGTATTACTAGGAAGCACAGCTAGAGAGGCAGGCAGCCACAAAACCGGGTGCACAGGATCCTTGCCCACATAAGATGCAGCGAGCATTCATATTTCCGCCCCCTCCGAATCCGATGAAAAACCCCTCGACGATTCCAAAAGCATCGATCCACCCCGCCACCGTCGCCGCCCTCCGAATCCAAAGGAAGCAACCCCAACCAACCCTTCCAAATCCCTCGCAAGGATCAACATCACCTTTATCACAGATTCTATAATTCACCAATCACAGATTCCTTTGCCAAGATTTCCTACACTGAGGCTAACCATTAGAGCTCTTTTACGGTGGACAATACTACCGGTTGGTAGTATAGAGTATATGTCCTTTTTTAGTATGGATAAAATTGTAATTAGCACGATATATATTATTTGGGGAATATGTTTTTCCGCCGGTCAATTTCCCCGGACGCCAGTCACCCGAGATCCATTTCCCACGCGCCGCCGGTCTCCCGCCGCACGCCGCGCCGCCGGTCTCCCGTCGCGGGCAAGACGCTCCGCCCCCGCCCGCACGCCGCGCCGCCCGCCGTCACGCCGCCCCGACCCCGCCCAGATGCCGCCCCGCTCCCTCCCTCACGCAGCGCCGCCACCTCCCGCACGTCGCCCCGCCGGTCGCGCCGCCACTTCCTCGCGCCGCCACGCCCATCGCCGCTCGGCCCGCACTCCCATCGCGGGCACGCCGCTCTGGCCCCGCCCGCACGCCGCGCCGCCCGCCGTCACGCCGCCCCGCTCCCTCCCGCACGCAGCGCCGCCACCTCCCGCACGTCACCCAGCCGGTCGCGCCGCCACGCCCTCGCGCTGCCACGCCCGTCGCCCCTCGGCCACCGCCACCTCCCGCACGTCGCCCCGCCGGTCGTGCCGCCACGCCCTCGCGCCGCCACGCCTTCGCGCCGCCCCGCGCCGTCACCGCTCGGCCACCGCCGCCTCGCCGGCACCGCCCGCACGCTGCCACGCCCTTCTCCCCACACGCCGCCACTCCCCCACGTCACATCTCCAGTAACAATTCCAAGAGATCTTATTTTGTAAGAAAGTGACCTTTCCAAGAATTTGGGTATGTAATAACATGTTTCTTGCAGTATTCAATTATGCAACTATGAAATTCTTTGTTATATTTATTTACAAATAAGTGTGAAATAGCTTATTTCTTTTTCCCTTATTAGGAATTTACAAGTTTCAGCTATTTACTGACCTACTCTAGAAAACTGAATTTCATCGAACTTGTACTTATTTAAGCGAGAGAAATAGCAACAAAGCTTTAACTTACATAAATCCTAGCACTGCAAACTTTTATTAGAAGAGATGTAGCAAATGGAACCACAACTGGACTAAAGCTCCCAGCCCCAATGAGGTTATCAGATGAAAAACCATTAGTTGCGTGGGCCAATTCAACATAAGACACCCTCATGTGTTGTTCACCAATGACTGAGCTCTGTTGGATTTGCTTTTATTTTTTTATTCTTTATGTATAATGAAGACAGTGCAAATTCTAAAATGCAACAAAAACACAACCACTGCATATGGATATGGCAACTATTATGGCAAGTTTTTGCAATGGCTTATTCCTGGAGTGGTTAGAGCAGGGTGGCAATTTTAGTTGAGGGTTACCACCACAAAGGCCATCATTTCCAGCAATGGTTAGGTCAGACGGTGTATTGCTTAGCTAATTGCTGCTGATTATTTTAATATTAACTTGCAATTGCAGATGTGGTAAGCTTTGTCAGTTCCGTCCTATGTTGATACGAAGGTATTCTTTGAAATGGTTGTAATACCTGTATTTTTTTTTTGTTGCAGGTTACCGTAATGGAGGCAGGAGGGTACGTTAGCCTGGAGGAAACTAAAGAATATAAGTGTATTCTAGATCAGACTTTCACGAGGGAGGAAGATTTCTATGAGTTTTACAATGATTATGCATACCATAAAGGGTTCGGTATCAGAAAGGGCAGAGTTAGGTACAAGACAGGCACCCAAGAGGTGATATGGAGAAGACTCATGTGCTCCTGTGAAGGATATAGATCAGTTAAGTACTTTGAAAGGATGGATCAAAAAAGACAGCCACGTGCCCTCACTCGTTGTGGATGCACAGCTAGGCTTGATGTGGAGTGGAGTGAAAGTATTGGCATATGGTATGTGAAGGACTTTGTGGATGTCCATACACATGCCTTGCAAAACCAGAGCATGTTTTTGTTTTGCGGTCTCATCGAGGGCTTAATGATCCTCAGAAAGCGGAGGCAGTAGAGCTGGGACTAGGTGGGCTGCGTCCATTTCAGATCATGGACGTAATGGAGGCCAGCCACGGTGGTCCAGGGGAGACTGGATTTCTTTCGCAGGACTTGTACAATTTCTTTTCAAGGTACAAGAAGGGAAAGGTTGAAGGAAGCGATGTAGAATTTGTGTTGAATCATATGCGTCAGATGCAAGAGAAAGATCCGAAGTTCTTTTTCACATTTAGTGTGGATGCACAAGGCAGGTTGAAGAACCTATTTTGGTCGGATGCACAGTCGCAGATAGACTATGGTATTTTCGGAGACATCGTTGTATTCGACAGCACTTACCGAGTGAACCGGTACAATCTTCCGTTTGTCCCTTATATAGGAGTTAACCATCATCGAAGCACAGTTGTCTTTGGCTGCGGTATTTTATCGGATGAAACTATCTTGTCATATGTGTGGCTCCTCGAGGCTTTACCGGAGGCGATGCACCAGAAGCATCCAAAATCCTTAATCACTGATGGGGACGCAGCGATGATGAGAGCTATTGAGATTGTCATGCCTGATGCAGATCACAGATTGTGCAGTTGGCACATAGAGCAGAACATGCTAAAACGGTTCCGTGGTTCGAAGCTCAAGGATTTCAGGAAGTTCATATACCATGCAATGGAGGAGGGTGAATTTGATAGGCTTTGGAGAGAGTTTAGAGGTACCCATAATATCAAAGAAGATAACCTATGGGTAAATAGGATGTACGAACTTAGAAGGAAGTGGGCTGCCACGTTCACAAGAGGGAGACATTTCTTGGGCATGCAAAGCAATCAGAGGAGCGAGAGTCTGAACTCAAGGCTTCACAACCATTTAGACCGAAAGATGTCCTTGGTTGATTTAATGGAGCATTATGAGTTTTGCCTATCACGCATTCGTCGGAATGAGATTGAGCTTGATGCGAAGGCTCTATGTTCTATCCCATTCACTAAGATTTCTGCTGATGTTCTTGAGAAAAGTGCTGCGCAGATCTTCACACCAACTATTTTCCAGAAAGTGAGCTTCCAGATAAGAAAATCAAGTAATTGGTCGGTGACAGAGGTGACATTGCAGAATGGGTGTTTGAGGTATGAGGTTTCATTGCAAGGCAACAACAAGCGTTGGTTTCACGTGACTTGTACCTTTGGGTCATCGTTGGTTGATGCTAGATGCCATTGCCGGAAGCTGGAGCGGGAAGGAATTCCATGTGCGCATACTTTCTGTGTCATGAAGTATTCTCGTATAGAGAGCATCCCTTCTTGTTGTGTTTTCGTGAGGTGGACTATGAATGCGAAGAGTGCTTTCCCAACGGAGATGCGTACCAACACGCATGTTTGGACTGAACAAATGGATCGTTACCATTCCCTTCGCTCAAAGGGCAATCGTGCTTTATTCAAAGTTTCTAGGAGCCAAGGTGAGACGAAGAGGGTAATGAAGTTACTTGATGATATTTTGAAAGAAGACACGCAGGAGCAAGGGATGGAAGAGGAAACAACATTTGGGCCTTTGCCGGCTCATTTCTCAGCAGCCAACCAGCCAGGTGGCACCAAAGTACTTGATCCGGTGAAGATTGTTTCGAAAGGTGCTCCGCGATCCAACAAGAGGTGGAAGGCAAGCCATGAATTCTGGGGAACTGTTTGAAAATGTGCAGGTTAGATAGTTAAATTTTTTATTTATGCCATCAGGCACGTAGGTGTTTGGGAAGAAGTCCTCTTACTTTTTGTGTTGTTTGCCTAAAATCTTGGACAATCTTGTTTTTCTTTATTTCACTCAAACAAATATTTTCCTTTTTAGTTTGCTGACAGCTCCAAGCAAGTGATGATTGGGTATGCTTTCTTTCAGTGCTATTTCAGGTGGAATCGTCGACAGAGCTATTCAAGCAGAGGATAAGAAACATGGGGATTTCATGAGGCTTGAAAGATTTCACTTTATATAGGTATTAACCTTTGGCCCAGTGCCTTTTACTATTCTTAAGGTTTGGGGCAGTATGACCATAATTGTGTTACTGTCAATTGGTCCCAAGGTTCATTTGAGGCCATTAGTGTTGTCCTTTTTCTTCTTGAAAGTATTTCCTTTGATTGGATAGTAACAAGTATTTATAAGGTACCAAGTACTTGTTTACTGGTCTGAACTTTAAGTTCGATGTTGTCTAACCTGTTAATTCCAAGGACCAAAGAAAAGTTCGTCAAGTGTTAGACTGTTAGCATATTGAAGGCTCATGCTCCCACTAATTGTCCTTTTATGTTCAGCAACATTCTATTCCTAACATAAAAAAAAATTATGTTTGCAGTGACGCTTGGAGATATCTTATCCAAACATATTTCAAAGCCCAGGGTATACATTGGATGCATGAAGTCTGGCCCTGTCATATCTGACAAGTAAAAGAAAATAGTCTCATTAGTTTGTTACCTTGTCTACATGCTTGATACGCTAGTCGTTACATGAGATTGCTGCTGTCCAGGGATGTCAGGTACTACAAACCTGAGCACTGGAAATTTGGTGAAGTGGGTAACAAATATTTTCGACATGCCACTGGTCAATTGTATGCTATTTCAAAAGACTTGGCAACCTACATATCAATAAACAAGTGAGATACTAACCTAGTTTTCCAGAAAGATAGCACCACTTTATCCTGTTTCATGCCAGTTTGTACCAACCTCGTCTCTGCTAATTCAATAATGGCAGGCATGTTTTGCACAAGTACATCAACGAGGATGTTTCTTTGGGAGCTTGGTTGATAGAGTTAGATGTTGAGCATATTGAT
Organism: Setaria italica; assembly: GCF_000263155.2. NCBI lineage: Eukaryota > Viridiplantae > Streptophyta > Magnoliopsida > Poales > Poaceae > Setaria > Setaria italica. The sequence goes on along the minus strand of NC_028450.1, from coordinate 7,460,937 downwards.
GACCGCAGACTATGCTGCGGCACTCCACCTGGTGAGTTTCTGTTACTCTGTTATCAGAATGAGTTCAGATTGACAGTCTGTTTTACTTGAGTATTTATATGGTACTTGAGAATTCTAGAACTAAATAAGTTTAGAAGGTAGCAGGTCAGTTCATTGTGAGTTAGTATTTATTCTTGTTCATTTCAGGCTGAAATTGGGAGACAGTCAGCATCAGATCGTAAATGGGAGGTCTACAGATTGGTATCTCGAGCTCCATTGTCACTGCCCACAGTTGACTGCTCTGTCAAGGTAAATGGTGATGGGAATGCCGAAGCTTCATCTAGGCCTCCAGCCCTCCACTATGTCGTGAATTTCAGAGCTGGCAGTATATTTATATTGAAGCAATGCAAGACTTTTGGCAAGTGATGTTTGCTGGAGTTGCATCTTCTGATCAACATTGAGCATATGGTCGCTGGCAACAAAGAAAGTAGAGATTGCACGCCACAATGATTGAGCTTTTGTTTGGTTCAGGGGATTACTGGATGCTGACACAGATACATGCATGAGCCGGTCTGTTGTAAAATATTTTACTGGAGATACAAGCGGCGAGCTTCTTGTAGCGGCGCGCGGTCCGAGGGGCGGCGAGAGTGGGCGCTGCTGGAAGGACGGGTGCAGCTGCAGCGGCGTGGTCTCCGTGGCCGCCGCCGCCGGCTGGTTGGTCGGGTCGGGGGCGGCGCGATGCGGGGCGAGGGGTCGGCGCGATCCAGAATGGATCGGGGGCGGCGCGATGCGAGGGCGGCGTGATGCGGGGCGAGAGGGCAGCATGAGTAGGGTTATGTGCACGAGATGTTGTTGGGCCGGGCCGTTTCTCCAATTCGGCCTAGTACGGGCGAAATAAACAGAGAACTATATTATTGCATGTAACACCATCTAAAAAGTTTATAATTTATGATAATATAAAAAAGAAAATAGTTTGTGACAATTTAAGTTTCGTAATTCAAAAACAATGGTATACTTTGTTTCAATTTTTAAACTTACATGATGACCTTATAGTTTGTGTCATAATTCAAAAACAATGATGTAGTTTCATAATCCATGTAGTTTGTGTCATTATGTTCGTGTTAGATGAAGGCGCGTGCTTTGTGACTTGTGGTCTTCAAGAGTACATGTATGGCCATGTAGGGGAACATGGTACATAGAAAAATGCATGATAGGCCAAAGGTGGCAAACAATTTGGACTGACATAGTGACATGTCAAGTAGCTGTCGGGAGCAAATTGGGTACATGCCACCTTAGAAAACATATATATCAACTTAAGCTCATAATTTTGAAATTACATGAATTTACAAAAAAAATGGTAATATTCCAAAAAATATTGAGTGTTTATATACTAAAGTAATGATAGATATTGCTAAATAAAAAAAGTTAAAAATGGTGACTTCAAAAAATTCGTAAAGGAGATTGAACCCATGCCCTTTCAAGGCAAAGTCCACCGCCTAATCCACTGGGCTACTAGAGTACATTAATTACATGTGCATTAATAAATTTATTTGTACCCTTCATCCGGCCCATGTAGTGGCATGATATTTCCCTTTGCACGTTGGAGCCACAACAAACGCCGAGAACAGGGTACGGGAATCACATGAATCTACTGGTGCCAGGATGACATACAGCGCTCTCTCGTCCAACCTGCTCTTCCCTGAAACGTACCGGACTCGCGCTCTCTCGTCCAACCTGCTCTTCCCTGAAACGTACCGGACTCGCGCTCTCAACAAGTTTGGCACTCAGGATGCTGTTGGACGTTGCTCCGTGGATGTTGCCGCTCCGTGGACTCCTTTGAGGTCAGGTATCACTGCAACGGCCTTCTGTTGCTCCAGAACTACAATCCGACCAATGCTTTGTATCATACTACTATATTCAACACGATCATATCACTTAGAGTATCCCGTCACATTGAGAAGGTATCAGTAATTTGCTTGGAAAGCATTGACAGAAAAACGTTAGTTGGAAACTGTGCTATCCCGTCGTTGGAGGCATGTATTAGCTTACAAACTCTTCACGTGAGGCCTAATTTAAACAAACTCTTCACGTGAGGCCTAATTTAAACAAACTCTACACGTTTGGATATCATAGCACCTAATTTAAACTAACTCTTGACGTTAGATAATAAAAACAATCTTGCTTCACACGGACTCACATGGACAACAAACTTGGCAGCTGCAGCGGCAGGAAGGCAGCAGGCAGCGGCAGTTTACCATCTTGCTTCACATCAGACAACTCAGCCACCATGGATGTGGACGGAGCTACTTCTTCGGTGCCACCCATCAATCCTGACACACAAGAGCAGGACCATACACCACCTGCACAACAGAAGGAGCATGCACCACCTGCGCTAATTGATCCAATTACATCTCTCCCATTCAATCCAGTAAGTTCAATCTCATCTGCAACGATAAAGTTTATGATCAGTTTTATCAATACGACATGACATATAAAAAAACTGAACAGGACCAGATTCATTCAACCAATTTTGAGCCACCAAGGCAGATCAAGAAGCAACCAAGCTCTACAAGCCGTGTAAGTCTTGTTGTCTGCTATGAAAAACAACTTAGAAGGAACAAGACATATACAGTGATGTGCATGTGCTTGTTCAAGACATATAGAGTGGTGCAATTGGAGTACTGGTACTAATGCTATGCGAGGGTAATGATCAGCCATATAGAACAGGGAGCACTAGGTTCAAGCGACCATACTGATCAGCTCATAAGCACTAGGTTGGGTGAATTTATGCGACCATACTGAAAACAGCTACAAAGTAGGAATTAAATAGAAAATAGAATAAGGATATACAAACAAGAACTAATCCCAGCTGATAACGAGGGAGGGAAAGGATTGAATTAGGTGTACCTCTACACCTGGTTCGTGAACTTTTTCATTTGTAGGTGTGCCTTTGGTGTGGTTCAGGTAGCGATCAATTGTATTCTGCAAGCTGAGAATTGTTCCAAGTGTTATTGGATATTCTCATTGTTTGGATCAATAAGAGAAATGCTCCATATACCACCACTTGCCTGCAACTCAGTAACCATGCACATTTAAATAAGAGAATACATTATATGCACCTTTCATTCAGTCTCTTAAAATAATTATGTCAAATTTAATCAACAGATGATATGAAATGTTGTTTCTAACTTCTGAGTTCATTCAAGAATGGTACACTCTTATCTATAGATATTGCACTCTATCCATACTACATGATAGAACCTCAATATAAAAATGCACAACACATATATTTATGGGGCAATATCAATATAATTCAGTTAAGTATCGTCCAACACTCTTATTGTGCAAAAGATATAATATAGCCAAGAGAGAATCAAATCCATGATATATCACAAAGGGTCAACAAAGTCATAATGATGCATATGATTTTAGAGATCTGTTGCACAAAACTTGCCTAACATTAGTATCAGGTATCAATCTAGCTATGTACGGATTCTAAAAGTTCTATTTTAATAAAGAGATAATTAAACTTAGGAGTTAATTAAAATGGTATATAAAAGAAACCACTTGAGTATGTACATAATTTCGCAAATGACCTCTGCATATGTTGGCCTAAGTTACTGTCTACTAAGCTAATCCTAACTGTAGCAGTTTTTTTATGAACACAGACAGACAATATGAGAGAACAATGCAATTCCTGCATAATGATCCTTAAGGATAGCTATTTTTATTTTTTTAGGTGTAAAACATATAGGTCACCTATATATATAGGTGAGTAGGATGGCCACAGCAAACAATTGTATACCAAAATCTCAACACAGTATGATTAACATTTTTCTTGTCTTTCTAAGATTATTAACTCGTATGTCTTAATATCCCCTAATCGAACAAAAATATATATATTTTTCCTGCTGGATCAAAACCCTTAATTAGAAGACTATTAATACGTTTATTGAAAAAAAAAGATCAACACCAATTACAAGAAACATACCTGAACTTCACATAAGCTGCAGAAAAACATCCCTAATTATTATTTTCCTTCAGGGTACATGTAAATGCTCGCAGAAATTACTAGTAGAGATTATAAGCGTGTTGAACCAAGAACAAAAGGATGCTGTTGAGAAAGCAGGATTTGGTTCTTTACTTAAGCTTAAGGACATAGAGATTCGACGCGAGCTATGCAAGGAGATTGCGGACAGTTTCGACTTAGACAAAGAAGAATTCAACATTCAAGAAAACAAGGTGAAAATATCCATCAAAGATGTTGATCATATACTAGGCCTTCCATCCCAAGGCGATGAAATAAAGGAGCCTCCAAAGAAACATGTACCTGGTCTGTTTGACAAGTACACATGGAATGATTCTACTAAAATTCATTCATCGGAGTTGAGGGAATATTTAAGCAAGAACAAAACCTATGGTGATGACTTTATTCGCATATTTGTGCTGTACACCATTGGTTTCTACTTGTGCCCAACACTACAGCCATACGTCAAATTAGATTATCTTGGGCTCGTTGAAGAAATTGATAATATCAAGAACCTGAACTGGAGCAGCCTGGTTCTTAATTTCTTGATCAGAAGCGTACGGGAATACAAGGAGGTAAAGGCAGCTAATCTTAAAGGAAATCTAGTTCTCTTGCAGGTATGTACATTGCATATATTGAACAAAGATTCATGACACTATGTTTATATTCACAGCAAAAATAACTATAATTTTTTTAACTACAGGTCTGGTACTGGGAGAAGGTGTCTATGTCTCATATTTACCCTACATTGGAACAGCCTGGAGGGGACAAACCACTTATGCAATATTGGATGCAAACTAGCACGCAACCATCATTTTAGGGAAGGGAAGGTAAAGGAATATCAGACATCAGTAACCATCTCATTACTTTATACAAACCCCAGCAGCTACTAACAAAATCCTTATTTCTATTCTATGTTAGATTGTCCATGACATTACAAGAAATAAACATAACAACTCATGCTCAATCCCCCAATGCCACACAACATCAGAACAATCGGACCAGGGACAAGCTGATAGCAATCACAAAATTATGCAGGAACTTCAAGAGTTCATTACCAATCAGTACAGGTTACTATCAAATCAAATTGATGACAGGTTCAATGCACTTAACAAGCGGTTCGATGATGTAATACAAGAACAACGTGTAAGTCTGTTACCATATTATTTGGCATACCTTCATTCAGTTCCGAGCTCGACTACCATAATTTGCAGCCGTTGCTAACTTGCAGGAATCAAGGGCAGTGGTAGAACCTAGAAATGTCGTGCTTCAGGCGATGGAGACACATATAGGCAAGCCTGAAATCAACATAAAGGAGGATAAGGAACAACCAAAGCACAAAACTACAGCGAGGAATCCATCGAAACGTCAAAAAAAAACCCATCCAACAAACAAACATCCAGTATGAGTACAGTATTGGCACAAAACGTCATCGACCCAACAAGAACAAGGAAAAAGAAGAGATCCTAGATGTTGCGATGTCTGATGAACCACTATCAATTGATAGCACGTCAAATGGTACTACTCCGTGCGAATTTCTTTACCAATACATAGATAATATTAGTCATCTAACTATTATCCGCAGAGTATTTGATCAATGCAGATGAGTTGTCCACTGTCCAGTACATCAATTCAACATCACAGGATAAAGTTTTGGTTGATATTGGTTTTTACACAGCAACAAAGAAGGATCTAGAGTGCCTTCTCAACAGTGAAATGTTCCTGAACGATTCGGTTAGTATATCTCTACATAAAAATGTTCCTATTTCAACAATACAATCTAAAGAAGTTTAACTTGCAAATAAAGGTTATGAATGCTTACATCCGAATACTAAAAGCACAACCTAGTATCAACGAAAGGGAAGATGGATATGCCTATCTAGAGACAACTTACAATGCCAACATGATATGTGGGGATACCATCACTTCATTACGAAATAAAGAAGAAGGCAACTTCCGTTTATATCGGACATCAACTTATCTCAACAATGACATGGTACAGCTTGCATCCTGTTACATCTATAAATAGTTGATTTGACGCAGGCAAACATCTAATGAAATAAGTTTTTTAGGTCTTCTTTCCAATCAACATTAAAGATTGTCATTGGTATTTGGTGGTCATCAATGGTCGTAAGGGTGTCGTTCAGGTACTTGACTCCAAGGGGACTGCCACTCGCCGGCCACAACTACATCAACTGGTGATACACTAATAATCTGATACCGACTACTTAATAACAAATTATACATGATTACCTCAACCACTAATGATTCTATTGAACTCAGTTGTAAGGGTTGCAGAACCGTATGACACGCCTTGCAGACCTGCAATTGATCAAAGAACATAGGTGGAAGGACACCCAAGTCAAAGAATGGCCAGTCATTGAATGCATCAAAAAGACAATCCAGACTGACAAGTACAAGCACATCAACACCTATCAATATACTCGGGTTCCCATAATTAGTACTTCCTAACTTGTGTAAATACAAATAAACTCGCAGTGCATCGTGTGGACTATTCACGGTTAAATTCATGGAGCTTTGGACCGGAAACAAATTATCTTCCTTATTCACACAGGTAAGTTGAACAACACAAATTCAGCAACCCAATCTATGCCCATCTTACATTAAGGCTAACAGGCATTTGTATTTGTTATGTGCAGAAGGATATGACTAATTTCAGGCTCAAGCTAGCTGTCACATTGGTTAACTATGCCTGGAACAAAGTGAAGGGAAGTCCAGGATACAAAGCTACCGATGCCGAGGAGACATACACGAAGCAAGACAATGAAAAATAGATTACATTCCATTATTTCCGTGTTTCACTTCATTATCTATGATGATCGAGTATTCCAAACCAATCAAGTTATTTTCATTTCTATGTGCAGATCCCTAGTTTAGATGTTAATAGGAACATATCGTATACCTCAAGGTAGTTTAACTTTTGTCAGGACACACCAACTGCCCTACAGGTCTAGAACAGCACCTATTTCCTCCCGGTCCTCACCATCTGCGCTATTTTTTTCAAAAAAAAAAAAGAACCATCACAGGCGTTAAACAATTACACCTATTACCTCATTTAGCCAATTCTGAAAAATCATAATTGGAAAACAATCACCAGAGCTACTGTTAGTTTCAACATCACAGAGGTGCCTGCCTAAATCATGCTAGTGAATTCTTTCATTTCTTCAGATTACTAAAGCATCTTCATTTAAGCAAGCTTGCAGTGATTCAGAGCAGCACCAGTTCCTTTCCTAGAATCAGTAAGAAGCACAATAACCATACCTCGTCTGAATCGGGTACTTTGGGAAGAGCTCCGCGAGGATCCGGCACAGCTCACCGCGGTGCAGAGTCCGCTCGGCACAAACTGGAAAGGAGGGAGGAGGAGGAGGACAAGGAGGAGGAGGTGGCGGACTGGAAAGGGCTAGCGGTGGCGGCGGTGGTGGCAGCGAACTGGAAAGGAGGGAGGAGGACGAGGTGGCGGCGGACATGAAAGAGCTGGCGGCGGCGGTGGCCCAAGCGAGAGCGACGGGAGGCGTCCAGACGGCGGGGGGCGTGTGGGAGGCGGCGGCGGCCGAGCGATAGGAGGAGGCCTGCGGCCTGGAAGATCCGGAGGCGAACCTTGCGGCGGGAGGCGGCGTGGAAAAGCCGGAGGCGGCGTGCGTGCGGGAAGAGCCAGAGGCGGCGCCCATATCCTAAGCCGCGCCGCCGCCCGCCGCCCGCCCGTAGTCGCCGCCGACCCTTGGAGTCTCCGGCGCCCGCCGCCGTGGAGTCGCCGCCGCCGCCCCAATTCAACCCTAGGTACCGTGGAGCAGCAGCGCGGCGCGCATCTCCTGAATCGCGGAGTCGCTGCCGCCGGCCCCGTAGTCGCCGCCGCCCGCCGGAGTCTCCGCTGACCGCCGGATTCTCCGCCTACCGCCGCCGGGGAGTCGGCGCCGCCGCCCCGTTGCAACCCTAGATGAGGCTGCGACGGATTGGAAATGAGGAGGCCCAGTCGCAACCTCCGACTGATTGGAAATGAGCAGGAATAAAAAGAAATAACATTACAATTAACAAAGATTTCATTTGATCTATTACAACATTGCCACTTTACATCTTTCCAATAATACCCTTATACTACCCATACTACCCATGTATACTACCTATACTACAGCTTAAGGTTTTAGTAGTATACAATTAATCTCAACCGTTGGATCCTTCCATACGAGTCCTTTTCGAACAGTAGTATAGAGTAGTATTGTCCACCGTAAAGGAGCTCAACCATTATCACAGATTCTATAATTCACCAATCACCAGGAAGATGTAGTTATGAATATTCAAGAAGAAAAAACATTGCTACTGTATTAAAATCGATATCTTATTGGAGTTACATTTACAATACTTGTTATAGTATGCAGCAAAAGAGCGATATGAAATCTCAAGATTTACAGCTACATATCTTTTCAAAACTTCTAGAGTTCTAGATACTGAGGTTCAAGCTTTCTGAGTATCAGCTCCATCCCAAATTAGGTCCCTGAATAGCATTCACGTATAGCCCTGGCAGGCATTCAGTAATCTGGGAATTCTGTAGTGGCGATTCTGCCAGACTTAGTTGGCTCGTAGTGGTTGCAACTTCAGGCCAACTTGTTCATGAATCTCATGCCAACTCTTCACTTCTTAATATCCGGGCATTCATGCAACAACACTAGATCATTTGACAATCCACCTGGGGGTTACCCAAGTGGTTGATTTGTAGGCAGGAAGGATTGCGAAACCAAAAACTCGAAGCTGATCACGAGAACACTAGGATTTAGACAGGTTTGGGCCTCCAGAGAGTAATACCCTACGTCCTATATGTTGATGGTTTGTATTGCTTTGCACTGGTGCATGGTTTACATATTGGATTGGATGCTCTCGGGAGGCGTCCTTGGCCGCCTTATATAGGCTGACGACCTAAGGTTACAAGTCGGTTTGAATCTAATCTACTCGGTTGTTACATAGAAGGTGACCTGAGTCAGATTACAATACGTATCCCGCAATATCGGGACTGATTTGAATCGCTCGGCCTTCTTGACGTGTACTCCAAGTATCTTCAAGTTCTTAGCCCGCACGCTCTGGTCGGGCAGGCCTACTTTTCAGGACCGGCCAGTATCTTGGTCGGTGAGGACCCATGGGGTACCCATATCCCTCAAGCCCCCGAGCGATGTGTAGGCGAATAGAAACTTGAGGTCACCGTAGCAAAGCTTGGAATGTGGTCGGCTGAAGCTGCGATGGCGTCATAGTGATGGAGAGGCTGCTCGGTGCTTAAAATAAAGAAAATCTGAGCGAACGTAGATCCATACGCGCAGAGCGAAGTCGAGTGCCAAGTTGATGGATGTCGGGCATCCAGTAGGTCGAAGCGAAGGACATGGAGGGCGTCACAAGACGCACTCCATAGGAATAGCCCCCGAGCATTGAAGCGATTACTATAATCGGTCCAATGGTCAAAAAGAAAGAAAAAATTGATCCCAAAAGCAGGTCCTAGTACCCGAGCACAAGGATAGGCGAAGCCACGGAAGCATGCCAACTAGAGCTAGGCGCCCAACCCGCGAGAACGAGAACTGGCAGAGCTGCAGAGGCACGCGACCTGAAGTACGCGCCTAGCCCTCGAGTATGAGAACTGGCGGAACCACAGAGGCACGCCGACCTGAAATAGGCGTCTAGCCCCCGAGCGTGAGCGTGAGGACTAGCGGAGCCACGGAGACACACCAACCTGAAATAGGCGTCCAGCCCCCAAGCGTGAGCGCGAGGACTAGCAGAGGCATGCCGAATCACCTCTCACCCCGAGCCAAAGAGGTCGGCCAGGCGACGGGAGGCACGCCGAGTCGTCCGCGGCGCCCAGCCTCCGAGCCTGGGAACCGGACGAGTCGCGGGAGCACGTCGAGTCACCTCCCACCCCAAGCCAAAGAGGTCGGCTGGGCGACGAGAGGCACGCCGAGTCATTTGTGGCGTCCAGCCCCCGAGCTTGGGAGCCGAACAAGTCGCGGAAGCACGTCGAGTCGCCTCCCGCCCCGAGCTAAAGAGGTCGGCCAGGTGACGGGAGGCACACCGAGTCGTCCGTGGTGCCCAGCCCCTGAGCCTAGGAGCCGGACGAGTCATGGAAGTACGTTGAGTCACCTCCCACCCTGGGCCAAAGAGGTCAGCCGGGTGACAGGAGGCACACTGAGTCGTCCGCGGCGCCCAGCCCCCGAGCCTGGGAGCCGGCCGAGTCGCGAAAGCTCGTCGAGTCATTTCTGAGTTGTAAAAAGACAATGCAAACATTATGTAGCATAATGTAGAATATTTAATGATTGAATAACTTGGAGGTTTGATTCCTTGTAGAAGTAAATTCTTTCACGTCCTGCTCTTGTAGGTCGAGTAATTTCCCCGGGTAGTTAGTATGTTATGTTTAAGCACCTAGTCCTTATGATCATTGCTCACGGAGAGGATGACTTATCTCAGGCTATAGCGATGGGGCTGACCCGATGCTCGCATACAGGAGACGCGCAGGATGAGTCAAGGTTTCACGGATTAAGGCATGTACTACCCGAGTACTTTAACAACTGTTAAGAGAATACATACAAGACATGAAGGAGATCGCAAAGCAGTCGGAACTGTGCAAAAAAGCACTAGCATGAGCTGGGCACCCGTGGGGTGTAGCCCCCAACCGCCTGTGTAGTGGACGGATCAAGCTGTATAAGCAGTCGGGGTGCGACCAAGGTGGTTGGCGAAAGTCACAGAGACATTGGAGCCGAGGCGGTCGGCGAAAGTCACGGAGACATGGAGAAGCCGAAACACATGTAGGTATACGGAAGCCATAAAATATTTAATTGAAAATAGGACTTAGCTTGATTCGTGAATGATTGTCGATGAAGCTATGGCGGTCGTCGATGGAGCCGCGACGGTTTGTTGATGAATCCGACTAGTCGGAGTTGATTCCAACTAGTTGTCGATGGAGTGTCCCGACTAGTTTCTGGTCAACACAAGTAGTCAAAGTAGTCGTCGGTAAGTCGATGCAGCAGGACGACCGTCATAGCTGTGCTCGCATACATCTCTTGTGTGCGTCAAGCGAAGATCTTGTAGTGCCTTGGTAGCTTCTTTGTTGTGCGCGTAGCTCAGTACTCCGAGATTTTGATTTGCAGCAGCATAAGTGCAGAACCGCAACAGCTGAACGCCTGCTTCCCATCTCGATGCACGTGCGGAGCTTGCAGCTTGGCTTTCTATACTGGATGAGCAGGCAACGGGAATAGGCAGCTTGGACTGGATACTGCGCATCCTTGATGGATTCCGAATCGCAGTCGTACTGGCTGAAATTTATTCTTTTCCGAACTCGATACGATCATCAGCTCCGTATCCGCGTCGAACTGCTGGCTGGTTCCCACAACTTGTACCGAGAGTTCTGATCGTTTCAGACTCCACTTTGAATTTAACTTGACGTAATGACGAAGATGTTGGTGACGCCATGGATAGATACCATGTCGACTTGCACTAAGAACTCTGATGGATGTCATTCATGCTCTCAGGGAAGATGATATTGGGACGAGATGCCATTGAACTCGCCAGGGAGGATCTCACAGTCACCCCTACCTGGCGCGTCAACTGTTGGATTTAGTAGCCCGGCAATCCACCTGAGGTTACCCAGTGGTTCATTTGTAGGCAGGGAGGATTGCGAAACTAAGAAATCGAAGGTGATCATGAGAATGCGAGGGTTTAGACAGGTTCGGACCTCCGGAGAGTAATACCCTACATCCTGTATGTCAGTGGTTTGTATTGCTTTGCGTTGGTGCGTGGTTTACAGATTGGATTGGATGCCCTCAGAAGACCCCCTTAGCCATCTTATATAGGCTGACGACCTAGGGTTACAAGTCGGTTTGAATCTAATCTACTCGCTTGTTACATACACTACCGGAAACAGGAAGTTTCCCCAAAAACTCTCGGCAAAGAGTTCGCCGAGTGTAACACTCGGCGAACGGCACTCGGCGAACTTTCCCACGGCAAACGGTGGAGTTGCCGAGTGTCGAACATCGGGCACTCGGCAAATGATTTGCCAAGTGTCAAAAAGCACTCGGCAAACATTTTCGGAAAAAAAAACAGAAAAAGCCGCTGGCCGCCGGCCACGGCCACCACGCCCGTTGCCGACCGCCACCACGCCGCCTCGCCCGTTGCCACCCGCCACTATGCCGCCTCGCCTGCTGCCGGATCCGCGCCAGATCCGGAGGGGAGAGAGCTAGGGGCCGCCGGATCCGCACCGGAGGGGAAGAAGGGGGCGCGGATCCGGCCGGAGGGGAGGGAGCCGGGGAAGGCGAGGCCGGATCCGGAGGGGAAGAAGGGGGCGGCGGGCTGGGGCGGGCGCCGGGCGGCAGGCGGCGGCGGGGCCGGGGACCGGGTGCCGGGCGGCGGGCGGTGGCGGGGCCGGGGGCTGGGCGCCGGGCAGCGGGCGGCAGGGCCGGGGGCGCCGGGCGCCGGGCGGCAGCGGGGGGAGAGAGGAAGAGGTGGGGGACGGGTGGGGGTAGTGGCGGAGGAATGAAGGAGATCGAGGGGGCCGGGTGCGGTGCGGGGACTAAGTCCTTGGCGGTTGGGAAAAAAAAGTCGCCGAGTGTCCTAGGTGTGACACTCGGTGAAGGGTTGTTTGCCGAGTGTCTAAACTAGGACACTCGGCAAAGCTATTTTTAAAAAAAATTAAAAAATATCCAACAGTTTCAAAAAATTGTCAAAAATTTACATGAAATAATATATATTCTCTATTGACTATACAAAAAGTTTTGTAGTCAAATCAAAACTCGACCGTCACTTTGACTCCAAATCTTATGCAATCCTTCTCAACGTTACTATTCTTCTTCTGAAATGCTTCGGTTTGTAAACATCGTACGTGACGAAATGTGCAAAACATTCTTAATTTTTTTCCACAGCCTCCACGTATGATATCATCACATCATGACAAATCTCATGATTTTCAGACTTTGCTTGTTTTTTTTATAATTTAAAAATACCACTGCCACACGTTCGTGGTCGTGTTTCCTGAACAAAATGTTCGAAATTTCTTGTCATCTCATGGGTCAGGTCTCAAATTGGGCCGAATAACATGAATATCATTTTTCTACTCATTTTATTCTATAATTTGAATCACTTGCGGTTCAAATTTGAATTATACCAAAAATTTTCTTGAAATACAATTAATTAAATAAATATAGCAAACAAATTCAAAAATATACTAAACTTTAACATTGAGTACCACATGTTGTACGTAGGGAGTAGAAAAAATTTCAAGGTGGAAAGAGGAAAAAAATTATTTTTTTACCGAGTGTCGAAAAAAACACTCGGCAAACCCCCCTCTTTGCCGAGTGTTTTTTTTGACACTCGGCAAAGAGGGTGGTTTGCCGAGTGTTTTTTATTGGACACTCGGCAAAGTCCCAATTTGCCGAGTGTTTTTTCTTTACCGAGTGTTTTTGGCTTGGCACTCGGCAAAGAGCTTGTTTGCCGAGTGCTCGAAAAAACACTCGGCAAAAAAAGCAATTTTTAGCTTTCCCGTAGTGATAGAAGGTGACTTGAGTCGGATTACGATACGTATCCCGCAATATCCGGGCTGATTTGAATTGCCCGGCCTCCTTAACGTGTACTTCAAGTATATTCATGCCCTTAGCCCGCTTCAAGTATATCCATGCTCTTAGCCCGCATGCTCTGGTTGGGCGGGTCCACTTGTCAGGACCGGCTAGTATCCTGATCGGTGGTGACCCATGGGGTACCCATATCCCTCAATAGGCTTTTGATCCTATTAGATTCTGTAGTTCCATCTGGCAGTTGATGTTACATGTGATTTCTCTGAAGGATGACTACTCTGACAAATGCTTTCATGGAACATCTTTGCATCATCTGCTGATATTTCTTGCACAGAGCTCTGCACATCCAGAGTTTCCTTCTACACTGGGCATCTGGCACAAGTTTTTCCTTCAAGCTGTCAGGAAGGCTAGCTAGGGCACTGCTTGACGGATAACAAACAAACAAAAAAAGTGAAAATCAGAAGGAACGTTAGAAGAGAATGCAGTACAAGAAGCCTATCCTTAGCAAGATATACCTGGTAACCCCACGAACAAGGCCCCACTTGTAGCCAACGTTTACAGATTGCCTAAACCCAACATGGAAACCCTCCTGGGCAGAGTCCTTCTGCCCTTCTGTTATACCATCCCTATAGCCCATCTAGAGTAAAATTGGAAGCAAAAGATTTTTAATCATGCCTGCTATCATCGAAAACTGCAGAAGAATAATTAGAATTAACAACTGTGCCCCATATAAACTCTAGAGTATACCTTATGAAACTGGTTCTGCCTGTGGATCCATTCTCTGTCAAAGTTAGAACAAAAACTGAAAGATGTACTACAGGCTATCCGCCTCCTCCAGTGTGAAAATATGCTTAAACAAAAGGTAACTCACTTGTGTGAAGGGTATCCCTTAATCGTTTGTGTAGCCCAACAGGGAACAGAAATAGCTATTTCCAGATAAAGTTTAATGTTAGTTTCAACTGTAGGAGGTACCTGTAGCTTTTGTCACATTCAAATCCCGGTTGGGTGCTGTCCGTGCTGCGGAGATGCAACTACTTGGCAATCCACTTTCATTGGTTACAACTTATGCTCCTGAACCGAATGATACGATATGGAAAAATTTGGCCATTCCATTTCGGCGCATGGCGATGTATAAACTCGGAGTCTTCATGTGTGTTTGTTACCAGGTCGATGTGGGTCGGAACAAGTTTGACCCCATCGTCCCACATTTGGTTGGAAATGGAGTGGGTTGGGTTCGTCCCCCATAGGAAATATTCCCCGTAGATGCGCACGCACTCGACCCGCACGGACACCGTGCTCTCCCGTGCGCGCTCCTCCCCACCCCCGCGTCTTCCTCAGTCGACACCGCCGCCTGCCCGACGCCCTCTGCCCGCCCCTCCGTCCTCCCGCCGGCCCTGCCTCCTCCCGCCAGCCCCTCCGCCCTCCCGCTAGCCCCGCCTCCTCCCACCGCCCTCACTGCCGCCCTCCGCCCACATCACGGGGATGATCGGAGGAGGACGCGGCGAGGGGAGCGGCGGCCGGCGCAGGGAGAGGGGTGGTGGCCGACGTGGGGGGAGGGAGCGGCGGCGCAGGGGAGGGAGGAGCGGCGGCCGCATGTGCAGAGGGGCAGCGGCGCGAGGGAGAGGGAGGGTGGCCAAAGGAAGAAGAAGGTGGGTGAGGATGATATGTGGGCCCCGCAGCTGATAGGTGGGACCCGTTGCTAACGGTGTTAAAATGTCATCCATCCCAACCTTCTCAATCCCTCCAATCAAACAAAAAACTAGATCCAACCCATCCCTCTCATCCAAACACGAGATGGATTGACCCCAACCCACAAAAGGGGATCGGCTCCAACCCAACTCACATCGTTCCAAAACCAAACACATGCTTCGTTGCTGCATTTCTGCTAACAGTGTTCTTTACCATCCCTGTGACAGCTGTGCAGGGATGGTGCAATTTGATAAGATTAAAAGGTGGTTTCCACTAGCGAGAGCCGTGCAGCTTATGTACGTGTCAGAAACTTCGAATTAATATTATGATTCGGTTGGCACTTATGGTTATCACAATGTTGCCGCAGGTGATTTTCTGTTATCTTGCAGACCAGGTTTGAATTCTGTTGTGACTGGGTATCTTCCAGGCATGATCTTAAATGGCTTCATATACTTGGTTCCCTTTGCGGTGCTTGGTATGGCATCATCTGAAGGCTGTATTGCCAACAACCAAAAGGAAATTAAAGCCTGTAACATGGTGTTCTACTTCTTGCTTGGAAATGTTTTCTTCCTTAGCATTCTGTCAGGTTCTCTACTCGATCAGCTAGGAGAATCTTTCACGCACCCAAAGGACATCCCTAGCCGTCTTGCTAGTGCTGTTTCTGCACAGGTAATGCAAAAAACATGTGCTATTGCTTGTAAAGCTTTTCCACCAGAATCATTTTGTGTAAAGTTCGGAACACGAGAAGCATTTTACATTATGTCAACTTGTTTACATTGCAGTTGGATTTATTCATCACATACATTTTGACCAACGGCATGTCAGGGTTTTCTTTGGAGGTTCTTCAGTTCGGTTTGTTAACATGGCAATTCTTAAAGGCGCATTCACTTGGACATGGCAAGGAGCCCATCGTCTCCCTTGCAATATTGATTGTAGTCTTACGCTGTAGTTGCAGCCCTTCTGCTTCCGATCCTTTTGATTTTACTTTCTGTTCGGTTATGCAGTGTACACCAACCAGGTAGTTTTTTTTACTTTATTCAGCTCACAAGATCTATATCTTCCATTGTTCTTCCTTTTGTTACAACTAATCTCACCGTGGATGCGTCCGACGAACAACAGTTCAGAAGTAGAAATGGCAATCCAACTGATATACTGCTGTAATATAACAAAAAATTAAACTGGCCACGAGTTTGCATCTGGCCTAAGTACCAACAATGTAAACGGTTAGGTACGCATCCGTCGATACCTGGAACAAGGACAGTTCATGTTTCTCAAAACCACATGACAGAACTTTCTCTTTGTTCTACATTTAAGCAGCCGACAAGTAATCACAAAATACAAACTACAGTATAAATATGAGACACCAGACAGGTCATTAGGCCAACATGTCCACTGCAGCACGGCCCTTGCGTGAACTGAGCGGAAGGCCTCCTAAGCTGTAAATCACGGCACGAGATAGCAAAAATCCTAGCTACCTGGGCAAAATTCGTTTGAATTTGCAGGAGGGTCTAGATAGCAAGATATTACAAATTCAGGTATCACGGGAAACTCTAGGCTCAGTATCAAAGTCGTTTTGCTCCAGGTCACTGTGGTGTTCAACCACGAGGTGGTGGGTGCTGTGGTGGTGGTGGGGGTTGTGTAAGGCCAACATTGCCCATTCCCTGCAAGAATCAGCAACGCCATGCGTCACTTAATATAACCAACTTACAGCAACATAGCTAAATAATGCAGAAATGTTTAATAATACAGATGACTAGGCCTAGTAGCTCTAGGTATGACAAAATCAAGAGGCAACAGAGTCTTACCTGGTAAGAGCTTAGACCTGGAATGGATGTCATTTGTCCTTGTGGAGCCATTTGTCCCTGAGGTCGGTTGTAGATGCCACCCATAGGAAAATTTTGTATGCCAGATGAACCTGATGCTCCTTGGATGTTTCCCATCGCACTTGGGAACCCACCCATTGGAGGTACATTGCCAGGAGGAACAGAACCAGGATGCATCTGATTTAGGCCCATCATGTGCTGTGGCATTTGGGGCATCATCTGGTTCTGTGAACCTTGCATTGCCTAGAAACATTAGAATTGTTAAATTCACTGTCAGTAATTTACCAAGGAGCACAAAGGATACAAATATAATTTAATCTGTTTCCTTTGAGCTTTGATGCAGCACCGAATTGACTGGTGAATTCACAAGAACATAGAATCATGCGGCAAAGCAGTGTTATGGAAGATAGTGTACAGTAAACAGGGTTTAGAAAACTTCATACAGTAACCAGTTACTGCATTTTCGGCCAAACCAGTCCTTACTGTTCTTTTTGTTTCTTAAAAAAAGGATGCAAGGTAATGCAGTATTATTCGTTATTTATTAGACATGTAGGAAGTGAACCAGATAACCAAAACTAGAAGGGCGAAATCAATCTTTTGCAAGAGACGGAAAAAAGGGCATTTCCAGAACCAGGAGGATGCCATGGAATTGATCTGCTGGTGATTTTGATCATGGTTCTGAAATCCTTGCAGCAAATAACTCTGCCTTGATGATACAATGTTTTCAAATGTATTCATGCTTCATCTCAAACTCAGATGTATTCATACTTCATCTCTAAATATAGCAGATATGCAAATTATTTAGAAGGTCTAACGGGGTTCATTTGAAATGCAAACTTGCAATAGTTTGCATATGAGCATTTGGTCTTTCACTAGCAGATAAGATAAATAGAAACAGAATATGTTACGTTATGTTAAGTAAACAATTATGTCTAACTCATAAAGGTATTAGTGAAGAGTAAACAGTACCGTTGGGTGAGGCATTGGTGGAAGTGGTGGATTCACTGGTGATGGCATTGATGGTCCGCCCATCGGTGGAAGCTGGGGAAGTGTCGGACGAGATCCTTGCGAATGTGAAAGCATGTGAGCTGGTGGCTGCAATTGGGGCATATTTGGAGGTGGCGGCCGAAACTGGGAATGTTGCTGCTGAGGCATCTGTTGGTATTGTTGCTGCTGCCCAAGAAGTTGTGATGGATGAGGACCGGGTGGCAGAGGGGGTTGCCCAGGTGGAAGACCTGGAATAGATGGTCTCTGCTCTCCTTGATCAGATCCATCCAAGGTCATTGCAACCCCAATGCCAGGGATTGTGCCTTCATTACGTGACAATCCAGGAGCAAATGGTCCAGGTGTTGGAGGTTCAGGCATCTGGAATCCACCCATAGCACGAGCACCAAAAGCAGGATGTTGGTCAACATAACCTGAAAAAGGTGATAATTTTCGCATTAAGAATTTCACTGAAACAAAAGATCACAAGCCAGCATAAAACACCATTAAACACCTTCATGAAGCAAGTCATAGATGACCATAATTCTTTATCTAACTAAACAGTGACATTGGAACTTGGGACGTATGTGTGTGCACGCGCGCATGTGCAAAGTGCAAGAGCATTATGTTAAAGTTTTATGACCAAAACAGGATAAAGGAGATAAAACAAACTAAATTCAACCTTGTGTCTGGCCACTGTTGTATCTATCACGGGTAATATCACCAGGCCTGTTTCTACACCAGAACTTTGTAGCATGATCATTGCCCCCACTGCCAAAAAAATATAGTAAACATTTTTTAATGAGTTCACATGCAGCTAAAGCAAAAGGTAAATAAGGCCACACAATGCACAAGAGATTGTATTCAAGAACCAGATTTATGTTGCATAACAGTACAATCTACTAAATAACTATATGCAAGACAGAACAAAGCAAGCAACATATCAGAAAGAGTGTTAATTGCCAACTTTGAAAGTAAACGGCCAAGTACCTGCAAAGTAGATAGCCTACAGGATGCCAGGCAAGATCCCACACACTATTGTCATGTGCATTGTTTATTTCGATCTGTGGAGCTTCATGGCTGCCAAACAAATGAAATAGCTTGTTCATCAAAATGAGACATTCCTGGGCTAACCAAGATTATTGTTTCAGTGACGCTACAGGTATCTTACCCGACCAACCAATGAAATATTGCTCCATCAAAGCTCCCGCTAACAAAATATTCTTCATGAAATGGATGCCATGCCAACGCTGTAAAATTGAAGGAATTGAGTGACCGATACAACCTTGGCAAACAAGAGTGGGCACAATATTTTCCTAAAAAAATTTAAGCCGCTATTCTAACATCCATAGAATGTGTGCTTGCAGTGAGTAAATCTTAAAACATATGAAGGAACATAAGAATTTTAATATTGTAACAGCAATCTAACCAGTAACATCCTTGGTGTGCCCACGGAAGGACTCAAGCTCTTTCATGGATCTTATATCATACAGCTGCATGAATGAATTAGCCATAAAGAGTGAACAACTGTATGGAAAAGTATAAATTTACTGCCATCATAAAAGAAGTTATTGATTACCAGGATGGATTGTAACCATCTACATAGCTAGTGCTAGAATGTTGCGTACAAAAGCATATGCTACCATCTTACAAATGTGCTTTGAAGAAGAAATGAAAAAACAGAACAAGGTACAAAAGCACAAACCACAGACCTTGATAATCTGATCCTTTGAGGCAGTCAGTACCCAGTTCCCATTCTGATTCCACTTTACACAATGCACAATGTTTTTATGACCATGGCTGCAGATATATACCATATTGTAACACAGAACTTCAAGAAAAAAAAAACAAAATAAGCAAGTGAAAAGAATACGGACAATGAGTTTAGCTCTCTCCCACTTTTTGCATCCCAGAGTTTCACAAGATAGTCTTTACCACCTATGGAGCACAGAATTGAATGAGCGCTGCACAAATGAACTCATTAAACAAGCACAAGCATACACTAACCTGAAACCAATAAAGACTTTGTAGGATGCCAATCGACAGTTTTAACATCCCAACCGTGGCCTGGCTGAGTTGAAGGGAAATTCAGGTTATTTGATGAAAAAAGCAAACAAAGTAATATCACACAATAACTTCACATGGTCAACTGGCAATCAGATTGAGAATTGTCATTTTTTCTACTTCCCCTTGATCAGCAATTGGCTAGGTTCCTTTATGTAGTTTTTGCTGTTATTATTCCTTTCTTTTTCTTCTTTTCGTGTAAACTCCATTTTTATTTATACATCTTAATAAGTAGGGGCGCACCCCTCCTGTTCTTTAAAAAAATCATATTAACATTTGTAAGAAAAGCTTAGCAACATTACCAGTCAATGATTTTTCCTCTTGGCATCTTGCAAAGTCCCAAACCTTAACGGTTCTGTCATCGGAGCAGGAGCAGAACTTCAAGTCTGTTCTAGAAAAGCTGTTTGAAGGACACGTTTCAGCACACAATGAACATGAACTTGGTATAGCAAACTAAAAGAAGTGCATTAGATAACCATCACCTTAAACCACGAACCGATTCTCTGTGAGCTGTTTTATTCACTTTGACATTGTTCATGTTACTTTGCCAATACCTGCAAAAGAATTCAAACCATTCAGCTAATGGATTAAACGATGTAAAGTTCAAAATGGCAATTTCTTGGAAGGTACAAAAACAAAGGGTGGCATACTTGATTGCGCCACCATCATCACCCGTAACCATCCAGTTTTCATTGTGACTCCAAACCATTGATCTCACAGGTTGATCATGAGCCTAATTGACAGGTTTCTCCAAAAGGTAAGCTAAAAGTACCAACATATTAGTAAGTCCAACAGTAAGTAATGTGGAATACCTGAAGTATCATTTCAAAATTAAAAGATTGTCCATTCCATAGCGTAAATTCACCACTTTGTGATCCAGTGATAAGCCGACGGCCTGTAGGGGTCCACTTTATCCACAAATAAATTTGTATTATACTCCAAGTGGATGAAAATAAGAAAACCGAATGTTTATTGAAGTGATGATTATGCCACATAATTGACGAGTCAACACATTAAAATAGTCAAAATTAATAAGAAAAATACAGTTTCTTGACAAGATTTATCATTTATGTAAGTATAACCAACAGCAAGGCATCTAAGAAATTATTTAACAGAGAAATGTTCAATCTGGACTATTGGGAAAGCAGTAAAATGGGTATCCCAAAACTTACCAAGACACGATTGATAGAGCACCGGTTCTTATTGATTGAAGAATGCACAAATTTGGCAGCATAACTTGTGGAAGGATTATCCGGATAAGCAACAGATGGTAACATCTGCAACCGTAACAGTTCTCAGACTATTATATATAACAAGAAATAGTTATCGAATTATACAAAGATCTTTGATTAGTTAGAACTAATTGGATTTTGCGCAACCTAGAGCACGATGATCACTCATATGAACTTCATTATTGAACCTATAGTATTATACGGTGCAAAGTAACATTGTATCTATTGTATGCTAGATAAATATTTAACACTGAATTTCAAATGGACTCTATTGCTCATGGCTTCATACACATAAAGGTATTTATCACAGCATAGCTACTATCTTCTAAAGCTTAAACCAATCAGTATTTCTAGCGCAACTATCAATCCATCTTTTGAATATATAATTGTAAGTCAGGGCAAGTACATCTAGGACAGCAGCAGGAGTTGGCTGTAATGTGAATCTGTCCCTCGCGTCCCGCTGCCACATGCGAGCCTGCATACATGCACATAGTGGAAATCAGCACTTTTGGTGGGAAGAAAGCTGCGGGTACCAAATGATAAGCATTGCAAATTCAGAACAAGATATAAAAACAAACAAAGAAACATAAACCATAAAGTATCAAAATTCGAAGCACTTCTAAATATTCATTTTATATTGTGAATCACCAAAGTAAAGTCCATATTACTTGAACATAACGGACAACACTGCTTGTGTAGTCCACTGTTCGTCGCTGGACAGGCTTCCGCATCCTTTTAGCACCAAAATTGTCACCATAAGCTGCAGAGTCAAAAATTACATTGTTATTTCTGCAATTATGATATGATAATGAGGGCCGAGGAGTCTACAGCAAATCACAAGAAACTCCCGGTATGTTTCTTTGTAGCAGTCCGCTCACACAGATGAAACTCCTCTCTCATTTGATGAAACTCTCCCTACTCTCTCTTCGTAATGACTCTGTCAAGTCAGCAAAATTTGCAATGTGGCATAGAATTTAATGCTAATGAAACTCATATGAAATCCCCCATTGAGACTGGCCTAATACAAACTAACAGTAACGCAATACCTGCAATCTAATCTAGATCTAACTGCACTGCTCTGATCCCTAAAGTGGAACAGCGGCTACCACCGAGTATGGTGTTTAGCTATTACCGTCGTATGGCGGCTGATGCTGCTGCTGCTGCGGGGGACCCGGGTGCGCCGGGTACTCAGGGGTGAGGTTGGTGGAGGACGCCGCCGATAGCTGCCGCATCGGCGGTCCGCGGTAGAACTCCCCGCCGCCGCCGCCCTGGGGCGGCTGGTGCTGCGGCGGAGGTGGCAGCTGCTGCTGTTGCTGCTGCATCATCTCCGCCGTCTCGCCGGGAGGGGAGAGGCGCCGAGGCGGAGTTAGGGTTTTGGATCCGTGCGGCGGGAAAGTGGTCGGGCTCTGGGCTCGGCGGCGCGCCGTGGGAGGGAGCGCAGTGAGACGATGGGTTCGGCTGTCATGAGCCGAGATCGAGCGAGCCTACGTGCCCGAGGTCCACCAACAACTCGAGCCGATCTGACCCGTATTTCGGCTCCTGGTGTCGGCCTCCGGTGGTGCTGCTCGCTGCAGATGTTGGGGAGGGGGCTCGCCGCTGCTCGCCTTTCCGCTCGCCTTCCTGGTGGAGGGGCCTCGCCGGGGGCGGCGTGTCAGGCGGAGGCGGCGTGTCAGGGGCTCGGCGGAGGCGACTGGCACGGGCTCGGCGGAGGCAGCGTGTCAGGCGGCGGCCGCGCAGACCAAGGGCGCACAGGCCCCAAGCGGCAAGTACGGCGGCGAGAGCGCCCGCAAGGAACGACGAGGATAGGCTACGCTTCGCTACCCGAGCTCAGGTGGCTAAGCTCAATTAGAGCTCGGCTCGAGTTATAAACGAGTTGAGCCTGAGCCCTGAGCATAGGCTCGCAAGCCTCATGGGCTCAAGTAGCTTGATAGGGCTGAATAAGCTGATTTGTATGGGCCTCAAGCTTCAGTAAACGAACAAGCCCATCTGCAATGAATATAGCCCAATAACATGTATTCAGCTTCAGTGTGCAACCAATTTGAATTAGGGATTAATAATACTTTTCTTAATGAAATCCTCACCGAAGTTAGTATTTTCACATAGATACTACTGTATTTTGGAAGAAAAAAGTTCCAAAGGCAGCCCCATCTAATTGCAGGTTGAGAGTTGAGACTTAAGCTTTGTTACGGTCACTAGGAATGCTTAAAAATGGCACTAGGAATGGCAATTCCTGTGCCATTTCTACACTTGAATGGCAGTTAATCTTTTTGGAAATTCTCCCCTAAGCTCCTGCACAGTTTAGCATTGCTTCTTGCCTTCTTGGCATCTACCCGTCATGCGTTTAGGCCCAAGCTCTGCCACTGCAACTTTTTATGATTTCTTTGGTTATTAATTACTAGTGGATGTGCGTGTATAATTAAAACATGACAAATAAATTTTTTAAATAAAATAATATAAACAGTTATTATAGAAATCCGAGTAAGCAATAAAAGACATACATATCGATAGAAATACTTGTTTAATGCTGATACATTAACGATCTATCTTTATCAACTAACGGACTTATACGGACCTTGACCATATACTTCTTCAACTTTTTTCAACATGTAGTCATACAAATATTTCACCATAAGGTAATGGTTTCTACACTCTAACCACGGTGTAGTATAGACTCTTCTAATTCACATCTCAACCCTATGGTGTAGTATAGACTCTTCTAATTCACATCTCAACCCTATATTGAACCTTTAGCCTTCTAGCTCAGTTGGCTCATGAGTAGCTTGGCTTGTTAACAAAACAAGTAAAAATAGCTGCTCGGCTCGTTTAAAAATCCTTCGAGCCAAGCTAAGCTAACCAAAATATTAATGAGCCGAGCCAACATATGAGTTTCTAACTTGACGTCCAGCCCTACGTACAAATCAGTCAAATAAAAGAGAACAATTGTGCTTGTGTCTAGATGTGTATATTGCAAAATGAAACATTTTTGAGTCTTTCTGGTTGATTCTTTAACTAAAATTATTATCTAACCAATCACAATCTTGTTTGTCCCTAAATTTAAGTTTTGTATTTCCAAATTTGGCACCATGTAGTTGTTATGTCCTTATGTGTTACGCCACGCGACACCATGCATGGAATGAAATTTGATAATTCTTCCTATCTCAATCTCATTTGTCCCTTACTTTATTTTAATTTTTTATTTCCAAACATGGCTCCACAAATTTGGGCGTGATAGTTCTTTCTATAAAATTAGATCTAACCAATCACAATCTCGTTTCTCCCTTGCTTTATGTAATTTTGAAAATGTTGATCAAGAAATTTAGTTGAGCAATGAAGGAAGCTTTTTTTTATAAAATGGGCAGAAGATCCAACAGACATGTGGCCAAATTATTACATTTAAACTTAAACTGCTTCTCTTTTTTTTTTGCGAAGAAACTGAAACTGCTTCTCAATCTAATACTTCATCAATAGGCAAGATCCACTCCACAAATGCATTTATTTTCATGGTCGTCAAGGATAACCGATTGCCACTGATCGTGTACTCATATAAATCAGTAAGGCCCCGTTTGGATCCCTTCATTTTGATGGAATTGGAATCTACTTAATGGAGTAGGCTAATTTATGTTGGAATGTGGCATTCCACAACTTTCCAAAGTTTAGATATAAGCCTATCTTAAATTCATGAGGTGGGAGATGGAAATTGATTCTATAGATTATGGTTATTAGAATGGAATTCAATTCTTATAGCACGCTCTTGGACTCGCTTATCTATAGTAGAAGTGTAGCATATAAGTATCTCTCTCATATCACCAACTATAATATACAACTAGATTCCACATACAATTATATTAGCTTAATTAATTTGTGTCTAAATTATGATTATTAGAATGGAATTCAATTCCAATGATCCAAACGGAACCTAAGGGAACGCGGAACGCATAATTTCCTTGACCGTGCTTCTAATTTCTTGATCTCCTCGGCACGTGCGGCAATGGCAGCTTTAATGCTATCGTGTGCCATAACATCCGTGCGCAGCCCAGTTCTAATCGCTGCACAAGAATAATAAACCAAATAAGCACAGTGACAGTGCGCAAATAACATGCATCATGTCGAGCATAAAAAATTCTAAAGCACCTTCAAGGTTCGATATCCGTAGGGTATGTGCCATTTTCAATCAAGGTGATAGATGTGTTTTCGGATTCTTCAAAGCAAGCTGAAATTCTCCGGTAGCCATGAATTAGAAATTCACATAACACCAACTGAATGTGATTAATTTTCCAATTTGTTAACGCACCTCTATCACAGTTTACATAAACTCTTGTGACCATCATAAAGTTGTTGTTGAGTTCGATCGGCATCAAGGAATTTTCCACCGATCCTCTGGTCGTGACAATACGGACGAACCCAACGCAACTACAAAAAAAGATCCATTATTTTTGGCATAAAAATGCATATTTTGATTGCTAATTAATTGCAATGAAAATGCAAATCTCCCTTGTTCCATATGGATCAAATGAGCAGCTGGGGTTCATCAGGCCAACGAAAGCCACAACCGCTAGCAAGTCGACCTCGGAACCATGCGCCATCGAAAGAGTGAGTCATGAAAAAGGCTGATGAAACCATCTTATCCTATATTTCTTTCAAATAGAGTTTTATGTGTGTGTGTGTATGACCTTTGGTTAAAGATGAAGAAACGTCCAGTTATACATACAGGGGGTCACCGACATCCGTGGGTCTCATAAGGATAGCTAAATGGCCGGCTAATATATTTCCTAATTGAATAGCGCACTATTAGAAGGTGAATGTGACAATTCATCCGCCTACATCGATGAGTCTCATAAGTTTCCTAATTTCATGGGTCCAATATCTATACTATATCTATACTATTCTGTACTATAAGGATCCAAAACAATTGAAAACTTTTCTCACCCAATTTAGACCCACCTTACTCCTCATGTTGCACCCACTTGTCAGACTTTCGGGGAGGATGAAAGGGTGCAAACCCATAAAAAATGAATCAAGGAAATTGTTTCTGCCAAATCGCGCCTATTTTTTTCACCGCACCAGCAGCTACCTGCCCGCCGTACTCGCGCATGTCCCGCCCGCCAATCACGCTGCCTATCTCCCTCAATCCGCCCCTCCTTTCCTTCCTCGCTTGGACGCCGCCACCTCCACCGCATAAAGTCACGCGCCTCCCACCTTGCTGACACTGCCCGCCCTCCTCCACCGCCATTAGCGCGCTCCAGGCCTCCCTCCTCCTCCGCCCGCTCCCTTCGCCGCTTCCCCCACATGCGCAACTCTTCACGTGGGAATGGAACTAGGGCGGCATGCTCAAGCACCCGTTGGAGACCAAGATTGTCAGGACACGAGAAATTCGAGCAGGAATCAAGAGAGAAAAGAAGAACACAAGCCAAGATCAAGAGGGGAACATATATGAATTTTAGTAACTAGTAGTAGCAATTAACTGGAAAAACGAGAAGTTCAGTTACACCAGATCACCATAGCGGTGCCACAAGAACTACTGCTAAGCTAGAACTCGATCTAGGGTTGGTTCTGATTCCATAATACCCTCTCCCGACCGCCAGACCAGCTATTACAACTCAGCTAAAATGGGAGAAGTAAAAGAGCTTTTACAGCTCTGAAAAAGTTACTGTTGTCAATCTGAAAACAATGGTGAAACACTACAGCGACGCAAGCGAACAATCTCAGTCGTTGGATGACACACAGATGGCTCACGGGAAGTCGATGAAGCATTATCTTGGACGTCGACTATGAGATTGCCTTCTGAATCGCTATTTGAATGGCTTGGCTGACTGAAGTTGTATCCTGACAATGCCCCCTCCTTAAGATCCTTGTCCTCAAGGATGAAAACAAGGAAAAACCTTACGGATGAAAGAAGCATCTTCCCAAGTAGCCTCTGATTGGAGAAGGTTAGACCATTTGATCAACCATTGCACCACTAGTTCATTGTTCCTAGGAATCATTCTCCTCTCCAAAATAATTTATGGTTCTACTTTGATAAGCCCTTTGGCATCCACTAGAGGCAAGTCACGAGTTGGCACCACTGTAGGACCAATGTGTTTCTTCAATTGGCTGACATGAAAAATAGGATGTAGTGTACAATGATCTGGTAGGAGTAGTTTATATGATGTTTTCAAGAACTTTGAATGGGCCATAATACTTTGAGTGCAATTTCAGTGAATTGTGTAAACTTAAAGAAGTGTGCCTATATGGTTGAATTTTCAAGTATACCATAGAGCCAACTTCAACTTCCCTTTCTGTTATGTGCTTATCTGCGTGATGCTTGATTCTAGCTTGAGATTTAGCCAAATTGTCTCTGATCAATTGATTTGCTAGTTGCCTATTTTGCAGGATCTCTCTTGCGTTGTCATCGGGACAGTCAGGTAGAACTACTTCAGCAACCATAGGAGGAGGAAAACCATATAAAGCCTGAAATGGTGTCATGTTCAAGGATGTATGATAAGAGGTATTGTACCACCATTCAGCTGAGGATAGCTAATAGAATCATCTTCTAGGACCAGTGAAGCACATATCTGAGATAATTTTCTAGGCATTGATTGGCTCTTTCTGTTTGCGCATCTATTTGGGGATGGTAGACTAAGCTCAAATGTAACTTTATGCCCAACGCTTTAAAAAGAGATTGCCAAATAGCACTAGTGAATATCCTGTCTCTGTCTGTCACCATCACCACTGGTGGACCATGTAATGGAATGACATCTTGTACAGTGAAAGGATGACTTCATGTTAAGAAGAAGTGAGAGTATTTTGTGAATCTATCAACCACCACTAGAATGACATCTTTACCATTAGATTTTGGTAAACCCTCAATAAAATCCATGGAAATGTGAGTCCAAGCTATGTCAGGAATAGGAAGTGGTTCTAATAATCCAGGATATGGAGTGTGCTCACTTTTATTTTTCTGATAGATAGGACAGGCCGTAACATACTCTTTGACATGCTGATGAATTCTTGGCCAATAAAAGACTAATTTTAATCTTTGATATGTTGCTCTTTCACCTAAATGTCCTCCCAGAGCAGATTTGTGAAAACTGTCCAATAACTGTTGCCTCAAGAAAGTGTCCTGGCCAATCCAAACTTTCCCTTTGTATCTTAAAATGCCATTAGCAAGTGAATAATGAGGCACATCGTGATTGTCGATACTCAATTTTGTTATCAAATCAATGCAAACAGGATCATTTTTGCATTAGTACAGCTCCAATCCTAGTACCACTAGATTCTCCTTCCAAAATAAATGGTTGAGAGAAATCTGGGAGAGACAAAACTAGGGGGTTGGACATAATCTCTTTTAACTTTTGAAAGGCTTGAGTTTGTTTTGGAGTCCATTCAAACCCATCTTTCTTTAATGCATGAAATAAAGGTCTGCAAATAATTCCATAGCCTTGTATGAACCTTCTGTAATAACCGGTTAATCCCAGAAATGCTCTCAATTAAGTGAGAGTTTTAGGTTGAGGCCAATTCTGAATGATAGAAATTTTGGATGGATTAGTAGCCACACCATCCTTGCTTATAAC
This sequence comes from Setaria italica, assembly GCF_000263155.2. Taxonomy (NCBI): domain Eukaryota; kingdom Viridiplantae; phylum Streptophyta; class Magnoliopsida; order Poales; family Poaceae; genus Setaria; species Setaria italica. The sequence goes on along the minus strand of NC_028450.1, from coordinate 7,432,038 downwards.
ATGACCCAAATATTCAATTTCAAGCTGAGCAAAGGTGCATTTAGAGAGTTTAGCAAATAACTTATTTTCTCTGAGCACTGTCAGGATAGAGTGTAAATGAGAAATGTGGTCTTGCAAGGAAGTGCTATAGATAAGTATGTCATCGAAAAATTCTAGAGCAAATTTCCTTAAAAATGCTGCCAGCATATTGTTCATCAATGTTTGAAAAGTAGCTGGTGCATTAGTTAAACCAAAAGGCATAACAAGGTACTCAAAGTGCCCTACATGAGTAGTAAATGCAGTTTTATGTATATCTGCTTCACTCATTCTGATTTGGTGATAACCTGACCTGAGGTCAATTTTTGAAAAGATTTGTGCTCCAAACAACTCATCTAAAAGATCCTCAATAATTGGTATGGGATATTTATTTTTGACTGTGTTAGAATTGAGCTACCTGAAATCCACACACATTCTCCAAGTTCCATCTTTCTTTTTCACCAATATCACTAGAGAAGAATATGGGCTAACACTTGGCCTAATCATGTGAGATTGCAACAATTGCTTAATCAGATCCTCCATTGCATTTTTCTGATGATGAGGTAGTCTGTAAGGCCTCTGATTTATGGTTTTGTTCTCTTTAATTAATCGAATGGAATGATCAATGGATCTGTTTGGTGGAAGCTCAGTTGGTTCTGTGAAAACATCCTAAAATTCATTCAGAATTGATTGTATGTGTTCAGAAATTTTAGAAGGTGGCTGAAGAGAAGAATTTTGATTATTATTCAAGACAATGACAGCTCCTACTGCTTTCTTCTTCAATAAGTGACAGAGTTTCCTTGTACTTATTAATTGGCAGCCATCAGTGATAGTCTTATCAGAAAATGTTATAATGCTCTTTGCATCTTTAGTGATAGAAAATTCTCTTCCTTTTAAATCAATTCCCACTAGACTATGTTGATAGATCCAATCAGCTCCCAAGACTACATCAAAACCTTGAACTTCTAGCAATCTGAAATCAGAGATGAAACTGTGACCTTGTATTAAGTAAGAGCATGTTGTACAAGAAGTTGAGCTGTGCATTTCTGTGCCATTAGCAGCTGCTACTTTAACCTCTTCAATTTGTGAAATAGGTAAATTACTTCTCATGGCAAATTTGGTATTTATAAATGAGACATCACTGCCACTATCTACTAAAGCAGTATCGTAGGTGTTACCAAACTTCAACCTCAATGTGAAGGTTTTTTCTTGAGAAGATATGCTAGTAAGAGCATGCATAGAAATTTGCAGTGTTGGAACGGGTTTAGCATCATGATATTCCCCTTGATCAGTGGTGTTTTCATCTTCTACAATTGACATTTCCTCTTGTCTATTCTTTTCCACCATCACTACTAAAAAAAATTGTTTTCCTTTGCAGACTTTGGCATGACCAGGAACCCATAGCTCCTTACACTTAAAGCACTTGCCAGTAGCTTTAAGTTCAACTATATTGTTTTGAACATTGTCCTTCTCTTTGGAATCCTTATTCCAAATTTTCTGTGTTTTGTAATTGCCACTGAATGGTTGTAGCTTCTTAACTAGAGGATGAGCTTGTTCCAGTCTTCTGGCATACCAAAAAGCATTAGTCAAGAAATTAGGTTTGTGACACTACAAGTGATGCTGAATTGGCTCTTGAAGTCCAGAGACAAAACTAGTAATGAAGTAAGAATCTTGTAGAGAAGGGTTGTCTCGCTTAACCAAGCCCATCAATTCTTCAAATTTAGTGATATATTCAGTCGCAGTGCCTGTTTGCCTTAACCCATGAAACTTTTCAATAACTTCATAAGATGATTCTTCATTAAATCTGTCACCAATCAATCTGCAGAATTGATGCCAAGGAATAGAAGTGGCATTGCACCCTATTCCTCTCCACCAGTATTCAGCTTTGGCCATAATGTACATTGCTACAATTTGTACTCTCTGTTCATTTTGAATTCCTACCAACTCAAAGTACTTTTCAGACTTTCTAATCCATCCATCAGGATCATGGCCATCAAACTTAGGGAATGATAATTTTGGGCCTTTAGCCACCATTTTCTGCTGCATCTGTAGTGAATTCCTGTTGGAAGGTTGCTGTGGAGTGTATGGTTTGAGTGGGTTGACAACTTGCGTATAGTGTTGATGGTGCTGGACTTGTTTGCTAATAAAGCCTCATATTGTAACTGTTCTTGTTTAGAATCATATGTAGCATTGGCCTGAATGAAAAAGTCCTCCAATTCTTTTGCTGTCCAAGGGTAATCAGCAATCCATTCCTCATCAACATCTCCTAATGGTGCCTTTGTGAACCAGGGAGTACCAATCATGTGTTGTATCTGTGTTGTCACATCAGGTGGAGGGGTGTAGACTTGTTGATGTGTTCTTGACACATCATTGCTCATGTACATAGACTTGTTTGCCTGGACAAGTGGTGTGGGGGAAACAACAGTAGTTTTGAATGCTGAACCTTTGTCTTCTGTCCCAGATGAGCTTGCTAAATTGTTGAGGCTAGTCAATATTTTATCCAAAGAAGACTCTAACACCTTGTTCTGCTCTTCTTGCTTCAATATGAAAGAATCCAAAGTAGATCTCAGTTTTTCCACTTCCTCAACCGAAGCATAACTAGATGCTCCACTATTCTCCTTTGTCAACATAGTCTCCAGCTTGGTGGATTCGGTTCAAGCAGTGCTTTCCCCAATTTGATCCACAAGCACTTCTACCGCCTGAGGCACGGATTGGCTAAGGAATTTTACACAGAAACGAGTTCTGCAACCCTCACCAAGAGTGTCTCCCACCATCACCTCCACAATCTAAAATCACACACAGCTACAGAATTTTACGCAAGAACAATGCCTTGCAACCCTCACTGCCGTGACTTCGACTGCTAATTTTTGGGGAAAAGGGGGATGTTCTCCACAGTTCCGGGTGGGAGGGTGGGATTTTAAGTGATTGAGTCACAACCACCTCTCACCTCACCAATCGGACTGAACCTGGGAGATTGGCTCTGGAATTGTTTGGATCCGGTCGCGGATGCCTGGCTCTGGATACCAATTGTCAGGACATGAGAAATCCGAGCAGGAATCGAGAGAGAAAAGAAGAACACAAGCCAAGATCGAGAGGGGAACATATATGAATTTCAGTAACTAGCAGTAGCAATTAACTGGCAAAACGAGAAGTTTAGTTACACCAGATCGCCATAGTGGCGCCAGAAGAACTACTGCTAAGCTAGAAATCGATATAGGGTTGGTTCTGATTCCATAATACCCTCTCCCGACCGCCAGACCAGCTATTACAACTCAGCTAAAACTGTAGAAGTAAAAGAACTTTTACACCTCTGAAAAAAGTTACTGTCGTCGGTCTGAAAACAACGGTGAAACACTACAGCGACGCAAGTGGACAATCTCAGCCGTTGGATGACACACGAACGGCTCACGGGAAGTCGATGAAGCATTATCTTGGATGCCGACTATGAGATTGCCTTCTGAATCGCTATTTGAATGGCTTGGGTGACTGAAGTTGTATCCTGACAAAGACAAATAGCTCCTGGGGGCAGTCAACGCCCTCGTCGGCGTCAGGATCGTCCAAGTGCGCCTCGACTCCTCTTTACCCACGAGATTCATACCTCCGTGTTGCTGATGAAACAAGCTCTCTCCCTATGGGTTTCGTTGGTTCCAGGCGGCGATTGGCGGGTGGCATTGCCTCGCGGTGGACGACAAGGACCGCGCGTACGCCTGGGGTAAGTGAACCCACTTCGTGGCACTGCCCGTGATTGATTTCTGGTTGGTTTGATGCAATATGCGTTAATGGTGCAGGGGGAACGAGTACGAGCAGTGCGCCAAGGAGCCTGAGAGGAAGGAGGACGGGACGAGGGCGCTCAGGAGGGACATCCCAACCCCACAGCGGTGCGCGCCCAAGCTCAAAGTCCAGCAAGTGAGTGGAATTTGATTCCTGTGCTGTGCTAACATTAGTGAGAATATTTTGAAACTTTAGCAATTTTAGTTGGTGCTCTGGTTGTAGGAAATCCTACAAATTGTGGATGGTATTGTTAGTTGTCACTTTGGCACATGCTTTGTTGCCAAAGAAGTAGTCTGGTTGCGAACCACATATGGGATAATTTATATGATGATGGAACTGGAACTTTTATAATGTTTCTTGTCCATATGAATTATTCATGTCTCCGAATGATGCTGCAACTTTGTCTCCTGCACTCATGATTTCCATTAGTTATCTTTTGGGTTGCTTATTCATTTGCTAATTCTAGGTAGCTGCTGGAGGCACACACTCTGTGGTTTTGACTCAAGAAGGTCATGTCTGGACTTGGGGCAGCCATGGCCTCCTGGTGATATGTACCGTGCCATACACCAAATCTTCAATTTGTTTTGTTATTTTCTCCTTGAATTTGTTGCGGACCATATGTCTTTTTCAGCAAGCAAATATCTACACCAGTACGTGTGTAAGGCCTTCAGAAAGTGAGGGTAATTGCTGTAGGCACATTCCATAATTTGGCACTAACAGAGGATGGAATTTTGTGGGTATGGGGTAATAATGAGTATGGTCAGCTGGGAATTGGAGATACCCAACCAAGATCACAACATATCCGTGTTGAGGGGCTATCTGATCTCTTACTGGTTAGTCATTCTGATTTCTTTTTTCTTTGAATTTCTGTTTCATTCTAAATTAGATGTAGAGTTTCTCAAGCCATTACCACACAAGCAAGTTAAGGCTGCCTTGGTGTCTAACTGAAATGATTTTGTTTCCAAACTTAGTTCTTTTATCCCAGCTAAAATTGACCTGCAAGGAGTTAAGCTTCATTCAGCTAACAAGTTTGCTCTTTCCGGGACTTCAAGTTGTAATCGTCACACATTAGCAATAATATGTTTGTTGTTGCTGATAAGTTGATAGTTTAACTGCACATTGGTTTCCTGATTTTTCACTTGTTACATGTACCCCTATGTCTATTTGCAGGTTGACATTGCTGCTGGAGGTTGGCATTCAACTGCACTGACTAACGAGGGAGAGGTATTCCTTGCCATCTTTTATATATACTGCTTTATTCTATCGAGCCACCAGATGACAAATATTTAATTGGCACCAGACTATTCTTGCATCCTATGAAATTGCATTCATGAAGGCTGTTGTAATGTTACATTGGACTGCAAATTCAGGCTTGCTGGGGTGTGGCACTTTGATCAGAAGCTGCTTGAGGAAGAGGCCTGAAGGAATGATTTGGATGCAGGGGTGTGGCACTTTGATCAGAAGCTGCTTGAGGAAGAGGCCTGAAGGAAGGAAACACCGTGGAGTAGGGTTGGAAGGTGCTTAAGGAAAGAGGAGTTTACTGATATCAGCATTTATATTTGTCGCTACATGTACATCTTTGAGAGGAAAGGTGTTGTTAATGTATAAATCAAATGGTGCAAATTAAATGGCTGTAATGGAATGGTACTTACGGACGGTGTTTTCTAGCTAGCCCGTGTGTGCGCACGGGTTGATTTACTAGTATATTAGAAGGTGAACTTCAATTTCATTTTGGCACGTGATAATTTTTGACCTTAGGATTCAATCAATCAAATCAGATTAGAAAAGGGGATGCTATGCCATATTAATTAACACCAGATTCTGTGCAGGAATCAATCGTTTATTTCCATGTCCATGTTGTCGATTTGTGGCTTGATTTCATTCACCGGTTATGCACGATTAGCATGGCAACCATTCAATTAATTTTGATAGCTGGATATGATTGCGCCCAGTGGGAAATGTCATGCAATCCTACCTAAACAAGAGACAATGTTCCTATGGGAGGATCCGCATATTAGGATAGAAATATGTGAAATTTTCAAACAACCAGAAGCTTGTCTCTGAGCAGTAATGATTAAGTAGAAGCTCGTTTGTAGCTCAGCTAGGAAATACAACACAAATATTTCCTCTCATATATAACCCATCCCCTGACGCTCCTAGAAACCTTTTTATACAGATGTATGTACACTAAATTGTCTCATGCATTTCCTAGACTTTTTACCGTAAGCCATTCACAATTCTGAAGCGAACAATATATAGATATATATACATGCACAACATAATAAATTATAAACTGTGAAAATAAAATTGGCATACCTCATAACTCCAAGACATCTCTGTAAACAATGTTCTTTGTTCCTTTTCCAGTGGATCCATATCCTTATTTTTTCTAGCAAGAACCCGTGTTGTCTCACGAGAAACACCTCTAGATAGAGCCATATACAGTTGCCCATGTAAAAAAACAAGCTCGGGGAGGTAGATACCTACATTTAGTATTGTCTGACCTTGTGCTTTGTTAATGGTCATAACGAAGCTTAAGCGAATAGGAAACTACTTGCGCTTGAACTTGAAGGGAAGAAATAGATCTTCAAAAGGTGACATTGGTATCCTGGGTATGAATATCTTTTCCTCTGCATGTTGGCCATTAACAATTTTAGCATCGATAGAATTTTTCTGAAATCCTCTCATGATCAATCGGGTGCCATTACAAAGGTCATTGTGAGGATCAAGATTACGGAGTAGGATAACAGGGCCACTGTGAGGATCGCGATTCTTGCAATTGCTCAGAGTTGATGGAAGCTCCCCGTACATGCTGTTGTGGTCTAAATGGAGCTCATTTAGTCTCTTGAGTTGACCTATGGAGTCCGGGATATTTTCACTTAGACCATTTCTCCCAAGATCAAGTGTGACAAGACATGTGAGCTTGCTGATGCCACTGAGTGATCCTTCTAACCGATTATCATGAAGAGATAGGTGCTCCAATGATGTAATATTGAAGATCACATCTGGAAGAGTGCCACTGATGTTGTTGTGCCCAGCTTTGAGAGACGTCAGCATGTAGCAACTACTAAGCTCTGGAGGGATGCTTCCGCTGAATTGGTTGTAACTGAGTTCAAGCACAGCAAAGGATGGCGCACTAAAACATAACTTAGTCGGTATCTGCCCACTAAAGCTGTTGTTGCTGACATTGAGCACAACCAGACTCTTCATCAACTCCCATGGGGAGGATGGAAACCTTCCTGTAAATTTGTTACTTGAGATATTCAGTACCTGCAGTAGTAGGAGGGTTGAAGATTGCAGCTCTTGCAGATCTCCATTGAGTTGGTTGAAGCTGACGTCGAGGACAAGAATGCTGTTGGAGAACATCAGCTCTAGCGGTATGCTTCCGGACAAGTAGTTTTGGGACAGACTTTGGTGCATGAGACCAGTGAGGTTGCCAAGGGAAGCTGAGATGTGCCCCTGAAGTCTCCTAGAAGCCAGAAAGATACCTGTGACTGTCATATCTGAATTGCAGCTGATTCCTTCCCATTTGCAGCAATCTGTGGTATTCTCCCAGGAACCGCTGAGGCCTCCTTCGTAGGAGAGATCAGCGATGAACTGGAGCAAGGAGCTCCTCTCCTGCTCGATGCATGAGGTGGCAGAGAAGCAAAGTAGAGAAGAATCAAAAGAGCAGGAGTTCGTGGCATGGCTAGCCTGCTGATTTTGCTGCTGCACGAAGGGTGAAGTATTTGCTTGATGATTTGCAATATGCTATCTGCATTCTAAGGGTCTAATTTGGAGCGATACTTGTTCAACTGTGTGTATTCAGAGCTGTTTGCTTCTGAAGTAATCCGAGCAAATGCTTAGTGTATCGGTCATTTGTGTCGAGCAATGCTTGGGAGTCTTGGTCTTTTGTGAAGTCCTTGACAGGCAATGTATATGCTACCTTCTAGCCAGGACCGTCCATGCCATGGCCAGCAGAGCACGCAGCTGCACAGGCCTGCAATTGGTGCCCCTACATTTAACATATCTCTTAATTACTGTACTAGTATGTTCAAACTAGGAATGGATGGTCCTGTAAAATTTCATTCTGGCCCTGAGCTGAGCACATTCCCCACCATTGCCCCTTTGCTGCTGCATATCCTGTTTCCCTAGTGAAATCAACTCGCCACCTTTCTTCCAAAATCATCCCATTAGTAAATGATGAATCAGTTCACTCCACTCTTGTGTATGTATTTTGTGTTTCCTCTTGGGTTCAAGCATTTCCTTTTTGCCCCCTGAAATTTGTACATCAACTGATCAATTCTGAGCTGGTTTGTGTTGTTTGGTCGTCAAAGCATGACTTTGCATGAGTTCAAAAAAAAAGGAGCATGATTTTGTATTAAGAGGCTTTGCAAGCCATATGTAAAAAATGTTAGATGCATATGTGGAAATTCTATCCGGATGATGTATTTGGATAGACAATTGGTGCTAGTTTCGTACTCTTTGCAAGAGCATGGTTCTGGAAGGCGTCATTTTTTAGAAACAACTGCTATTCATATGCAGGGCTGGCTGGTTGGTTGAAGGACGGTGAGGTCAGCAATTCTCAAGGATTCGTGAAATTGAAGTTATGAAGACGTATGGAAGACGAGCAAGATTCAGTTACTGCAGCGTGAACTACGAGTCGGACCATCTGGTGCCGCAAATTGCAAGAGTGGCTTCTGTTGTTTTAGATGCTGCATCATGTTCTTGTTGTACTTCATTGGGCCAGTAGTGTAACCAGGCTGCTCCAGTACAGTTGGAGACTAGGCACTTAGGCAGGCAGGTCACTTGACTAGCTAGTTGACTGGACCAGCCTGCGGTTGTTGTATTGCGGTCGTATGTGAAAGAGCGATGCCAATGCCAGAGCTAATCGTGTGAACTGTGATGAGGGACTCCAGTATGAAGTCGAGTATGAAACTGTCAGGTCGCCATCTCATGTGAGGTTTTGTTCTGATGAGCAATGAAGGTTAACCTGCCTGTTCTATCTGTTCTGTCAATCTGGGACCGATGGAGTTTTCTCGTTTGAACTTTTGAGGCCTGGACGTACCACAACACCATGTTACAGGGAATTGGTTAACAGGCATAAAAAACAATGAGAGGTGTTTGATTTTTGTTGGGGTCGCAGCTCTAATGTAGGCAATCTGTGTACACGTAATGATTTAATTTTTGAGAAAAAATAGTTTATCTCTTTTATGCATGGGAGTATATTGGCTATGATTTTGATCCCTATTACAGCGTGAGAACTCAAGGAAGATTGTCCGTTTGGCAAGCAAGACGTTGGAGATCGTAGTCTTAGATATCTTTGCTAAGAATGGATGGAGAAGCAATAATAGAATTTGCTTTTGATCTTCTCCTTTTCATCCGCGTACTATTTTCCCTTTTAATTGTAATCAGCTTATGAGATGAAAATGCTGTAAAAATTTGGCTGCGTACGGTCATCTAAAAAAACAACACCAGGATGCAGATTCAGATTTCAGAAGCTGCCTTCTCTCCTGTTGATATTCCAGGAGCTTTAACATCTGCTGTTTTCGTAATCCTCTGAGCAAATAACTGAACTGCCTCACAAAAGTGGCATCTGAAATTGGGGATGCTATGCACACGAACAGACACATTTGTAAACATGAACAGCACAGAAGATGATTAACCATTGTACGTTAAGCTAACATTTTGTCTGACCTTGACAGAAATGTGTAAAATTCTCTGACAAATCTGTCAGGCCAAATCATACACAGCTTTGCCAAGCATATTCGGCGAAGAAGCAGCCTCGGGGGCTGTCGCTAAATAGAACGACAACCAGGGTGGTCGGTAAATGAAATACCGACCGGCATGGGTGTATTTATAATCGTTCGATCGGGATCAGACGGTCAAGAGTTAAACTGGGGGGAAGTAATTCTTGCGAAGAGAACCCTGAGGAGTTCTTGCTCGTACGGCAGTCGTCTCGCCATCCCCTTTCCTCGGTAACTCCTCCCGCGGCAGTCCCCGCCCGGCGCCGAGGCAATGGCGGCGGCGGCGGCGGGCGCCATCGCCTCTCATCCGTTATATATGTTCATCCCCCAGTACCTCTGCCTCTCCCGCGCCATACGGCGGCTCACCGCACCCGCCGCCATACCTCGCCTGAAGGGGCGGCGGGGAGTTGCAGCGGCAGCTCGGGATCGATGGTTTCTTGTTGCAGGTGAATAGCGCAACACTCTAGTCGAATATTGTATCGGCATTGGATTATATTCAGTCATTGCGAAACTTTTTTTTAATAACTCTTATTGCAGCGGCAAGCGGCCACTCTTAAGCTCCTTGTGCTCCGATAGGATTTGCCCGTTTTAACATTTTTTGTTGTACGCAGAGAAAACGAGTGGATCGCGAGATTTATTTTGTTCAGTGCAAGGTTCCTGAGCTAATTTGAAGATTGCAATTTTTCTGTGTTGAGTCTCACTTTACTGTTAGAGTAGCTTAGGTTGTGATTTTTCTTTTCTTTTCTTCTTTTACTCTGTGTGGATAGATATGAAATGCTTCACTATCGTAGCATCATCTGACACATTAGAATCACTTGTTCAGTTAGCTGTCCTTGATGAAACTCTCTCAGAATGTAGCTATTGTTGCTTAAAAGTTTGCCTGGTTTTAGACTACTCTGTTTCCCTACGTATTTAAATGTTTCTTTTCTAGTGTTCAAAACAATCAGTTAAACATGGTTTGCATGGCACTCACCGATCTGCGGGGGTACTGCGCCTGCAAGTTTGTTTCTGCCCAGTATCAGTGCTCTAGGGAAAGCAGTGAGTGCACTGTATTCGTGTGATCAGTCCCTATAGATAGACATGCATATGAGTCTTATGTACAAATGGGCTGCAGTAGATTGACAACATGAAGAAAGCAAAACATTGATTTTTTTCATTGAGCTCTTTTATGTACACTTGTTCTATACAAATGATGAAGCATACAGCGATTGATGGATCCTTTAAAAGGCAGATGCCAATCGCAGGTGTCAAAAGAGACATATCTTGAGAATATCTATGAACTGAGAATGTTCAGGAGGGTAACCCTGCTCTGGATCAATCTCCTGAACAGAAGTCCTGCTCCATCCTCAAGATCTTTGATGTTGCACTCTAACACCTGCAACTGCTCCTCCTTGCAAACAACTGAAGTTTTCTTCTGGAATGCCTTCAGGACAATAGAGGATCTGGGCATTGCGATTTGCTTGGCCAGGAGCTGCACTGTTGACTCAAGAAGAGAGGTAGTGATCTCTCTAGCCTCGCTCAACAGCCTCAGGATTCTGCAGTCCTCCTTGTCAGAGGTAATCTTCTTTGCAGCCTTCTTGAAATGTTTCTTCGCCTTCTTAATCAACCGGAAGTAAGACTGGATCTTGGCTTGAACTGCTGCATCATCTCCTTTTCTGAGAGACACCTGCAGATCTTGGACGATGGCCTTCAACTCGGCAAAGTCCTCATGCATGGCATTGCAGAGATCCAGTAGCTCAAGAGAGTATTCCATCTCTCCATCCAGCAACCTCCTTTGCTGGGAGGAGCAAACTTGGTTGCTAGGGAGGCACATAACCTCCTCAATGGAGCTGTAGATGTCTCCAAGCTTCCTCAGACCATCGCAGGTTGTCTCGATGGTCATTGAGGACGAAGAGGTGCATGCCTCTAGGACTTGTAGCTCCTCCTCAACTTTGGAGGCAGGCCTAGAAGGAAGACTGGTTGATCTGTGGTGGTAAGCCATGACTTTTGATCGAGCCCTTTGCTGTGTGTGGTTGAGGAGATGAGAAGCTGATGTAGCAGATGTTGGTTTGAACATGCTTGGCCTTCAGGGGAGGCCTATTTATACTGAAGAAGCATGTGTGACAGCATCATATTGATAGTGGACACATAGAGTTATGCCATTTCAATTGCCCAGCATATGGAATCTGTTTCCTTCATCTACCATGTGTTGTTCAATTTTTTAGTGCATCATCTATCCTACCAATGAGCTATCACATTGTCATGTTCCAGCTACTGGCAGCAACAATCAACAGGTTAGTTCACTTCACCGGTAGATCCTTACATGATTGCATGCCCTGAAATTATTTTTTAGTGGATTGCTAACCAATTATTACGATGACAAGCGTGTTATGGAGCTGCTATGCAATTCTTAATTTGAGTAGATGCCCTATTAAGCACAATTCATGCTACTTACACGCTCAACCTCGCGTGTTGGAGCTGACTTGTTTTCGATTTGGGCAGCAAGATCCACTGCACGAGGATCCTTTGCTTGTTGCTGGGCCAACACATGGCATCTGTATCACATGCCTATCTGATAGTAAAACATTTCAAAGATCAACTTGAACAACAAACTGCTCCTTTAAAACGTCAATAATGATGAGCATCTTCTGGGTACTCTTTGGTGAAAAAAAATTAAGATAACTGAATCGTCCAAACATCACAACATAACAGCACAATGGGAATTCATAAGCAGTGAATTTGACAGCAGGAAATTGACAAAAAATTTTAACTTTCTTTTCACTAATTTTCTGTACAGTTGCTCATTTACAGGTACGCTACAAAATTGTTTGATGATCAGCAGATCCTCTAAAATACGGATGCCAATCGCAGGGGTTTGTGGTTGGTGCACGATCTATCTATAAACTGAGAGTGTTGAGGAGAGAAACTCTGCTCTGGATCAATTTCCTGAACAAAGTCTCGACTCCGCTCTCGAGATCAACAATAACCAACTCCATCTCCTGCAAGTGCTCCTCCTCGCATGTTACTCTTCTTTTGTGGAAAGTCTTGGATAAAAGGGACCATTTGCTAGAGCTTGGTGTCACAATTTGCTTCGACAGGAGATATGGCAAGGATTCAAGCATGGAGATTCCAATCTCTCTGGCTTCAGCCAACTGCTTGACCACCCTGCAGCTGTCCTGGTCAACTGTAGTAGGCTTCTTGCTGATTTTCTTGAACTGTCTCTGCATGTTCTTAACCAAGCGGATGTAAGACTGGATCTTGGCTTGAAGAGTGGAGTCATCTCCTCTCTTGATGATCAGCTGCATCTCCTGAATGCTTGTCTTGAGCTCAGAAAAGTTCTCTTGCATGGCGTTGCAGAGATCAAGCAAGATGAGGGACTTCTCAAGCTCTTGCTCCACTGTTTTCCTCTGTTGTGGCCGGCAAAGACTAACTTGGCCACTTGGTGAGCACATCATCTCTTCGATGTTGTTGTAAAGTCCTCCAAGCTTCCTGATACCATCGACCACTTTCTCAGGGGTAGTGGAAGAAGAAATGGTTGCCTTGAGGCTCTGCAGCTGTTCTTCGATGTTGATTTCTTCAGAGCGAAGGCTGGAAGGCAAACTTACAGATCTGAGAATGGAAGCCATGGCTGCAACTAGAGCTGCAGTGCTTTTCTTGTGTTCTTTGGAAATGGTGGTGAAGAGAGAATGGAGAGAAGCTGAGCTGCAATGGTGTCGACCAGGCTATGGTTTTCCGGCATATATAACCAAGGAAGCTGAAGATGTGGCATTGCAACCCTGCCGACAAGAAGAATATTGCCACTGATGAAGCGCTGTGCTTTTGCAACATAGCCACAGATGTCCACGAGAGGTTGATGCTTTCTGTGTGTTTACCCTGAGCAAGAGGAATCTCTGAAGATGATCTGATGAAGCTGTCATAGTTCCATGTCCCAGTTATCAGCAGCAACTCGTCTGCACGAGTGCGTTCTTTATATTGAGATCTAGATCATGAGATCGGTGACCATGGCAAGCTGTGGCATTGCGTGTTGTCTCATGTTGGTAGGAGGAATCAGCAAGGCAGCTTACTCTAGTACCGAACCTTGCCATGGTCTGGCACTCCCATAGTGTCAGTGATGTGTTGCAATTGGCTGTAGCTGGCATGCTAGTAGCTTTGGAGAGCAAGATCCACTCTGCAAGCATCTTTGCTGCTTGTTCAGCAGACACATCTCGTGTGACTACCATGACCGTCTTAGTTCCGGATTGCAAATAGAGAAGCCAGATACTATTATACTTATTGTTGCCCTGCAACAGATACAACTTTTTTTGTAATAATATGGATTGGAATTTGGAACTTTATTGCAAACATAAATGTGTTCTCTATCTTACTCACATAATTGCATGCACAAGAAGTGATGTGTACAAGAGGAAATGTAACAAAAACTTTTGTTTTTGTTTCTCGCTTGACTAATTTTTGTACATTTCTCTCGAAAATAAAAAAAAAGTTTGCAAAATCAGTGAACCTTCACTGCAGGCTCCAAAGCTCCTTCGCATCACTGTCATGTTCCTCCTGCCTGCTGTGCTTTCGACATTTAGAATCTGAGTTTTGCAATCTCAAGAAGACTCATGTGCCGTCCAATTTATAATGCGTTAGGTCTTAACTGAATCACATTGCCATGCTGTATGTATTGGCAGCAAGAATCAGCATGGCAGCTTATTCTAGGTGTCCTACGTGTTATTCCATCAGACTTCTGAACAATTATCAATTGCAAGCTCAAGTCTCATGGCTGGAGCTGGCATGCTATCAGTTAAAGAGAACATGATCCACTTTACAAGGATCTTGTGCCTTCTGTTGAGCTACATCTCATGTGCAGTTCTTAACGTTGATCGAACCACTAACTATTTTTTTTATGACACTAAAATGAAGTTTAGCTTTATTTTCTGGACAATAAAAGAAAAGAGCAAAAAATTGACACCGTGAAATGGATCGGAACTTATGCCTTTTCTCATTGAGTATATTTATGTACATTTTCCCATATATACATCAAAACTTTGTTTCGATGATTAGCCAATCCTCTAAAAGGCGGACGCTAATCACGAGGAATCTTCTGAGTTGGTGTATGACCTACAAGCTAAGAGCATTCAGAAGAGAAACCCTGCTCTGGATCAGTATCCTGAACAAAGTCTCAAGTCCGCTCTCAAGACCGACAATGTCCAACTCCAACTCCTGCATTTGCTCTTCATCGCACACAACTCTTCTCTTCTGGAACGCCTTGGAAACGAGAGACCACTTGCCAGAGCTTGGTGTGACAATTTGCTTCGACAAGAGTTGCAATGAAGATTCAAGCATCGAGGCAGCAATCTCCCTGGCTTCAGACATCGTCTTGATCAACTTGCAGCTTTCCTGATCAGCTGCAGCGGACTTCTTGTTGATCTTCTTGAATTGTTTTTGTGTCTTCTTTGCCACACGAATGTAGGACTGGATCTTGGTCTGAACAGCTGCATCATCTCCTCTCTTGAGAGCCAGCTGCATGTCCAGGATGATTTCCTTGAGTTCTCCAAAGCTCTCTAGCATGGCGTTGCAAAGGTCAAGCACAACAAGGGAGCGCTCGAGCTCTTGCTCCACTGCCTTCCTCTGCCGTGAAACTTGGCTGCTCGGTAGGCTTGCAAGCTCACCGATGCGGTTGTACACTTCTCCAAGATTCCTCAAACCATCACACATGGTTCCAATGGTAGAAGAAGATGAAGAGATAGTTGTGTTCAAGCTCTGGAGCTGTTCTTCGACGTCGATTTCATTGGAGCGAGGACTGGAAGGCACACTGGCTGATCTGAGGTGGCAAGCCATGGCTGTAGTGGAAGCTGTAGTGCTTTCCTTTTTCTCTAGAAGTGGAAAAGAAGAGAAGCTGCTGCAATGGTGTCCATCCGGCTATGGTTTGCCTCTATATATAACAGAACAAGCTGAAGAAGTGCTATCGATGACCTTGTAGACAGCAAGAATCTCATCGATGATGAGGTGCTGTGCTGCGGCGACAAAGCCAAGCTGTCCCCATGTTTTTTGCTTGTTCAGCTTTAGAAGCATCTCTAACTGTAGTTGAACTAATGATCAGCGTGGCATGTTTCGATAATTGGCGGCAAACTCATCTGCACGAGTGCCTAGTTTAATGATAGATTCAGATTGTGAGAAGAGTTGCCTGCTATTGAAAAGTTTACTTCAGCATTCATGGTTCTTCATGCTGCACT
Organism: Setaria italica; assembly: GCF_000263155.2. Taxonomy (NCBI): domain Eukaryota; kingdom Viridiplantae; phylum Streptophyta; class Magnoliopsida; order Poales; family Poaceae; genus Setaria; species Setaria italica. The sequence goes on along the minus strand of NC_028450.1, from coordinate 7,416,332 downwards.
GTCCTGCCTGCTGGCGCTTCCAACATTTGGAATCTGAAGTTTGCAATTTCAAGATGATCCACATGCTGCTCAAGTTTCTTAAGAGTTGGATCTAACCAAACCACATAATCATGTTCCAAGTATTGGCAGCAAGAATCAGAATATCATCTTATTCTAGAGGTAATCAATTATCAATTTAGTTGGCATGCTATCAGTTAAGCAGAGCAAGATCCAATTCAGAAGGATCCTGTGCCTGTTGTTGAGCCACATCGCATGTGAATATTGACAGTGTCCATCTCATCAAACAACTACTAATTTCCTTTACAATACCATAAATAAAGAGTTAAAGGGACTTTTTTTTCAACACAATACTTTATCTGAATCTCCCAATTTAAGGTTATAGTTTAGAAATTTAGCTGTCTTCTGTGTCAAGTTTGGACCCAAAAAAAAAACAAACACACAAAGATCAGACAATGTTGACAACATCAAATGGATCAAAACTTTGCTCTTTCATTGAGTATCTTTCTGTACACTTTGTCTCATATATACATCAAAATTGTTTCGATGATCAGCCAATCCTCTAAAAGGCGGATGCTAATCGCAGGAATTCAGAGTTGGTTGGTGTATGATCTTTCTACAGGCTAAGAGTGTTGAGAAGCGAGACCCTGGATTGGATCAGTCTCCTGAAGACAATCTGGAGTTCGCTCTCAAGATCAACAATCTCCAACTCCAAGACCTGCAGTTGCTCCTCCTTGCACGCGACTCTCTTCTTCTGGAATGCCTTGGAGACAAGAGACCACTTGCTAGCACTCGGCATCAAGATCTCCTTTGACAGGAGGTACAATGTCGATTCCAGCATCGACAGAGCAAGTTCTCTTGCTTCAGACAATAGCTTGATCACCCTGCAGTTATCAGTGTCAAGAGCAACCTTGCTGTTGATCTTCTTGAACTGCTTTTGCGCCTTCTTGACCGAACGAGCGTAAGACTGAGCCTTGGCCTGAACAGCCACATCATCTCCTCTCTTTAGGCCCAATTGCATCTCCTGGATGCTCGTCCTGAACTCTGCGAAGCTTTCTTGCATGGCATCACAGAGGTCGAGCAAGACGAGAGAGCACTCAAGCTCCTCCTCCACTGCCTTCCTTTGTTGACGCTGGCTGCTGGGAAAGCAAATGAGCTCATCGATGCAGCTGTAGATGGTCCCGAGCTTGGACAGACCATCAATCATGGTTTGGATGGTTGCAGAGGGAGAAGAGATGGCTGCTGTCAGGCTCCGGATCTGTTCCTCGACATTGGTTCCGTTGGAGCGAGGGCTTGAGGGCACACTCGCGGATCTCAGGTGGCAGGCCATGCTTTTGAAGTTGGAATGGAAGCGAAGTTATGAAGACTCTTTTTGCTGGAGATCAAAGAGAAGTACTGAAATGTTGTCTTCCCAGCTTTGGCTTCCTCTTTATATAGGGAAAGAGGTTGAAGCAACCGCACAGCTGAACCAGCAGACAGCAAGAATCATTATCATGTGTAAATCGTGGTGAGCTGCGACAGAAGCCACTCAACCAAAGAGGCATCGCTGGTTGAGCTTGATTAGGAGGCTGTCATGTCTGCATTACGGGTGACAAACTGAACTGCACGGGTGAAGGGCCATCGTGTTTAGTAACAGATTCAGATCGTGACCGATTAATTAACATGCAAGTTGCTGGTGGAAGAACGAATAGCTAGTTGACTTTGCCTCACCTCCAGGTCACAAGACATGTTTAACCAGCTGATCAAGCACTGCACAACGGATTAAGGATAGTCTTTGTCCTATGTTTCTGTTTCAACTTTCAAGTGTATAATATGTGCACGCTTTGCAATGGATATCCATCTCTCCAGAAAATTGTGAGAAAAAATATGATTTTTTAGAGGGAAAGAACAGAAAACAGAAGAGAAGAGAAATCGTCACTCATGTTGTATCAGCACAATTCCCTATTTTGTTCAGACTTCACGGTGGTTTTCTGGGGTAACGAGACACAAGTAAATATCTGCTGAAGTTACATTTGATTTTCTAACGAATCATCTATGCAAAATATTTCGATACGAAGAAAATTTACCTTCAGTGCAAACATTTGTTTAAACAAGCATAAACCAAATCTCAATTTGCTAGCACTCTCCAAATAATTTTGCACGAGAAGAATAGTAGTAGTAGTAACATATATAAGCAATGTTGTAAAATGGCATGTCATGCCCACAAGGCCATGAGCTAGTGCACTTTTTAACTAATATTTCGAAGGGATCTGCAGCTAGATTAAAATGCAACAAAGGGGATAATTTTCTCAGGATAGACATAACTTCACATGAGTTAGCTTTGCAATTTCGTTGAAAAGTATTTGGAAAATAGTCAGTACATTCATAGTGCTATTTTTCACGAGCAACTAAGAGCCTAACCTCAGTTTAGCTGGCTTCAAATTTTTTTTCTCCGAATCCTGCTCTGTTCCTTGTGTTGTGAAATGTGAAGCAGGTCCCTGCAAGGGAATTTGGATCAGATTGAGAATAACTGAGATACTGATCACGCAGGTGGCGTGATTTAACGCTGAAGTACTCAAGAGAATACTACTAGCTACAGTAGGGAACTAAAGGAAGCAAATCGACCCCGTTCATGGAAGAGGGGAGGCGGCGGATGGAGGCTCACCAGTTGCGGCGACGGCGACCAAGGGCTGCGAATCACACGCCGTCGACCCAGGTTCGTATGCGAAACGGGCTGCGGTGGCGACTGGGGACCTTGGAAGGCGGGCGGCCGGCCGGCCGTCCCGCAGAGCCTCCGCCCCGGTTGTCCTCCGCCAGTCCGCCTCACCTCGCCGCCCCAATTTTACGGGTGACTTTGGTTGGGCTTTCCAACCTGTTTTTCTTTTGGTTTAACCAAAGGGCCTAAAAGCTCTACGTGCTTTTACCTAAAAGCTACTTTTACTCTAGTACAAAATCAAAAGTATCTTCCCCTTGCTTTCAAGTGCTTTTGGGGTAAAAAATTACCCACCTGACACTGATTATGAAGGTAACGATTCGTTTTTTGCCCCCATCTATTTCTCCCATCACGTCCGTCCGCTCCTCCCGTCACCGACCCGTCGCCGCACCCCGCCACCCGTCACCGCCGGACGCTGTCCGCCGGCCCGCCGACCCGGCGCCGCACCCCGCCGCCCGTCATCGTCGGACGCTGTCCGCCGGCCCGCCATCCGCCGGCCCCGGACGCCGGTCGCTCCCGCCGACC
>NC_028450.1:7285102-7413018 GCF_000263155.2 Setaria italica | reverse complement strand
CAGCTCCTCTAACCAAACGGTCCTCTGCTTTTCCCACAGCTGCTTTCTCACAGCTGCTTTTCCACAGCCCACAGCTCACAGCAGTTTTTCTAAAAGCCATAGCCCAACCAAACACACCCACGTATGAGACCACCTAACTTACTTTCGTAAAACCCCCTAAAATGGATCGCGACTATTGATCGCGATCCAATATTTTACACAAAACCCCCAAATCGGATCTCGATTGATAATCGCGATCCAATTTTTACATAAAACCCCCTATATTGGATCGAGATTAATAATCGCGATCCAATATTTTGCATAAACCCCCTAAATCGGATATCGATTATTGACCGCGACCCAAATATTTGCAGAAACCCCCTAACTGTTTGCAGATCAGTCCTCATGTACTTCTGCTCTCTCCCCGTGGCATCAGTTCCCGTCCGCCGCCGGAAGAGGCCGGAGTTCTGGAGGTGGGAGAATCGACAGATAGCATCTCTACCTCATCGTGGGTTTCCTGAATCCTGATCCTTTCCTCCGCCCACCGTTCCTCTGTCCCTTCTGCGCCGTGCAGCGGCATGCCGGCATCATCCGCGCCGTGCCAACCTGCGCCCTCCCCCTCCAGCCGCCGCCGACCTACTCCGTGAATGGAGGTACGTTTGATTGATTTGATGCAGCTGAGTGCCTGAGATCGCTTGGATTTGGTTGCATTCTGCACCTTTTGCTTACCGCTGCTTTGTGTCTTGCATTCAGTAAGCTGCAGAATCAGTAGCTGCGTAACATGTTTGGCAATGCATACGACAAATGTTGTTGGATTAAAGGAATTTCAAAGCGGAAAAGAAGAGAAGCCACTGCAATGGTGTCGATCCGGCTATGGCTTGCCTCTATATATAACAGAACATGCTAAAGAAGTGCCATCGCTGACATTGTAGACAGCAAGAATCTCATCGACGATGAGGTACTTGGCTGCAGCGACAAAGCCAGCAATCCAGATGTTTTTTTTTTGTTAAAGCTTTAGAGGCATCTCTTCTAACTTTAGTTGAGCTAATGATCAGCGTGGGATGTTTGGATAATCAGCAGCAAATTCATCTGCACGAGTGCCTAGTTAAATGATAGATTCAGATCGTGAGGAGAGATGCCTGCTGTTGACTTCACCATTCATGATTCTTCATGCCCCAGCATTTAGAATCTGAAGTTTCTGATTTCAAGATGATCCACATGCGTCAAAATTTCTTAAGCGTTGGGACTAACCGAACCACATCATCATGTTCCGAGTATTGGCAGCAAGAATCAGAATATCATCTTACTCAATGGCTAATCAATTATCAATTGAGCTGGCATGCTATCAGCTAACCAGAGCAAGATCCACTTCAGAAGGATCTTGTGCCTGTTGTTGAGCCACATCGCATGTGAATATCGACAGTGTCCATCTCATCAAACAACTACTAATTTCCTTTACAATACCAAAAATAAAGAGTTAAAGGGATTTTTTTCAACACAATACTTTATCTGAATCTCCCAATTTAAGGTTATAGTTTAGAAATTTAGCTGTCTTCTGTGTCAAGTTTGGACCCAAAAAAAAAACAAACACACAAAGATCAGACAATGTTGACAACATCAAATGGATCAAAACTTTTCTCTTTCATACAGTATTTTTCTGTACACTTTCTCTCATATATACATCAAAATTGTTTTGATGATCAGCCATTCCTCTAAAAGGCGGATGCTAATCGCAGAGAATCTGAGTTGGTTGTTGTATGATCTTTCTACAGGCTAAGAGTGTTGAGAAGCGAGACCCTGCATTGGATCAGTCTCCTGAAGACAATCTGGAGTTCGCTCTCAAGATCAACAATCTCCAACTCCAAGACCTGCAGTTGCTCCTCCTTGCATGCGACTCTCTTCTTCTGGAATGCCTTTGAGACAAGAGACCACTTGCTAGCACTCGGCATCAGGACCTCCTTTGACAGGAGGTACAATGTCGATTCCAGCATCAATAGAGCAATCTCTCTTGCTTCGGACAATAGCTTGACCACCCTGCAGCTATCAGTGTCAAGAACAACCTTGCTGTTGATCTTCTTAAGCTGCTTCTGCACCTTTTTGACCAAACGGGCAAAAGACTGAGCCTTGGCCTGAACAGTCACATCTTCTCCCCTCTTGAGACCCAATTGCATCTCTTGGACGCTTGTCCTGAGTTCTGCGAAGCTCTCTTGCACGGCGTTGCAGAGGTCAAGCAAGACGAGAGAGCGCTCAAGCTCCTCCTCTACTGTCTTCCTCTGTTGACGCTGGCTGCTGGGAAAGCAAATGAGCTCATCGATGCAGCTGTAGATGCTCCCGAGCTTGGACAGACCATCAATTATGGTTTCAATGGTCGCAGAGGGAGTAGAGACGGTTGCCTTCAGGATCTGGATCTGTTCCTTGACATTGGTTCCGCTGGAGCAAGGGCTGGAGGGCACACTCGCGGACCTCAGGTGGCAGGCCATGCTTGGAATGGAAGGGGAAGTTATGAAGCCTCTTTTTGCTGGAGATGGAAGAGAAGTCAAGCTGCTGCAACTGTGTCTTCCCAGCTTTGGCTTCCCTCTTTATATAGGGAAAGAGGTTGATGCAACTGCACAGCTGAACTAGCAGACAGCAAGAATCAATCTCATGTGTGATCATGGTGAGCTGTGACAGAAGCCACTCAACCCAAGAGGCATTGGTGGTTGAGCTCAATTAGGAGGCTGTCATGTCTGCATTATGGATGGCAAACTGAACTGCACGGGTGAAGGGCTATCAAGTTTAGTATCAGATTCAGATCGTGACCAATTAATTAACATGCAAGCTGCCGGTGGAAGCTACAAACAGCTAGTTGACTTCTCTCACCTCCAGATCCCAAGACATGTTTAAGCAGGTGATCACAGCATTGCACAACGGATCAGTGATAGCCCTTGTCCTAATGTTTCTGTTTCAGGTGTATAATACACGCACGTTTTGCAACAGATATCCATCTCCCCTAAAAATCGTGATATAAGATATTATTGTTTAGAGGGAAACAGTAGAAAACAGAGGAGAAGAGAACTTGTCACTTGTGTTTACACTTGACAGTGTGTTTTATGGGGTAAAGAGACACAAGTAAATATTTACTGAAGTTACATTTGATATTTGATTTTCTAAGGAATCATCTATGCAGAATATTTCACTACTATGAAAATCTACCTTCAGTGCAATCATTTGTTTAAACAAGCAAACACCAGATCTTAAGTTTTCTAGCACTCTCCAAATAATTTTTCACAAGAAAAATAGTATGGTAATGTCATAGGAAATCTGTAAAATGGCAAAGCGACGCTTTCTACGATATGTGGAACTAAGTGCTCGCATGCCCACAAGGCTATGAGCCAGTGCACTTTCAACCAAGATTTCTAAAGGATCCTCAGCTAGATTAAAATGTAAAGGGGGGTAATTTACTCAGAACAGAAATAACTTCACACGAGTTAGCTTTGCAATTTTGTTGAAAGTGTTTGTAAACAATCAGTACATTTACAGTGCTATCTTCACGAGCAACTAAGCCTGACCTCATTTCAGCTGACTTCAACCTTTCTCCTCCTGATCTATTTCTTGTGCTGTGAAATGTAAAGCAGGTCCCCTGCAAGGGAATTCGGACCACAGATTTCCTCGAGACGTCGATGCTTCCGCTTCTAGAAAACATGGATGCCGTGAATGATTCGCTCTGGAATGAAGAATAAATGTGAGACTGATTACGCAAGCGACATGATTTAACGCTGAAGCTAATCGACCGCGTTCATGGAAGTGGGGAGGAGGCGGGCGGAGGCTCACCAGTTCGTCCGTTCGCCTCCGGTTGCCGCGGCCAAGGGCCGCGAATCACACGCCGGCGAACCAGTTGCGGATGCGAAACGGGGTGCGGTGGCGACCTTGGAGGGCGGCCGGCCGGTCGTCCTGCAGCGCCTCCGCCGCCGTTGTCCTCTGCGCCGCGGCTCCGCATCCCATCGCCCCCAGGCCCCAGCTCCCCAAGATTCCAGCCAATTTTACGTATGAACCCCTAAATATTTTCATAAAACCTCCAAAAATGGATCGCGATCCAGTATTTTGCAATAAACCCCTAACTTTTAGCATAGCAGTCCTCATTTGCTTCGGCTCTCCCCATGGCCCATAACATCCGTTCCCGTCCACCGGCGGCCGGCGCCGCCGCCACAAGAGGCCGGAGTTCAGGTCGTGGGAGTATCGCCAGATAGCATCTGTCCCTTCTCGTGCGCTGGGAACCGCACCCATCCGTGCGCCATCGGTGGGGACTCGGGAGTGGCCCCAAATCACCGCTGCGCCCTCCCCCTCCGGCCGCCTGCGACCTACTCCGCGATTAAAGGTAAAGGCTAAACGTTTGATTGATCCGATGCAGCTTAAATATTGGATTCGGTTGCACTCTGCACCTTTTTCTTGCCCCTTCTTGCATCTTGTGAAATGATGCAGTTTATGGTTGTTTGGGCGATTGCAAAGCATTTAGTACACTGCAAAATCAGTAGCGCTGCATAACATGCTTGGCAAATGGCAATGCATACAACAAATGCTGTTGGTTACAGGAATTTCAGAGTGGAAAAGAAGAGATGAAGCCGCTGCAATGGCGTCGATCCGGCTATGGCTTGCCTCTATATATAACAGAACAAGCTGAAGAAGTGGCATCGGTGACCATATAGACAGCAAGAATCTCATCGATGGTGAGGTGCCTGTGCTGCAGCGACAAAGCCAGGTATCCACTTGTTTTTTTGTTTGTTCATCTTTAGAGGCATCTCTTCTAAGTTTTATTGAGCTAATGATCAGCGTGGGATGTTTCGCTAATCCGGCAGCAAAGTCATCTGCACGAGTGCCGAGTTTAATGATAGATTCAGATCGTGAGAAGAGCTGGATGCTGTTGAACATTTGACTTTAGCATTCATGATTCTTCGTGCCACTTTGTCTTGCCTGCTGGTGCTTCCAGCATTTGGAATCTGAAGTTTGCAATTTCGAGATGATCCACATGCTGTCCAAATTTCTTGACCGTTGGAACTAACCAAACCACATCATCATGTTCCAAGTATTGGCAGCAAGAATCAGAATAGCGGCTAATTCTAGAACTAAACAATTATCAATTGCGAGCTCAAATCTCGTGGCTTGAGCTGGCATGCTATCAGTTAAACAGAGCAAGATCCACTTCACAAGGATCTTGTGCCTGTTGTTGAGCCACATCACATGTGAACACTAACCGTGTCCATCTCATCAAAGGACTACTAATTTCTTTTATAAACCAAAAATAAAGAGTTAAAGGGATTTTCTTCGATGCAAAACTTTATCTCAAGATCCTAGTTTAGCAATTTAGCTGTCTTCTGTGTCAAGTTGGGACCCAAAGAAAAACAAACATCAGACAATATTGACAATATCAAATGGATCAAAACTTTGCTCTTTCATTGTGTATTTTTCTGTACACTTTCACATATATACATCAAATTGTTTTGATGATCAGCCAATCCTCTAAAAGGTGGATGCTAATCGCAGGAAATCTGAGTTGGTTTGTGTATGATCTTTCTACAGGCTAAGAGTGTTGAGAAGCGAGACCCTGGATTGGATCAGTCTCCTGAAGACAATCTGGAGTTCGCTCTCAAGATCAACAATCTCCAACTCCAAGACCTGCAATTGCTCCTCCTTGCACAAGACTCTCTTCTTCTGGAATGCCTTGGAAACAAGAGACCACTTGCTAGCACTCGGCATCAAGATCTCCTTTGACAGGAGGTACAATGTCGATTCCAGCATCGACAGAGCAAGTTCTCTTGCTTCAGACAATAGCTTGATCACCCTGCAGTTATCAGTGTCAAGAGCAACCTTGCTGTTGATCTTCTTGAACTGCTTTTGCGCCTTCTTGACCGAACGAGCGTAAGACTGAGCCTTGGCCTGAACAGCCACATCATCTCCTCTCTTTAGGCCCAATTGCATCTCCTGGATGCTCGTCCTGAACTCTGCGAAGCTTTCTTGCATGGCATCACAGAGGTCGAGCAAGACGAGAGAGCACTCAAGCTCCTCCTCCACTGCCTTCCTTTGTTGACGCTGGCTGCTGGGAAAGCAAATGAGCTCATCGATGCAGCTGTAGATGGTCCCGAGCTTGAACAGACCATCAATCATGGTTTGGATGGTTGCAGAGGGAGAAGAGATGGCTGCTGTCAGGCTCCGGATCTGTTCCTCGACATTGGTTCCATTGGAGCGAGGGCTTGAGGGCACACTCGCGGATCTCAGGTGGCAGGCCATGCTTGGAATGGAAGCGAAGTTATGAAGACTCTTTCCACTGGAGATGGAAGAGAAGTCAAGCTGCTGCAATGGTCCCTTCCCAGCTTTGGCTTCCCTCATTATATAGCGAAAGAGGTTGAAGCAACTGCACAGCCGAACCAGCAGACAGCAAGAATCATTCTCGTGGGTGATCGTGGTGGCTGCAACAGAAGTTCCACTCAACCCAAGAGGCATCAGTTGTTGAGCTTGATTAGGAGGCTGTCGTGTCTGCATTATGAATGACAAACTGACCTGCACGGGTGAAGGGCTGTCAAGTTTAGTATCAGATTCAGATTGTATCAATTAATCAAATTGCAAGTTGCGGGGGAAGATTGAACAGCTAGTTGACCTCCAGGATCCCAAGACACGTCTATCCTGCTAGCCAGAGCATTAAACATTTACACAATGGGTCAGTGATATTCCTTGTCCTCATGTTTCGTTCTGTTCTTCATCCCCACGTGTTTCTGCAATTTCCTTGTGCATTAGGTGCGGCTCCTAAATAATTAGCTTGTTGTCACTCTGTCACGTTGCAATTACCAAAAGCAAAGAATCCATTAGTGTATAATATGCTTACATTTTGCCACAGATATCCATATGTGATGCGCACGCGTTGCCACAGATATCCCATAACCGTCTCTCCTAAGCATGAGAAAAGAATGATTTTTGTTTAGAGAGAAACAATCGGAAAAGAGGAGAGAACTAGTTAGTTGCGTTTCCTAATGTTACATTCTATTTTCTAAGGAATCATCTAAAAAGAGTATTTGGCTACTATGACAATTTATTTTCAGTCCAAACACTCGCTTAAACAAGCATAAGATAATGCAAAGTTTCTAGCACTCTCCAAATAATTTACTCATAACAAATTAACCTCACATGGCTTGATGGAGAGGTAAACTTCTCTCATATTGAGGGACCCTTACCTTAATTACTGAAAGCTTGCTGAGGTAGCATGCCATTTTATTTACTCTCCATTATCAAGTTCTCTAAATGGGTTATTGACCTTATAAATTCTCAAATGGCTCGCTTCTTGTAGGATAACTCAGAGGATAGGCATAGATATCAATTAGATAGCTGGCAAAATTTTGCATGAACGAACCTAGATATTTGTAACCTCTATCCATTCATATTTTGTTAGATTTTTTTTTTAGTCAAGACCAAGACATCAAGTAGGAGTATGGTTGCTGCCTCCAGTCATCTTTATAGACTGCAAGTTTGATTTCCATGTAGTTTAATTAAAACTTGTACTCCGTATATGGCAGGGAACAGCAAGAAATTTTTTCATAAATAAACTTTTGGCTCTCGGAACGAACGATGGCTGGAGGGTCGTCACGTGGAGCAGGGAGCTCCACAACTCGGACCATTGGATCAAGGACTGCGACGCCTGCGCCGACGACATCGTGATCGACAACCCGGGGCATCTCGACCTGCTGCCACCTGAGCTGAGGACCTATAATGGCGGCGGTTCTGGATCAGAAGCGGTGACGACACTGACCAAGAACCACGTCGCAGGCGCCCCAGCCTTGAGCATCCATGACGGGGACGTTGTCTACCTCACGGGGCAAGCTGAAGCAAACGAACCGAGCCGGATGGCTGCCGGCAATCAACACGAGGAAGAAGAGGCTGGACGAAGTGGCCCCGGCTTCCACCGGAGGAGCCGCCTCCCCCTGCTCCCCGAGGTACATCATCCATTCATCCCCTGCGCGATCTCCAAACACATGAGCATGGTGACACACGATTGCAAGGGATCTGGTTGCAAAGATCTCAAAGAAGGAAGAGATGATGCTAGCGTAAGCGTCGTGCAGGAAAGCACGCCCAGGAAAGGAATTCGGCTCTACTAGCCACGCCCAAATTTTTCTACTCTCATTTCTTTCCTCATGCTCCTTCCTAATTAGCAAGCATGGAGCAGGAGGAAAGAAAACAAAATTCGGGTGTTAAGATGGAAGCACATGAATTTCTAGTTACAGTCAATTTAAACTTGATTTCAAGTTACCGTAACGATCTTTGGGTACAATTTCTAAGTTGATTTAGTGTAACTTAAAATTCTGGTGCGGAACCATCTCAACATACATGAATTTTGCAACGTCTTTAATCTGGATGCCAAACACCTAGAAAATATCTGGATTTGGTTTTGTCCTAGCTGTTAGATCCCTGGCCCAGTGGGGCTATTTGAATTTATGAATAAAGATTTGAATCCAAATGTATCATAAGAAAAAATCAAGTGCAAGAGATTCAGATGTAACTTTTGAAGCGTTTTTCACCTAAATATTTTTTGATGGAAGATTTTCACATAATTTGCACCCCAGAGTTTTTTTTTTTGAAAACCACCCGTTAGGTTGCGGCCCAAGTGTGTCCAATGCCAGTCACATTGAAATGAGACAAAATTTGCATCCCGCGAGGTTGTGGCCCAAGATGATTTATCTGGTCGGCCCAACTATCAAAAGGTCTGAGCAAGCAGTAGCACAGGGCCCAGTATGAGGCGTCAGCGAACTTTTTTATTTTTATATTTGTTGTTTTACGATTTTGCAGAAATAAATAGTCCAACGCAAAATTTGCAGAAATAGACCTATGCCACCATACGAAACGGCGATAGGTCCGCTTCCACCGGCTTGGATTGGTGGTAGGAGGTCCGGAGAGTTGCACATGCATTGTTTTTCGCCGTACGAAACGGCGGTAGCTTGCTTTAGCCATTTCGTACGGTGGTGGGTGACCTTCCGCCGTTTCAAGTGGCAACGGGCTTAAACCAAGTTTAGCCGGTGTTAGCGAGTTGTAGGATGCTATAGCCGGTTTAAATGGCTATAGCGGAGTTATAGCCGTTTGAACCGGCTATAACTCTGTTTTAATTTTGATTATTTATTTTTCGTGTAATTTTGTATGATATTTTTAGAAGTGAAATATGTAGTTCCATTGCAATATGTAACTTTGTAATTTGAGAGAGGTAGAGTGATTGAATGAAATAATTAGAAATGATTAAACTTCCAGCCATTAGATACATAGCTGTTTCCAGCGAGATTACAACGGATCCAAACGAAATTCCTAAACCAAGTGGCACGTTGCTAAACCTAGCAGTAATTGAAATAGCAGGGGAAAGAGCCATGTCTACTTCCTAGTAGAACTGGCTCTGCGAGGACTACGGCGGTCCAGCTTCATAGTAGCCAGCACCCTTAGAGGATGGCGGAGACGAGGGGCAATCCTTGTTGTGGTGGTAGGGGCACTTGCACCATGGATCGGTGCAAATCAAGTCACCTGCGATGTCAACCGCCCAAGGATTCGCGTCAACTTCGGACTGAAGATCCTCGACCTTACGCTCCAGGTCAAATATCTTGCACTTCAGGTAGTGTATCTACTCCTGGGTCGGTTTAGGAACTGGTGGATTGCCCCACTTGGTGTAGCGGCAATTTCCTTCATCGAGATAGGTCTGAACGTGATGTTAGTTTGAAGCACGAGAAGCTTAGGAAGAGTAATGAAGTAATAACTTTACTCACCAACCCATACGAGCATCGAAAGAAACCGCGACTTTCATCACCGTAGCCGTCATAGAGCTAGACTACACGAGCCATGTTATGATGACACATTGGCCACGCATCCTGACGGTCGTCATAAAGCCTAAGGGAGTTTGGAGAGGCGTAGTTAGCCCTATCCTCTAAAGGGAACTTGTCGAGGGATGCCTCATACTCCGTTGGACCAAAAGGACTTGACCAAGTGATGGTTGGAATAGGAGTACCCCCTTCTCTTCCCCTTTTCCCACGACCTCTCCCTCTTGCGGATGCCATAGTTCTTACTCGTGCTCAGTGGCGTAGAAGGATATGGGAGTCTTACTTGTGCTCAGTGGTGTGGAAGGATATGAGAGTCTTACTTGTGCTCAGTGGCGTGGAAGGATCTGGAAGAGGGGGATTCAATATAAGAAGTGCTGAGATGAAGACGTGATGTGCTCCATGTGCTCAGTACGACGTCGTGTTCAATCATCCTGAGAAATGGTACATATAGCCTTTGCAGGTGCAGGGATGTAGGTGTAAGTGTGGAGTCCCATCCGTCTGAGAAGGCATCACGTTCAGGGTCCTGACAGTCTATAAAGTAGCCTTTTTTAGTAAGGGTTCACGTCAACAGTATATAGTGTAGGCTTTTCAGTGAGGATTCACGTCAACAGTGTGTAGTGTATGCTTTTCAGTGAGGGTTCACGACAACAGTGGTGTTTGAGTACTGTACTTGCCGCAGAGTAGTGTAATTGGAATAGTGTGGAATCTGAGTACTCGATGAAAGGAGATGAAATGTTATAACAGTAGAAGCAACAGTACAAGCAACAGTACAGTAACATCCGAGGCGCCCAACATGGCAAACCTAAAAGAGCACCTTCGCTAGGATAGAATACCTTAGGTAATGTAAATTGGTGGAGGACATGTAACGTTCTACTGGGTGAACCGGGAAAGTTTTCCCTTCCTTGCTGTTTTGGAGGAAAATTCTGCCTCCTGCTGCTCCATCTTCTTCTGTCGTTCTTCTTCTTGGAGGAGCTGCACCTGACGAGCTTCGAATTCTTCCTCCCACCGTTTGACTGATGCCTGTCGAACACCTAATTCCTCACGCCGTCTCTGCAGTTGATCCTCCATGCCCTTCAAACGGATTTGTTGTTGGCAGACGCGTCGTTCTTCCTCGAGTCGAGCAGCACGTGCCTCATGCACCCATATACCTCATGCACCACCTACTCTTCAAGTCCAGCCATATTGGCACTCTAAAATGCTACACTTTCATTCTGTAGGTTTTTGATTGCTTGCAGAATGCTTCTGTGCCGATCATGAATTAGGCAGATAACCTCCACGTCCTTCACAATCATCTACTTCACCCTCTCCAGGAACCAATATCAGCTATCTCCAGACTCCTTCTCCACAAAACCTGATTGTTACCATCGGACCCAATAGCTGTCAAGATTGTGCCTTTATACCTTCCAGTCAAAAATGTGCCATCAATGCAAATGACTAGGCGATATCGCTGAAAAGCCTCAATGCAAGGACCCAAGCAAGGAACGACCGCTGCAGGACCTGTTTGCCTAGAAACTGAGCACATGGATAGGCTTTCAGGTCGTAGTAGGTTTCTGGGTTCCTCTGACATATGGTGTGAAACAGGAGAGGAAGGTTGTCATACGATGCTTCGTACGTACCCCACTTCATCTCCAGCGCCTTCTGCTTGGCTCGGTAGGCTTTGTTGTAGCTAATCTTGTACTTGAACTTCTTCTCTATGGCACAAACAATCAACTTAGGCTCAAAGCTGGGATTCTCCACTATCTGAGGATACATGAATTGAGCAACAAAATCAGCAGTGAGGTTGCGGTGTGTTCCTTCCAATTCATTCAGCAAGCATTGGTGCTCAACCACTTTAGTCACCTCCCAGTAATCCTTCCACTTCCCTAGCATGGGTGCACCCTAAACGGGCAATTGCTTCTCACACAGCATACATCATACACCGTCGGGTTGCTCTTCACCACCCTGAACTGACACTGCAAAAATAAAGTGGACCATCACTTCACAGCTGCTTTCACCCCATCCCCACTGGGGTACATAGCACCCACGCAAACCTCATTCTCCCTGTACTCCCAAGGGATATTTGCCTCTACATTGACCAGTAGGGCGGAATGGTCATAAGTTGACCAGTTCCGCGGAACAGAGTAAGCATCTTCCTCATCTGACGAGTTATCATCCATGGCACCATTAGCCTCTTCTCCTTCCCTCTCCACCTGCTCAACTAACTCAGACATGTCTTCCCCCTCGTCAGCCTCCCTATTTGGCTTATGGGTTGCAACATCATCCTCTGCATCTCCCTCTTCTGCCCCCTGTTCATGAACTTCTTCATTTTGTCCATCAGTACTCTCCACAGCTTCCTCAGCTTCAACTTCAGCACCTCCCACATCTTCTTCCATCTGACTGTTAGACCCAGCCTTCGTGAACACTTGAAGATACAATATGAGCGGTAAACTACGATTCGTACGACCTTTTACATAAGCCCGGTAGTTCTGGATTCCTTCAAGCGAGATCAGCTCCTAAAAGTTTATGTCAGGCCGTCTCCTCACTACAACCCTAACAAACACATCCACTTGATCTCTATCAAGATCGAAATCCTTACAAAGCCACCTGCATATGCCTTCCCAAGTCCTCTCTCTTACTCTTGGTAAATACTTGCAGAAAAACTAAATTCCACTCAAATCTACCCCTTCTGGACCCCCGGATCATAGAACAGTTGTAAATATAAACTTTCCGATATACTTGCCAATACACACGACACGAAGTTACTCTCAATAACTT
Organism: Setaria italica; assembly: GCF_000263155.2. NCBI lineage: Eukaryota > Viridiplantae > Streptophyta > Magnoliopsida > Poales > Poaceae > Setaria > Setaria italica. The sequence continues at coordinate 7,400,473 of NC_028450.1, read as the reverse complement.
AAATCAGTTGACTCGAACGACACCTACATTTCAATATACGGTCCAACCTAACAAATTAATTCATTTCTTTAATTTATTTCATTTTACTAGGTCAATATATCGTGATACTATCATAGGTACAAAATATTACTATATTAATGTAACTCTAAACAACGGGTCAATACATGAACAAAAGTTCTAACTAAATCTAATAATTCCAACCAACCCTAAAACAACTACATCCTGAATACCTATACATAATATAACCCTAGCATTGCACATAATATTCATCTAAAATTCATCTACATAAATCAACAAACTAATTTTATTATCAACTAAATACCTAAACTAAATCCACTAATCTGACTTAGCTACATTTTCCTATATCTAAAATTCACTAGACTAACTAACCTACATTTTTTTTATGTCCTATATCCACTAAACTAACTATTAGATCTATCCACTACACTAACTAAACTAAGAGATTACAAAAAATATCTCTAATGAAGCAATGAGCGGACCTTCAATCTCCACTCCCCTCCCCTCCTCCCTCCCTCCCTTTCTTTCTTTCTTTCTTTCTTTCTTTCCTTCCGTTCTCCTCCCTCCCTTCCTTCCTTCCTTTCTCTCCCACCCTTCCTTCTTTCTCCTCTCTCCCTCCCCTCCCTTTCTCTTCTCTCTAACTCTCGATTTGTCTCTAGCGACGGGGGCAAAAGAAAAAGCCAAGTGTCTCGAGCGGTCGCGCGCTTTTATAACAGCTGGCCCCGCTAGCTCATTTAACAGAAGGACCTCACTTCCGCCGTTTCAAACGGCGGCCCGCTATCGCCAACTGAAGCGGTGAAAAAGCCTCGAACCCCGCGCCATGTCATCCCGTGGATAGCCTGCCGGACGGGTGGAGGGCACGACGGTAAGTTGTATGCGGGGTTCTACCATCATTTCACCCTAGCGGTAGGTCCCCTTACCGCCGTTTCAACTGGCGGCGATGTTCCGCCGTACGGAATGACAGAACAGTTCTGCAAATTTTTCATTCGACTATTTATTTCTGCGAAATCGAAAAAAAATATAAAAATAAAAAAAGATCAGGCGGCAGCCATCCTCAGATCAGGCGGCAGCCATCCTCCGGCGCGCGACAGCGATACGCCGCGGCGGCGGCGACGCGACCGGCGCAACGGCTCCTGACAACTCGACCGCCCTAGCGCGCCGCACGCGCCGGCGTGATGTCGCCGGAGTGCAGGGCGGAAGTGCCAGTGAAAGTGAGGCGCGCTCCCAAGGTAAATCCTGCATAAACCTTGTTTGGCGGGGGGGAAAAAATCGGAGGCGCATAACCGCGTCTTGTTGCTCGAAATTTTGGATTGCCCTACGTCTTTTTGATTGACCGCCCTTGTCGTTGTCGCACAGAGATTTGGGTTGCTGGCTCTGCTTGCATTTATATTGTATAATCGTGTGCGCGAAAATGTATCATGATTTAATTGTGTAGTGTTATTGTACAGCAACAAAATTGAATGATTAAATTATAGCGACACAGAAATCAAACGGGAGAGATCTCTTATTTTCTTGACAAATTTAGACTGCTTCCATTCAGATCAGCTTACATGGCTGCATTCTTTTGCATTTGCACCAAATGGTTTACTCTGTCCTGGCCTATAAATCCCCTCCAGTTACCCTTTTTGTAGACATGAAAAATGAGTCAAATATGGTTTACAACTCCATAATCGATATCGCTGAACCTGAGCAGGAGATAATTAGCACTAAAGCCATCATAATCTCACATGTAAACTGAGACTAACCGAAATACCTTGACAAGACTATTTGATCATATATCACCCCTACAGCAATGAAAGCCCCAAAAGAAAACACAAAGGCAACCCTTCTGACCGTTTGTTCTGTGGAGGGAACAGAGACTGGAGGTGCTTCAGCTGAGCCACAGAGTTTAGCAACCATAATCCCACACAACTTCGGGTTACCATCAAAGCTAGAACTTGGAAATGTACTAAGCTGACCTCCATTCGGAATAGGTCCTTCCAGGTCATTATGAGAAACATTGAATTGAGAGAGGAAGTGCAGGTTGTTCAGTGCGGATGGGATTGCACCTGTGAGATGGTTGCTAGACAAGTCTAAAATTTGCAGATTTGTCAGCTTGCTGAGTTGCTGCGAAATCTCTCCTGACAAGCCGTTGAAACTCAAATTGAGCTTCTCAAGTGATTTCAACTGAACAAACTCCTGGGGAATCGCACCCGTTAAGTTATTGTGACTAAGATCCAGTGTTTTCATGAAAGTAGTAGCTATCCGGTATTGAAATGTGTGAGCGAAATAAAGAGGTAGCTCAAACACCCTTGTATCCAAATGGGTTGCAGCCTTTTCTGTCCTTAGCATTGGCATTTCCATTAAGGCCATCGGTAACTCCCCTGTAAGGTTATTAGATGCTAGGTCCAGAAGGAAAAGTGAATTTAAGTTTCTGATCCAGTCTGGAATTGTTCCAGTGAGCCGATTCCTGTTCAAAAATAAGATCTCCAGATTTTTGAGCTTTGACAGCCAAAGAGGTATTTTCCCGGACAACGAGCAATCAGGTATGGAAAGAACCCGAAGATTCTGAAAACCATCAATCGTTTCATCTTGTGGTATGGCCTCACCCTTGAAGCTGGATCCAATAAGTAGGGAAGTGAGATTCCCACAGTTCTTGAGGATCTGAAGCGTATTTGTGATATTTGTGAAGTTGTTGGCACCAAGTGACAGGAAAACAAGAGATTTCAAATTGCCTATTCTTGGTGATAGCTGCCCATGCAACTTGTTGCTAGATAGCCGCAATGCCATCAGGTTGCTGCATGAGTAGATGCTTTCTGGAATTGTGCCAGTGAAGTTGTTGTACAGAAGATCTAATGCTTTTAGATTGAGCAGGTTGAAGAAGTTGACTTTGTGAAGCTCTCCGCTGAAATTGTTACCCTTGAGGTCAATCGTTATGATATTTGTGCAATTGCTCAGAGCTGATGGCAGCTCCCCAAACATGTTGTTATTGTTCAAATGGAGCCCCTCCAGTCTCTTGAGCTGGCCTATAGTTTCCGGAATCTTGCCATTTAGCCTATTGACTCCAAGATCAAGGTTAACTAGATTTCTGAGCTTCATTATTTGTGCACCATCAAGTAATCCCTGCAAACCATTGTTTGGGAAAGAGAGGTACTCTAACAGTGTAGCATTGAAGAGCTCATCTGGGAGGAGCCCACTGAGGTGGTTGTGGCCAGCCTTGAGTACTCTAAGTGCAGAGCATTTACCCATATCAGCAGGGATGCTGCCACTGAATTGGTTGAATGAAAGGTCAAGCACCGCAACAGATGTTGAGCTGATGCAAAAAGAAGATGGTATCCATCCTTGGAAGCTATTGTTGCTCGCATTGATGGAAATCAAATTTCTTGTTTTCTCCCACATTGTAGATGGAAATTCTCCTGTAAACAAGTTGCTTGAGATGTTGAGTGCTTGCAACGGCTGCTCAGTGATTGAAGGATGAGGTTCATGCAGATCCCCGTTGAGGCTGTTGAAGCTCACATCGAGTACAGTGATGCTGCCAGATGACAATAGTTCTGATGGCAGGTTACCAGAGAGCGAGTTGTATGAGAGGTTGAGGCGCAACAAGCTGGTGAGCTTGCCAAGGGACGGGGAGATGCTTCCTTCTAGGCTTCTAGATGCTAGAGACACCTCCATAACTGCTCCGCGTCCATTGCAAGTGATGCCTTCCCACTTGCAGCAGTCTGTGCCATTCCGCCAGGACGTGGTAACACCACCATCATGTGATGATAGCTCAGCAATAAACTCTAGAAGGGAGCTCTTCTCCTTCTCATTGCATGAAGTTGCAGGAGAAGCCATGGTGAGTAGCAGCACAAGGGGAAGACCGAAGAAAGGCATGGCCAGCCTACTAACCTTGCTTTTGCATGAAAATTGTGGCGCTCTCTGCATGTTTTTTTTTCATGAGTTTTGATCTAAGTAGCAAGTGTATTTGTAAAGATCCTGTTCTGTAAGGTGGCTAACTTGGAGCCATACTTGCTGAATGTATGTAGGGAAAGAATGGTAAGGAGCAAGTAGGGAAACATGAAGCATGAGAAGTCAATTGACGAATCTCTTCACTTGAAGTATACTACAAGTCATATATACTAATTCTTGAGCGTGGAAAACTGGTGCTTAAATTGACCCCATGATAAAGACCACTGTCAGATCAGTGGTGTAGTTGATCTAGGACGGCACAGGGTGCTCATTGCTTAACTGTCACATCACTGCTTTTTTAGCTAGTCACATCGGTGCTTTTGAGATGTAAGGAACTGGCTGGTGGAGATGCATGCTCTGTTGTTGGCCCAAACAATGTGTGGCTTTGTAAAGTAAAATTAGTTTGCTTACCATGAGACTGTTTAGCTAATAGAACTACTGCTAACTGCATGGAGTTTCACACTGACACTTCGCTTGAGCTGCCTGCCTTGCATTTTGTGCATTAATCAATCTTCTAATCTACTAAAAGTTCATTCGTTTATATGGAGTATGTTAGGTTGGTAGTCACCCTAGATCATTACTATGTGAAAATCATGTTGAAATGCCTCTCTTTTTTTTCTTTTGTATGTTATATAGGGGAGAAAGTAAAACGATATTAGAATAACTTGCTGACGTATGACTGTATATCTGTTGACCTGGAAAAGGGAGCATTCTGTTGTTGATTAAACAAGCTATGTACTCTTTACTGTTTTCATGTGACCTTCCATTATACAGCGATGTTGTTGTAAATTGTTATTTGACACTATATGCAATGGTTTCAATTTAAGCAATTGTTTTGATAATGATTGATTTTTTTCACTGGATGTCGTACTACTGCTTGCTACACAAAAAGTCCGCAGTCTGCACCTACTAAATTGAAATGTTGCCACTGAATATTGTCAATTGATTATATTAATATGGATTGTTGTTAGGGGTGTGATTAGCTCTAGGACGATAGACTTGTGGCACATTGAAATGCCTTTCCAGGTGAAGCTCTTTATTTGCCAGGCTTTTCAAGACTCTCGACAAAATTCTACCTTACCTCTAGCGATGGCAATGATGACGACAATTGGCGAACCCAGATAAGGTGTAGAACTGGCGATGTTGTCTTTTTGACATGGTAAGCTGATTTCCTGCCACTGTATTAATCTCACTAGCTGTAGGGTTACAATTGGTGAGTAGGCAGGTTGATTGCATGACTAAATTAGCCTTTTCTGGTCTTTTGCAGTCTGTTGTAACCATCAAGGTTGAATGCCAAAAGAATCTTGCCATATTCTCAACTGGAACATGAGAGGCCTCAACACCTCTGCCCTCTGTGCTTCCTGTAGCGTGGTTCACAATCTGTTCCACATGTCTCCAAGAGACAAGACGCCTCCATCAACCACTACCGCCAATGGAACTGCTGGGACAAAATTGGTCACCAACATTGCTTCCCTTCTGCTTAGTTGGCTACCCTGTGTCACCTCGCTTCTTCTTGTGGCTCAACCAGGTGCGTTTGTACAGAGATGTTTGCACTTGGGGTAATCAAAGTAGTTAACTTGTGAAAACTATCATCACAATTCACAAAGCCACATTTGACATTTGCCTATTCCTTGTCCTTGGCAGAGCAGGCGCCCTCTGTTGTATATATCATTCTAGCAGGGTCAATCTACCTGCCCATTGCCATGAACAAAAGAGTGATGACCAAACAGAGATCTGGACTGCTCCAGAAACACGAAGATTTTCCACGGCGTCGACGAGAATTGACACACAAGGCTAACCTGAGTTCACCATTCGGTGTGAACATGCAAACATGATCGCATGGCGTGATCATGTCACGTGCTGTTGCAACTCGTTGACAAATGCACAACACAGACGATGTCGAAGAAGGCGTAGGATTTTGGGCAACAATTGTGCTATGTTGGATATACATTGCTGGTTATATATCCGAAGGATACATAATTGTAGGGTCGATTTCGTGACGTCGTCTTCTTCGACCTGATGCGTTTGACTCTTTTAAGATGTTTTTGCATGGTTTGCAATTTTTTACCCATGCTGCTGCCTGCTGCCTGCTGGTGCTTAGTTTGCATGGTGGTTCTTCCTATGTCTCGAAAATGCTTCATATTTGAATCCAGAAACTTTGCATGGTTTTTGGACCCTCAAAATCTTTTTTTAGTGGAATGACCCCCTCAAATATAGTTGTGTTTAAACAACTATATTCAAAAACTCAAAATGATTTCCACAGGGTTTGCATCTTTCGAGCCATTTCTCTTGTGGGCCACGTCCGCGGCCCAGGTCAGATAGACAGCCCAATACGTCGAAGCAAGACGCGCGACACGGACGCCGGGACGCGGAAAGCACAGCCGCGAGACATCGAAACGCAGCGGCGGCGGTGACCCGGGGCTGACGCCGCGTCGGCCCGACAGCTCGGCCGCCGGAGTGCGCCGCACTCGCCGGAGGGCAATTCCCGCAGTTTGGGGTGGTGGGTCTTCTGAGACGTGCTCCCGAGGTACATCCTGCAGAAACCCTGTTGGGAAAAGTTCGAAAGTTCGAGATGCACTGACATTTACGATTTGTAACAAAATTTATCCTGTTTACTACTATTGTAGGATACTTATCATGATTCAACTGCGTAGTGTTTTTGACTTTTGTCCAGCAAGAAAATTGAATGGTGAATGTATTATTGCTGCATGGAAATTTTTCGGTGACAAATTTAGACTGCTTCAATTTGAATCAGCTTACGTAGTTGCATTTTTTTTATTTTTCCATTTCCCCCTAATGGATCACTCCTTCCCATAACTCTCCTCAAATTACATCCTTACTACATGGAAATGAGTTTTTTTAAGAATGGCTGTGTTCCTGTTGCCATTAATTTTCATAATTGAAAATAAGTTCGTACATTGAAATGACATGTGGGTAACGACAACACAACTGAAAAGGAAGATACATCAGTGATTGAAATCCACAATCACAAAGTCCATAGAGGAAGAGACCAACTACATAACTTAAAGCACTGCTACATGAACCAGAAGAAAAGGAAGCCATGAATATAACTGAGACTCCAGAAATTAGCTAAGTCCCTCTGTCTTGCATTTGGTTGGCCCCAGGATTACTTCCATCTTCACCATTGAAGTGTTGATCATCAGCATCAGGCAGGAAGAGATGAGTGCCGTAATCAGGAGGGTTGTTTGTCCTTGTAGTCTATTTCCTCACCATCACCAATTTTGCCATAGTGTTCATCAGTCTCAACATAATCAGGATCTAAATATGGTTTGCAGCTATACAAAGCTTGATAATTGTCGGTTGCCAAACTTGAAGGCAATGTTTCTTCTTGTATTTAGAAGTGCATCAAGGTTTAACTGCGTGGTGTTATTGTACAGCAACAAAGTTGAATGATGGAATTATAGCTGCTCAAAATCCAAACCTGAATGATATTTTTCTTGGCAAATTTTGACCACTTCAATTTATATCAGCTTATGATGTTTTTGCAATTGCACCGGATGGGTTACTCCTCAGTCCTGTGCCCAGACCCATAAGTTCCCTCCAGTTACTCAGTTTCTGTACACATAAAAATGAGTTACATATAGCGCACAGCTGAAATCATGTCCGTTGTCAATGTTGCTTAACCTGAGTAGGAACCAAGTAGCGCTAAAATTGTCATAAACCCACATGTAAACTGCGACTAGCCAAAGTACCTTGACAAGACTATCTGATCATATAGCACCCCTACACCAAAGAAAGTTAAAAAAGCAATCACAAAGGCCATCCTTTTGATCGATTGTTCGGTGGAGGGAACAGAGACTGGAGGTGCTTCATCTGAGCCACATAATCTAGCAACCATAGTGCCACACAACTTTGGGTTCCCATCAAAGCTAGAACTTGGAAATGTACTAAGCTGGCCTACACTCGGAATAGGACCTTCCAGGTCATTATGAGAAACATTGAATTTAGAGAGGAAGTGCAAGTTATTCAGTGCCAATGGGATTGCACCTGTGAGGTGGTTGCTAGACAAGTCTAAAATTTGCAGATTTGTCAGGTTACCGAGCTGCTGTGGAATTTCTCCTGATAAGGCGTTGAAGCTGAAATTGAGTTTAGCAAGCAATTTCAACTGAATAATCTCATGAGGGATCGCACCAGTGAAGTTATTGTGACCAAGATCCAGCGTTTTCGGGAAAGTACTGATTATTCTGTACTGAAGTGAATGGCCTAGATAAACCGGTAGCTCAAAGACCGAATGGATTGCAGCAATTTCTGTTGTTAGCATTGGCATCTCCATTAAGGCTATCGGTATTTCCCCTGAAAGGTTGTTATATGATAAGTCCAGATGGAAAAGTGAAGTTAAGTTTTTAATCCAGGCGGGTATTGGTCCAGTGAGTTGATTCCTCTGCAAAAACAACATCTCCAAATTCTTTAGCTTTGATAGCCAAAGAGGTATTTTCCCAGACAACGAGCACTCAGATATGGAAAGAGCCCTAAGATTCTGAAAACCACCAAATTTTTCATCTTCTGGCATGGCTTCACCCTTGAAGTTGGCTCCAATAAGTAGGGAGGTAAGATTCCTACAGTTCTTGAGGATCTGAAGCGTATTTGTGATGTTTGTAAACTTATTGTCACCAAGTGACAGGAAAACAAGAGACTTCAAATTGCCTATTCTCGGTGAAAGCTGCCCATGTAAGTTGTTGCCAGATAGCCGCAATGCAATCAAGTTGCTGCATGAGTAAATGCTTTCCGGAATTGTTCCAGTGAAGTTGTTGTATAGAAGATCCAATACTTCTAGATTGCTCAGGTTGGAGAAGTTGACTTTCTGAAGCTCTCCACTGAAGTTGTTGCCCTTGAGGTCAATCGTTATGATATTTGTGCAATTGCTCAGAGTTGATGGCAGCTCCCCAGTCATGTTGTTGTTCTCCAAATGGAGCTCCTCTAATCTCTTGAGCTGACCTATAGAATTTGGAATCTTGCCATGTAGCATATTACCTCCAAGATCAAGGATTGCCAGATTTCTGAGATTCATCATGTGCGCACCATCAAGTATTCCCCGCAAACCATTGTCGGGAAAAGAGAGGTACTCTAATGAGGAAACATTGAAGAGTTCATCTGGGAGTGTCCTGTTGAGGTTATTGTGGCCTGCCTTGAGTACTCTAAGCGCAGAGCATTTACCTAGACCGGACGGAATGCTGCCACTGAATTGGTTATAGGAAAGATCAAGCTCTGCAAAGGATGTTGAGCTGATGCAGAAGGAAGACGGCATCCATCCTTGGAAACTGTTGTTGCTCGCATTGAGCACAACAAGATTACTCTTATTCTCCCACAGGATGGATGGGAACTCTCCTGTAAACAAGTTGCTCGAGATGTTCAATACCTGCAGTGACCTGTGATCAGGTACTGATGAGCTGAGGTTTTGTTGCAGGACCCGGCTGAGCTGGTTGAAGCTGACATCAAGGAGGACGATGATGTTGGAGGTCAGCAGCTCTGACGGAAGGCCGCCAGAGAAGGAGTTGTATGATAGGTTGAGGCGCTGTAGGTTGCTGAGGTCAGCAAGGGACGGCGAGATGCTCCCCTCAAGGCCTCTGGACGCCAAGAAGATCTCGATCACCATGCCATCAGCGCTGCAGGTGATCCCTTCCCACTTGCAGCAGTCCGTGCCGTTCCGCCATGACGCTGAGAGGCCGTTGTGCCCTGACAGCCCGGCAAGGAACTGGAGGAGGGAGCTCATCTCCTGCTCGGAGCATGAGGTGGCTGGAGAGGCTAACGAAAGCAGCAGCACAGTTGCGAGGGCAATGGAAGGAGCGGCCATCAGGGCTGTGCCAGAGATTCTGAGGCCCCGGAGCAAACCAAGAAATGGAGTCCTATATATACTATAGCAGTGAAATACAAATGATCGAGATATATTTGGATTCCAGTATATGAGTAATAAATACATGCATTTTTTGCATACAAAGAACTATAATATGAAATTAGGTACTCATGTTATAGAATTAAAAGACGAATATTACATACCAATATCTTCTTAACCTCTAGTTAAAGCCCAATAGTTGGGGCCCCTAATTTTTGGGGACCCAGCTCAATCGCTCTAATTGCGTTGCCTAATGTACGGACCTGGCGGCCATCATGGTGCTCTTGCCATCACGTGAGCTCGGATGATGCGGTATCAGCGCCATGGCAAAGCTGATAGCAAGTGTATGTGACTACAAGACCAAAACAAAACTGCAGGTGGGAGGTCAACAACAACTTTTGTAAGCTTTAATTAAGGTTGTCATCAATCAACAAAAAGAGGGAGATGAAAGAGCATCTAGGCCCCTAGTGGGTTTTGGTGGGTTGAATGATAACTAGATTAAAGGTCTATTGCACTCGTTAAGCATGTAAGCAGGTGTAATGTTATTGATGAATAATCTTTGTGGGAAAGATTATAGTAAAAGGCTCATATGGTGAAAATAAATAAGTGTGACATATGGAATTGGTCATCTAAGCATGGAAAGCTAGCAATGGTGCTAAAGATGAGTTGAGGCTTGGTTAATAGCCTCATATTGCAAGATTGTTTGAACAAAAAATAAATGTCATAAGCAAGTAATATTGTGTGATTCCACGATGTGTATGTGTAATATATGACACGCAAATTGAGGTGAAGATAGAGGCATGATGACATTGGGATATTCTTCGATCTCTAAATAAAATGAAAAGCTTGTTATCTACAAATGAGATATTGAAGTCAAAATAAGATATGATCTCAAGCGGGTTTCACTCTTGATGTCAAAATGAAGCTAGACTCAATGTAGTAGCGATTGGATGAAGAAATTAAGCAAGGGATTAGCAACGAGGTACTAAGCGAGGTTTGGTCAAATGGTGGTCTGAGCCATGAGTTTTGCTAGGGTGAAGTGGCTATTGCTTGGAGGATTTCGAGGTATTAAGTCAAGCCTTAATAAATATAGCAATGGGATGCATCAAATGTTTATTGAGTCATATGAAGAAGTGACTTATGATCTAAAATTGGGTTTCATTCATATGTGTTGAATATTGATCCAAGTTACTAGCTCAAGGATGAAGTGCTCAAATCAAAGAGACAAAGTTGGATGTAGCTCTCAAGTGGATATATTGATCAAGTATGGCATGATTCGTGATGGTGAAGCTCAAGAGGAGGAATATTGTCTTTATGTGTTGATCTTGAGTATAGGTATGTCGTACTATCAAGAGGGATGCATCACATGATCATTTAATAAAGTACTCAAGTTTCCTATGTGAGTTGATGAGAGACACAAAAGTCACACGTACACACTCTGTCGAGTCAGGCAGTGGCAAAATCGAAAGCTCCGGTTTAAGAAACATGAAGTTCCAGTTTTGGGTACCACGTTTCACTAATGGCTAGTTGGTTTGGAAGAATCGAAAGTTCCGGTTTTGGGAAACCGGTAGTTCCGGTTTTGGTCTGACACCCTAATGACTAGTTTTTGAGGAGTGGGGTATTTATACCCCACGCCCTTCTCAGTGGTTGGTTGCTGCTTCTGAGGTTGCTGGTGTGCTTCTTGCCTGTTCTAAGCTGAACTAAAGCCAAAATAGCTCTCCCCAACCTCTCTTTGTGAGGCTGTGTGATCTTTGCTAGATCTAGTGAGTTGGGTAGTATAGAGGAGCCATTCATGAGCATTAGAAGAGCACTAAGTTCCTTGAGCACTGGTTTGCCTTGTCAAGTTTTAAGTGAAGCATTTGTTACTCTTGGAGACTTGCCTCCTAGACGGTTAGGCGTCGCCGGCTAGCTCCCAAAGGTGTGGTGAGCAATGGTAAGTTTGTGAAGGCTACGATCTTACCTCCACGGTAAAAAAGGTCATCTAGTGGAAACGAGGAAAGTGGTTGAAAGAGACCCAGCACATTGGAAGGGAGTTGAGTAGACTCGTATTCCAATGGGCTCCTCAACGGAGATGTAGGATTCACAGTGGTGAATCTGAACTTCGGTGAAACAATCCCTCGTGTCTCCTTGCTAGTTTGATCTCAATTGCTTTCTTTGTTAAACTTGTGGATTTGGTTGATCTACTCAGGTGTTCATGTTTGTTAAGTGCAAGAACTTTGTGGTCCTGCTAAGAAACACCTATTGAGCCTCTACACTAAGCTTGGTTACATCTCGAGCTCATTTTTCACACTGAGTTTTTGGGTCCTCTCTGCCTGAGCTAAAAACGGAAGTTTCAATTTCTGGCAGAGAGAGTTTAATTCCGCTACATTAGTACTTACTTTCCTAGCTCGGGAAATATCCGGAGATTTCTTCGGAAATTCCGGAAACATCTCAGAAGATACCGGAAGTCATTGATAAACTTGTTTTAAGTTGCGATAATTTCAAGGTACGCTTATTCAAACACCCCCCCAAGGTGACATCAAAATCCTTTCAAGGTCAAGTGCTACCAAAGACGTTGATCTCATACAGAAACAAGATGGTATCCATCCTTGAAAACTGTTGTTGCTCCCATTGATCGCAGCCAGGTTTCTTGTATTCTCCCAAATTGTTGATGGAAATTCTCCTTTAAACTGGTTGCTTGAGATGTTCAGCTCTTGCAAGATCCCACTGAGACGGTTGAAGCTCACATCCAGACTTGTTATAGTGCCAGATGACATTAGTTCTGATGGCAGGTTGCCAGAGAGTGAGTTGTACGACAGGTTGAGGCACAACAAACCCCTGAGATTGCCAAGGGATGGTGAGATGCTTCCTTCTAAGCTTCTAGAGGCCAAAGAGACCTCAATAACCACTCCACTTTGATCGCAGGTGATGCCTTCCCACTCACAGCAGTCATTACCATCCCACCAGGGCATGGTAATACCATCTTCATATGATAACCCTACAAGGAATAGCAGTAGGGAGCTCTTCTCTTGCTCATTGCATGAGGTGACAGGAGAGACCATGGAGAGAAGTGTTAGAGTATATTTGGTAGTTGTAGATATACGTATCGTAGACTGCCACATGTATCGGGGGAGCCTTACCCCCCAAGTCTCTGTACTCTAATATATACCGGCCGAGGTCTCAATGCAATACAATCCATCTATTATACATAATCTATTCCTCCTACATGGTATCATGAGTTTAGGGTTTCAAATCCTAGGCTAAACCTTCCACTTCCGCTCGTACCCCTGCCTCCCACGCACTGCCGGCCGTCCTTCATGGCGCACATCGCCCCCTCGATGGCCTCTTAGCGCACCCCCCAGAAGGTTTCCCATGACCTCCGCTAGGGGCAGCGCCCTCCGTCTCCATGGCGGATCCGTTTAATCCGCCGTACTCCAACGTCAGTAGCAGCAGATCAAAGCGTACCTCACCATTCGCCATGGAAGCCGTTGTTGACGACCCTGACCCGCGCTGCCGTGGTGGCAGCCGTGGTCTCCATGCGGCGCCTGTGCCCTACCCCGTGTTGCCGTGGTTACAGTAGGAGCCTCTGCGCGGTGCGTCCACCTCGTCACCAACGGATTGCGTGGTGGCGCCTCCGCACCGCCCCATCATCTTCGCCACCCCGTCGGGCCGCGGCTCAAGCCCCTCGTCCGGATCCCGCGTCGCACAGGGCTCTCCACCGCCCACCGCGTCGCCTGCTCTGACAGGATCCTCCGCACCCGGCGGTATGGCTACGCCCCGCCCGCCTCATTTGCCTCGCGCAAGCTCTCGCCGCCGTTAGCCTGGACATGCACCGCCCGACCCGGCGGATTTCTCCGCCGCCGCCGGCTGGGACCCGCGCCACCCTGGTGCGGATCCCCCACCTCCAGCCGGGACCTACGCCGCCCGACCCGACTGAATCCTCCGCTGCCGCCGGCCGGGACCCGCAACGCCCAACCGTTTGAATCCTCCATTGCCCTGGTGCGAATCCACCCTGCCCATCCCCATCGTCGTCCGCCGGCCATCTTGAGCCTCTGTCGATTCCTCTCTCGCATGCTATTCCGTGGTGATTGGTGATAGAAGGAAAGAGATAAGAGGAGGATGAAGGGCCTGTGCTACGCTCACCCGAAGGTGCTACATGAGATGCTGCTGTGTCTTCTTCTTTTGCCCGATTAGAGATCGGGATTGCGTCGCCCACCACCCATCGACCTCTCGCCTCTATTTTAACATCGGTATCGACTTTACCAGCTCCTACCCCGTCTCCGACTGTGCGGCTTGGTGAGATGGATGGCGCCCTAAGGGACGTCCGTGTGCATCGCCTTCCTCACTGCTTCGTCCGCATGTCGACCTCCGCCGGCTCGTCATCACCTCCACTGTTCGGGACACCTCCGCTGACTTTGCCCATCGTAGTCTCACCTCGCGCATACTCGGTCCAATCAGCCGATGTGCGTGATCCACCCAGCTCCCGTGACGTTCATCCTCCTATTGCGCACCTCTTCCCCGAGTATGGAGGGCTACCGCGGTATCACCTCTTCGGGAAGCAGCGGTGCCACTCGTGGTCTTTTTTGCCATTACATCCTCACCGCCGCCAACCACATCAACGACCTTGTCATTGACTACGAGTCGCTTCGCCTTACGCGCATGGTCTTCATCAGGCTGTTCGAGTTCTTCGCCGTCTCCTTCGAGCTCCACCGCCGCGTCATTCGGATCATCAGACCTTGCATCTGATCATCCGGGTCTATCTTCTCGCTTCATCTAGCACCACCTAGTCGCCTGCGTCGCCGTCTAATCTCCACCTCATTCGTCTACTCCAGCAACCGCGAGCTGCATCGGCATCTTTTACCTCGCCGTTCTTCTACGGCTGCGACCGCCATGGAGGCCTTCTCTACTGGTCCCTCATACAATGGCGCCTGGTTGTGCACTCTCCCTTGCACGTCTGGTATTGGCAACGCCGGTGCGTGCCATCATCCCCGATGCGTTCCCTACCTGGCAAACCTAGGAATGTCTTGCCTGATGGCTTGACTGCATCGTACCCCCTCCCCTCTACGATTGCCTCGATGCGTCACCATCTTCGTCTTTGGCATCTTCCCGTACATGCCACCAACCTGACGGCGCCTCCTCGTGCATCCGCAGCTTCATGTGCGGCTCCCTCGTCTTCGACAACCTCGACAGCTACGTCGACCACGGCTACTCTACGCACGGCATCCTCGACCACGGCTACTCGTCCTCATGCTCGTCTACCTCAACATCGGCACAAAAGTGATGGATCTCAACTAGCTTAGCACTTAACTTAGTTACTCAAACCAGTGATCAATGACAGCACATCTAGTGGGTATAACACTTGATCTAGGTTAATCAACATTGTCTTAGGTCTAAACAAGAGAAACCAAGAGGTAGAGAGAGATGGTACAGAGATCAGAGAAAACAACCATCGGTCTTAGAAGAAGAGCCGGCCATGGGTGGTGATGGCGGCCTCGACGGCGAGTGTGGGCGGCGGCGGCGGCGCGGCGCAGGTGGCGGCGGAACTTCCTGCTGCTTACAGTGCTAGTAGATCGGGTTCTCGAGTCTGTTAGGTGGGCGAGTGGGCGCGGCAAACTTCAGCGTGTGTGCCCCCAGCCCCTACCTCACTCTTTATAGCACTGCGCGACGGGAGCCCGCAACCATGAGTTGGTTGTGCGCCCCCGATCAGGGCGCGAGATAAGGTCCGACTCGATCGTTGGACCGAGTCGGTGGAGATCAAACTCTAACAAAAAGGGCTATCATCTGCATGAGTTACTCGTTGGTTTTCTCTCCAGTCACAGCATCCGCACCGCACCGATGTTATCACTGCGGGGGATGTCAGTCCGTCAGCTTTTGCCTTCGGCTTCTTGTCCAGTCTCACCATGTGCGGTGCTCCCGCTGTGACTGCGGGGGATGTTAGAGTATATTTGGTAGTTGTAGATATACGTATCGTAGGATGCCATATGTATCCAGGGGAGCTTTGCCCCCCAAGTCTCTTTACTCTAATATATACCGGCTGAGATCTCAATACAATACAATCCATCTATTATATGCAATCTATTCTTCCTACAAGAAGTAACACAAGAAAAATACCAAAGAAAGCCATGGCCTGGAATGAGGTGCTCTCTGGATGTTTTTTCTCATGAAAAAACCTAGTTTTGATCTGAGTAGCAAGTGCATTTGCAAAGGCATTGTTACAGAAAAGTGGCTAACTTGGAGCTATACTACCTGAGTGTATGTTTATTGTTGATGAATGATAAGTACGGACCAAGGAGCAGGTAGAGAAACAGGAATTGTGAGAAGTCATTGACCAATTAAGCATGGAAAACTGACGCTTCAATTTGCTGCTGGATGGAGACCACTGCCAGATCATTAGTGGTTCATCTATATCATGAAAAGGATAGTACTGATTGAGGGGTGGACTCAATCAAATTGTATCTTTCCTGCAGCAATGGCGATGGCGACTGATATTGGTGAGCCAGGACAATTTGGCGACGCTATCTTCTTGACCTGGTATGCTAATTTCCTTCCACGTTATTTCACTTACTGTATACTGTTACAAGGCAGGTTGCACACGACTCAACCAGCTTTTCTGGATCATTGCAGTCTGCTGCAACCCATCAAAGTATTATGTCAAAAACTTCTACATGAGAGTTCTCAACACCTGCGCTCAGCACTCATCGTGGCATAGTTCCCAATCTATTCCACATGTCACCAAGATACAAGCCGCCTCCATCGACCATGTCCATGCCTGTCAATGAAACTCTTGGGTCAAAATTCACCACCACCATGGCTTTTCTTCAGGCTCAATAAACCAGGTGTGTGTACACCTATGTTGCATTTTTGGAGTAAGAGTAACTAAAGTAGTAGTTAAGTTGTGAGAGTTGGCAAGTCACTTTTGACATTTGTGGATTCCTTTGGCAGGCACCGTCTGTTCTCTATATATTTCAGCAAGGCCAATCCACCATCCAGTTGCATGATTCAGGAATGACGAAACAAGAAGATCTGGGACTCAAAACACGGCGATTTTCCACGGCATCAACACAGAAGAAAATTTACACACAACTATGACCTCCATTCCTCTTCCTCACCATCTGGGTTCACCATTTCGTGTGAACGTGTAATCCGGTGGCTTGGTCATATCATATCACGTGCAGACGTGCTGCTGTAACTCGTTGACAAATGCACAAAGGGTTAGGATTTTGGGCAGCAATTATGTTAATATAGCCCAGTGTCTTCTTGACCCGGAGAATTAATGGTTGTGATGATGGGAGAGAACATCTTTGTTTACCTGATTGGCTGATGCATTTACTTTATTTCTCTTTCACCCGGTTGATCTTGAGCGTGGATGTTTCCTTTCTTGTGACTTGGAAGCAGTTGACACAATGCTAGGTCATCAGGAACATAATATGGTTTGCAACTCTGGTAATCTCGATAATCATAGATGTGGCCACAACCAGAGGTGGAGCCGCATATACAAAATACAATCACAATTTCATAGCTAAACTGAGACTAGCCATAAAACTTTGACAAGACTAATTGATCATAAAGGAACCCTACACCGAAGAAAGCACAAAAACCAAACACAAAGGTGATCCTTCTATCTGCTTGTTCCATGGAGAGACTAGGGACTGCAGATGCTTCAACCGAGCCATAGAGCGGATTAACCATAATAGCACGTAACTTTGGGTTCCCTTCAAAGCTTGAATTTGGAAATGTATCGAACTGACCTCCAGTTGGAATCACCCCCTCCAAGTCATTATTAGAAATATTGAACTTTGCGAGGAAGCTCAGTTTGTTCAGTGCCAATGGGATTTCACCTGTGAGATGGTTGCTAGACAAGTCTAGCACTTGCAGGTTCTTCAGGCTGCAGAGCTGCTGTGGAATCTCTCCTGATAAGCAGTTGAAGCTGAGGTTGAGTTTCGCGAGTGATTTCAAATGACCTATCTCCTTGGGGATTGTACCAGTTAATTTATTATTACCTAGGAAGAGCCCTTTAGGGATAGCGGGGAGTGTCCGGTATTGAAGTGATGGAGCTATATAAACAGGAAGTTCAAATAAACTTGTATCGACATGGGTTGCAGTCATGTTAGATTTTAGCATTTTCATATCCATTAAGGCTGCTGGGATCCCCCCTGTCAGTCTGTTATCTGATATGTCTAGAGTGGTCAGTGACTCTAGGTTTTTGATCCAGGCAGGTATTGATCCGGTGAGATGATTCGTGCTCAACAACAGCACCTGCAATTTCTTGAGCTTTGATAGCCAGAGAGGTATTTTTCCAGACAATGAGCAATTAGATATCGAAAGAAACTGAAGATTCTGAAAACCAGCAATTGTCTCATCCTCTGGCATGGCCTCACCCTTGAAATTATTCCCAATAATTAGGGTAGTCAGGGTACTAGAATTCTTGAGGATTCGAAGCGCGTTTGTAATATTTGTAAAATTGTTGAAACTAAGTGATAGGAAAGCAAGAGACTTCAGCTCCCCTATTCTCGGTGAAAGTTGCCCATGCAGATTGTTCGAAGATAGCCGCAGTGCAGTCAAATTGCTGCAAGAGTAGATGCTTTCTGAAATTGTGCCAGTGAAGTTGTTTCCCAAAAGATCAAGTATCTTAAGATTGATCAGGTTCGAGAAGTTGAAATTGTTAAGTTCTCCGCTGAACTTATTCATCTTTAGGTTAACTGTTACAAGATCTGTGCAATTGCTCAGAGCTGATGGTAGCTCCCCAGACATGTTGTTGCGGGATAAGCGGAGCTCCTGTAGTCTTTTGAGCTGACCTATGGAGTCTGGAATTTTGCCAATTAACATGTTATTGCCAAGATCAAGGTGACATAGATTTTTGAGGTTTATTATGCGTGCGCCATCAATCACTCCTTGTAAACCATTGTTGGGAAATGATAGGTACTCTAATGAGGAAGCATTGAAGAGTTCATCAGGGAGTGGCCCACTGAGGCTGTTGTATCCTGCCTTAAGTAGCCTAAGTGCAGAGCATTTACCTAGACCGGTCGGGATGCTGCCATTAAATTTGTTGTGGGTAAGGTCAAGCACTGCAAACGACAATGAGCTGATGCAGAATGATGAAGGTATCAATCCTCGGAACTGGTTGTTGCTCGCATTGAGCACAACCAGACTACTTGTTTTCTCCCACACTGCAGATGGAAACTCTCCGGTAAACAAGTTGTTTGAGATGTTCAATACCTGCAGTGGCCTGTTATTAGTCACTGAAGAGTTGCTCTCTTGTGGTTGCAGGACCCTGCTGAGTTGGTTGAAGCTGACATCGAGCACGACGATGCTACTGGAGGTCAGAAGCTCCGATGGAAGGCTGCCAGTGAAGGAGTTGCACGACAGGTTGAGGCTCTGAAGGTTAGAGAGGTCACCAAGGGATGGTGAGATACAGCCTTGAAGGCCTCTGGAAGCCAAGGAGACCTCAACCACCGCTCCGTCGCCGCTGCAGCTTACGCCTTCCCACTTGCAGCAATCAATGTCATTCTTCCACAACGCTGTGAGGCCATTGTCCTGCGAGAGCCCCGTGAGGAACTGGAGGAGGGAGGCCTTCTCCTGCTCGTTGCATGAGGAGGCGAGAGAGGCCATGGAAAGAAGCAGCAGCGTACCGAGAGCGAGGCCAATGAAAGTCATGGCCCTTAAGCTCTGCCGCTATTTTTGGAGGATGACAGGATGTGGTATTCGCTTCATGGTGTTTCCTCGTGGAACTGTGACAGATTTATATGCTGCAATTTGCAGGTGAGTTTCCAGAAAGCACCGACCTTAAACAATAACAATCACATGTATTCTGTTGTGCACATGACAGAGAAAACGATGAGGTGATGGACCATGGAGAGACGTGCTCTTCTTGACTGAACTCGGTTACTTGTGGCTAGCACTGGCAAGATGAAGTAGCAGAGGTAAGGTCCATAATGTTCCCACTGGTTTTAGCTTTGTTTTGAGTATTCTCCAATTACTGGAACCACTGATGTTTACAGGCAATGTCAGGACCATATGGCAAACAAGAACAGGACAGTCTTGGCGTGTCCGTTGCTTTCATACCACTCGATGACAACCAGGAAACCGCCGCGTGCAGTCGCCACCCACCTCGAACATCACCGGCCGCGCAGCTTCGTTCATGGTGTGTAACTGGGTGCTGGACCAGTGGTAAGTTTGAAAAAGAGAGTAGAGTTTGGTTTGCGTCAGTTATGTGGTCGTTAGGTCAATGCAAACTGAGTTCCAACTTGCTGGATTCCTCTTGGGTGTGTAGCATGATCTGCACGTTTATTCTCGCTACTGTTTTGTGACTTGTTTCAGCTTGTCTCACATGAACTGAGCTGAAGTGAACAAGATGCGATACTCTGTGGATGTAATTGCCAAGGAGATTGCTTCGGCCTTTTACGGCGATGGCAATTTGCCACAAGTTTGCATTGAGCAGAGTGAACTTGCTTTTTTTGAGATGTAGTAGAGTGAACTTGCTTGGAGCCTTGGACTACTGATTCTTGGGAAAAAAAAAGGGTACTTCCATAAGAATTGGAGAGCACCTCGCCGCTGATAGTGCAGTTGCAGTCTGTAAATTCTTGGACAGCAAAAGAAACCCTGAAATTTGTTCAAGCACAGACAGGTTGGAGAAACAAAACGTGGCTTATTTGGGCCTTATGCATCTGTTAGTTGCAGTGTGGTCACTTGGTGTAAAAGGACAGGTCACTTGCTGTGCTTGACTACACATGGGCACTGGTCCATGGAGTAAGCTTGGTCTCTGCTCCCAGCCTCCCCATCGTGTTCAAGAAATATTCTCATTGTTTTTTTTTTCCTTCTTGAGCGAATAGATATTCTCATTGTTATCCTGTAGCTTTTGTAATACGGAATCTGGAGAAGAACATTTCCTCCTATTCGGGCCGCTATTACTCTTTTAGAGCACATGGGCTGTTGGATCGGACTTTCCGAGCCGAGTTGCTGGGCTTTTCTAGGCCCAGTCCAACCGGGTACAATTCTTCCAAAACGGACCCTGTGCTTGCTTCGAATTACACTCGTCTCCGCGCGCCGCGTTCCTCTTGCAGTCTTCTACTCTTCTTCCCCTTCCTGGGCGGCGCTCCAGCAACAAAGCGCGAGGCAATGGGGGCAGCAGCGGCGGCAACGGAGAGCGCCGAGGGGTTGGATTCGCTTCTCCCTGGTCAGAATCTGTGCAGTGCAGCGTTTCCGATTAGTTGATGTTGATTTTCCATTTCCCGGCAGTGCTCAGCCGTGCGCAGAGCAGCAGCAAAGGGATTCCGGGGGGTTTATCCTCCCTACTAAGCTGTAGGAAGAGGACGCATCGCTGCTGATTCTAGGCCCCTCGCGTTCAAGATTACTCACTCCCCAGTCATCCTCCAACGCCAGGCAGAGGCAGTGGGGATCGTGCTGCGCGCGACGGCGGAAGGTCGCCGGAGCGAGGCGAGGCCAGTGAGGCTCGCTCCAGATCCGAGGTACATTCGGCAGAGACCTTGTTGGGAAACCTAGGATAATTGGTCCAAGCTTTGGGATGCACTACAGAAAGACTGTCCATTATACATGTTAAACACAGGAGTTTGGGAACTGCCCAACACCCTAATACGGGTGTGGTTATCTCATATATATCTCAGAAGTGGATGGAACAAATCCATAAGCCCGAAGAACGGAACTAAGGCGTGCATGCCATGCATGAGGAGCCTGCTTCAGGCCATAGAGAGCCTTAACAAGACGACACAAATGATGAGGATGAGCAGGATCAACAAATCCCGGAGGCTGACGCATATATATACCTCTTCCTCCAAGACTCCATGGAGAAAAGCATTCTGAACATCCAGCTGGCGTAGAGACCACCCTCTTGTAACAGCCGATGAGAGCAGCAGACGAATGGTAGTAGGCTTGACAACCGGGCTGAAAGTATCCTCATAATCAAGACCATACCTCCGTTTGAATCCTTTGGCCACTAAGCGTGCCTTATAGCGTTCAATAGAGCCATCAGCATGTTTCTTGACCTTGAACACCCACCTAGAATCAATAATGTTAACGCCAGAGACAAGAGGAACCAGCTGCCAAGTATCATTCTTCAAAAGTGCATGAAACTCCTGCTCCATTGCACAACGCCAGTGTGGAATGCCAAGAGTAGCCTGAAAATGCCGAGGTTCAGCAGTGGGATCAGCCTCAGCTTGTGCCGTGCATGCCGCAATCCATGCAACCGTGCCATCGGTGTGTTCTCGCGGGCGAAAGATGCCGTTCTGGTTGCGTGTACGAGGACGCAGAACAGCGGGTGCAGGGGGTGGCGACAACAAAGTTGCAGCAGGCGTCGGTGGCGACGCAGGGCCATCGCTGGGCGCAGAGGAGGCCACATGCGATGGAGGTACAGACGCGTCACGCGACACGGAAGCAGGCGTCACTCCCGATGGAGAGGCAGGCGCGAAACGAGGTGCAGACGCTGGCGTCGCTCGCAAGGCAGGGCCCAGTGACGAAGGCCCATGCTGGTCGTCAGCGGAGGAGGCCAGCTCAGGTGCTGGGCCAAGCGACAAAGGCCCACCCGGGGAGGCGACACAGTCCAGGGCAGCAACGCGGCCAGAAATGCATGGCGCATGCACCCGATCATCGTTCGGCACGTGATCGACATCCGGTGCCTGGGCGATAGGAGGCACCTGATCATCCAGGAGCTGAAGACGCGCTCCTCTGCCAGTACTTGTGGAATGATTAGGTAGCAAAGCAGGGGTATACGCAACATCTACAAATTGATCAGGCGAAGGTAAAAGAGAATGCACAGGTGGTGTGGGAGTAGTGGTAGTGGTCAGGAGTGCAGAAAAGGGGAACACATTCTCATCAAACACAACATCACGGGAAATGTAGACATGGTTAGATGGAACATGAAGGCATTTGTACCCTTTATGGAGAGAACTATACCCAAGGAAGACGCACTTCTTAGACCGAAACTCTAGCTTACATTTATTATATGGACAAAGGTGAGGCCAACACGCACATCCAAAAACTTTGAAAAATGTATAATCTGGAATTTCGTTGAGCAAGAGTTCAAGTGGTGTTTTCATGTTGAGGAGCCATGTAGGAAGCCTATTAATGAGGAAACATGCTGTGGAAAAAGCATCACTCCAAAACCGAAAAGGAACGGAGGCATGAGCTAGTAGAGTTAAGCCAGTTTCTACAAGGTGGCGATGCTTACATTCAGCTGCGCCATTCTGCTGATGTGTATGAGGACAAGACACACGGTGTGAGATCCCAAGCTTATTAAAACAGGTATTGAGGTTGTGGTACTCAACCCCCCCCCCAATCAGATTGAACATGAATAATCTTATGCTGAAGGAGACTCTCAACATGCGCTTGAAATTGAATAAATACATCGAACACATCAGATTTGCGCTTGATAAGATAAAGCCAAGTAAATCGACTATAAGCATCAATAAAACTGACATAGTAATTATGGCCACTAACAGATGATTGGGCAGGACCCCAGATATCAGAAAATACAAGCTCAAGTGGAGTTTGGACTACACGACTTGACCCAGAAAAAGCAAGTTGGTGACTCTTTCCCTGCTGACAGGCATCACAAACTGTTTCAGCATTTTTATTAGACACAACTGGAAGCTCATGGCGGTGAAGAACATGACGAACTATGGGGATAGCAGGATGACCAAGACGCGCGTGCCAATGAGAGGACGACACACGAACACCGCTGAAAGCTCGAGAGACAGGCGGCTCATCAAGCACATAAAGACCATGGCACAGTCGACCTCTAAGGAGTACGTCCCTCGTGTCCCGGTCCTTAATAAAAAAATGGAAACGATGAAATTCAGCAAAGATATTATTGTCACGAGTAAGTTGAGGAACTGACAACAAACTACGTGCAACTGAAGGAACTCGAAGGACATTGAGGAGATGCAACTTTTGTGAATTATGAGTAAGAAGGGAAGCCTGACCAATATATGAGATGCGCATACCTGCGCCATTGGTAGTGCGAACCTGATCATGACCATGATATGGCTCCTGAGTAGAGAGCTTGCCCATCTCACTCGTCAGGTGATTGGTAGCTCCCGTATCCATGTACCATGAAGCATCAATGGGATATGAAGGAGCGTGTCCATGCTCGTGACTCGCCAAAGCAGCCTGTTTCTCATTGCCCTTTCCATTGTTGCCAATGCTCAAAAAATCATGCTTGAAACGACAATGGCAGCGTGAGGCAATATGACCCGCAAGGCCGCACAACTGGCAGGGCACTTGGGCACCACATGAGGGGCAGCAGGCACGCGGGCGACCGCCCGTGGGGGCGTTGGCGGGGCGCGATGGCTAGGGCGGGGGCGCCAGTTTGCTACCCCTGTTCGGCGGCTTGTAGGGTGCCGATTTGCCGCGCGAGGCGACGTTGGCTGAAGAGAAGCTGGGGGTCGCACGGCGAGCCTTAACGCGTTGTTCCATCGCGAGAAGACGTGAGTACAGCTCGCGTGGCTGAATAGGAGTGTCGCGCCCATTGATGTTCTCCACGAGATTGTCGTAGTCGTCATCCAGCCCATTGAGGATGTAGGAGGTGAAGTCCTCGGGGCAAAGCGGTTGGCCAATAGAGGGGAGAGTATCCGCCAGGCCCGTGACCATGTTGAAGTAGTCGGTGATGGTGCGGTCAAGCAGCTTCACCTCGCCAAGCTGTGTGCGAATAGCATGGGCTCGCGCCTGCGACTGAGACGTAAAGCTGGTGTGGAGAGCAACCCACGCATCCCGAGACGTAGCGACGAAGATGACCAGCGACACCACGCCCTCTGTGAGCGAGAACTGAATAGCGGAGAGGATGGCCTGATCCTGAGCCACCCATGCATGATACGCCGGATGATACAACAAAGGGCACGGCAGTGTACCGTCGGCATAGCCCTCCAAGTAGCGGCTGCGAAGAAGAGGCAGCACTTGTGCGCGCCACGACAGATAATTATCCGGTGTGAGCTTCACCGGTACGAGGTGCGCAAAGTAGAAGGGCTGAGGGGCACCGCTGAGGACGGCCGTAGCATGCTCCACGTGGGCAGCCGGAGGTGGTACAGGTGCGGCGGAGGGTGACGCATAGTAGCCAAATGGCGGAGCACTAGCGAGGGCTGGCGAGGGGCCAACCAACACGGTCGATGTTGAGGACGCGTCGTAGGGCACGTCGTACGGCGGAGGCTGATACGCGCCATGGGTCAGCGGCGCGTGGACTCTGTAGGTCATTGGCGATGGCCCACCATAGGACGGGGGCGCAGGCACGCCATAGGACGATGGCACAGGCGGTCCGTAGGACGGCGTCGGCGCACCATACGGCATCAGCGGGGGCCCACCATAGGAGCCGCCGTTTGACGGCGGCGCGATGGAATCGGACGCGGATGGGGGCGGCCAATGGACCATTGTCGAGGCACCGTGGGACGCGGACGTCGCAGTAGGGGCGCCGATCGAGGTCGCAGTAGGGGCGCCGATCGAGGGCGCCGCAGGCGGAGGTTCGGCAGTTGCGACGAGGGGCGCAGCCATGGGCAGCTGCCAAGGATGCGCCCACGCGAGGGGCTGGGACTCCATGAACGGAGAGGCAGCAGCTAAGGAGAACGGCGCAGCAGCGGAGATCGCGCCGTCGGCAGGGGCCGACGCGGAGGCGCCGGCGGCGGAAAGCATGGGTCGAACGACCTAGCCTGATACCATGTTAAACACAGGAGTTTGGGAACTGCACAACACCCTAATACGGGTGTGGCTATCTCATATATATAGGGATACAGAACATGTACAATACAAGTTACAAAGACATGTACAGCTACTACGTATAATACAGTCTAACAATACATTGCTTTTTCTTTCTTTCTTTATTTTTTGAGAATGCGTCCATTATACATTGCTAAACCTTTGTAGCAGCCAGTATGACCAGAATTGTTGTAATACCATGTATGAGCTATAAACTAAGACTAGCCAAAATACCTTGATACGACAATTTGATCATACAACACCCCTAAACCAAAGAAAACACTAAGGCCCCGTTTGGGTCCAAGGAATTGGAATCTATTTAATGGAGTAGGCTAATTTATGTTGGAATGTGGCATTCCACAACTTTCCAAAGTTTAGATATAAGCCTATCTTAAATTCATGGGGTGGGAGATGGAAATTGATTCTATAGATTATGGTTATTAGATGGAATTCAATTCTTATAGCACGCTCTTAGACTCGCTTCTCTATAGTAGAAGTGCAGCATACAAGTATCTCTCCCATATCACCAACTATAATATACAACTATATTCCACATACAATTATATTAGCTTAATTAATTTGTGTCTAAATTATGATTATTAGGATGGAATTCAATTCCAATGATCCAAACGGGGCCTAAAAGCAATCGCAAAGGCGACCCTTCTGTCTGTCTTTTCTGTGGAGGGCGTAGGGACAGGAGGTGGTTCTGCCGTTCCACAGTGCCGATCAACAATTATACCACACAACTTTGGGTTCCCTGCAAAGCTTGAATTTGTGAATGTACTGAACTGGCCTCCAGTTGGAATTGGCCCTTCTAAGTCGTTATTGGAAACATTGATTGCAGAGAGGAAGTGCATGTTGCTCAAAGCTGAAGGGATTGCACCTGTGAGAATGTTGTTTGATAAGTCTAGCACTTGAAGGTTTGTCAGGCTGCAGAGCTGTGGTGGAATCTCTCCTGATAAGCTGTTGTAGCTGAAATTGAGTGCAGTAAGTGATTTCATCTGACCAATCTCTTGGGGGATCACACCGGTGAGGTTATTATAGGCAAGATTAAGCACAATTGGGAAAGCACTGGTTATTCGGGTCTGATGTGATGGATCTGCGTAAACAGGTAACCCAAAAACCCTTGGATCCAAAAGGATTGTTGGTAACATTGGCATCTCCATTAAGGCTGTTGGTATTTCCCCTGCAAGGTTGTTATGTGATATGTCCAGATAGAAAAGCGAATTTAAGCTTTTGATCCAAGCAGGCACTGGCCCACGGAGTTGATTCATATACAAAAATAGCATAACCAAGTTTTTGAGGTTTGATAGCCAAAGAGGTATTGTTCCAGACAATGAGCACTCAGATATGGAGAGAATCTGAAGATTCTGAAAACCATCAATTTTTTCATCTTCTGGCATGGCTTCACCGATGAAGCTGCCCCTTACGAATAGCACAGTGAGGTTCTTACAGTCCTTGAGGCCATGAAGTGCATTTGTGATATTTGTAAAATTGTTGTAACTAAGCGACAGGAAAATAAGAGACTTCAGATTTGCTATTCTTAGTGAAAGCTGCCCATGTAAGTTGTTGCCAGATAACCGCAATGCAACCAGCTTGCTGCATAAGTAGATGCTTTCTGGAATATTGCCGGTGAAATTGTTGTACAGAAGATCTAATACCTCTAGATTGATCAGGCTGGTGAAGTTAACACTGGTAAGTTTTCCGCTGAAATAATTTCCCTTGAGGTCAATTGCTATGAGATTTGTGCAATTGCTCAGAGCTGATGGCAACCCACCAAACATGTCATTATAGCCCAAACGAAGCTCCTTGAGTCTCTTGAGCTCACCTATTGAGTCTGGGATCTTTCCATTTAGCATATTACCTCCAAGATCAAGGATTGCCAGATTTCTGAGATTCATCATGTGTGCACCATCAAGTATTCCCCGCAAACCATTGTCGGGAAAAGAGAGGTACTCTAATGAGGAAACATTGAAGAGTTCATCTGGGAGTGTCCTGTTGAGGTTATTGTGGCCTGCCTTGAGTACTCTAAGCGCAGAGCATTTACCTAGACCGGACGGAATGCTGCCACTGAATTGGTTATAGGAAAGATCAAGCTCTGCAAAGGATGTTGAGCTAATGCAGAAGGAAGACGGCATCCATCCTTGGAAGCTGTTGTTGCTCGCATTGAGCACAACAAGATTAAACTTATTCTCCCACAGGATGGATGGGAACTCTCCTGTAAACAAGTTGCTCGAGATGTTCAATACCTGCAGTGACCTGTGATCAGGTACTGATGAGCTGAGGTTTTGTTGCAGGACCCGGCTGAGCTGGTTGAAGCTGACATCAAGGAAGATGATGATGTTGGAGGTCAGCAGCTCTGACGGAAGGCCGCCAGAGAAGGAGTTGTATGATAGGTTGAGGCGCTGTAGGTTGCTGAGGTCAGCAAGGGACGGCGAGATGCTCCCCTCAAGGCCTCTGGACGCCAAGAAGATCTCGATCACCATGCCATCAGCGCTGCAGGTGATCCCTTCCCACTTGCAGCAGTCCGTGCCGTTCCGCCATGACGCTGAGAGGCCGTTGTGCTCTGACAGCCCGGCAAGGAACTGGAGGAGAGAGCTCATCTCCTGCTCGGAGCATGAGGTGGCTGGAGAGGCTAACGAAAGCAGCAGCACAGTTGCGAGGGCAATGGAAGGAGCGGCCATCATGGTGCTCTTGCTATCGCGTGAGCTCGGATGATGCGGTATCAGCGCCATGGCAAAGCTCTTGCGGATGACAGCAAGTGTATGTGACTACAAGACCAAAACAAAACTGCAGGTGGAAGGTCAAGAACAACTAGATCAAAGTGACAGACTGACAAGGGAGGGAGACGCTCAGACGCACGCGCTCTTGACTGGTGATATTCTTAGCTACTGAGGTCGTGAACTCGTGATATGGACTATTATGTGTATCAGAAACCTCCAGCTTAACGTGTGAAAGCCGGCAGGCGACTTGGCTAGTACTTGAGAGGATTGTAGCAGCTAATCCCTGGCTCTGTGTCTGTGCTCTTTATTGCTTAATCTTTTAAGGTTAATTACATGGACAATTAATTCTATATCTATAGGGAGTTCAACGTTTTATATCTTGCAGGCAATACATGCTGCTGAATTGTACTTAAAAACTATTTTAAGGCCCTCTTTGTGTGGGCTTTCCAGCAGCTTTCCACCCTTAGAAGCCAAAAGCTCAAACAAACGGACAGCTTCTGGGCTGAGCTTTCCAAAAATCAAAAGCCTACAAAAGCTATGATTACATAGAAAACCCAGAAGCACTCCTCCGCCCAGATGACGCAGCCCTTTGCTCCGCGCGGGTGACGCCCCTCTGCTCCGCCCGGCCGATGTGCCTTCCTGCTCCGCCCGGCTGCTTCCTACTGGCGTGGAGGAGCATGGGGAGGGGACGGGGCGAGCTTGGCCGCGGCTCCCAACCGGTGTGGAGGAGCGCGGGGGCGGGGGGCGGGGTCGTGGGGGAGCTCCTCCAGTCCAAATCTCTACCACCGGCGCAGCACCCCTTCTCCCCGCCAAATCTCGCCCGCCGCTGCCCCTCCTGGGCCCCTCCTGTGCCCGGTGCTGTACCGCCGTAGGAGCGCGGAGCTCCCCGACGTCCCCTCCCCCGTCGGTCTCACCTCCGGCCGCCCCCGCCCCTTCCCTCTCCGCGTCGGTCTTGCCTTCCGGTCGTCGAGCAAGGGCAAAGGCCGATAGATCCAACCGGCGTCCAAGGTTGAAGAAAAGCCTAACATGTGGACCCCACAGAGCTGACACTCCATCCAACCATTACAAAAGTTAGGTTGCCAAACGGTGTTAGCTTTTTAAAAGCCAGCTTTCGGAAAGCCACCCTTCTAGGGAGCAAAAGCTAAAAGCTAGCTTTCTAGAAAGTTTGGAAAGCTAAAACTCAAATAAACAGGACCTAAAGCATGTTTACCAGTTGATTCCACTGCTTAGAGGACACAATCAACTATTCAACTTGCAGCTTGGTGAGATTACAGTGACAGCTTAAAGTCATGTATTCAGCACCATTTATCATGCTGCAGCAGTTGCCCTCCAAACTGAGGCAGCAGCAGATCTGCATGGAGATCGTCCAACTGGCTTTAACAAGCTCCAGTTGTAGTGATATGTTTTTGTGAAAGCTATACAGTGGGGGAGACCCCCACTGTGGTAGAAAATATATTATAAGAGGAAAGAAAAAGCTGTACACGGACAAGAGTCCAAAGGGCACCTCAGCGCCCAAAAAGAACGGCACCAGATGTCATCCGTTTACATTGATATCCATAGTAGTTAGAGCGATATTCAGGGAGGCAAAAATAATCAAAAGTTGTGTTTTTAGTTCTTAGTCTACTTCTGTCCAAGAGTAAACACATGTTCTAGCTGCCGCAAGACTAGCCAAAATACTTTGACAAGACTATCTGATCATACAACACCCCTACACCAAAGAAAGCCCCGAAAGCTTTGGATTCCCTACTGGAGGGGTTTTGGCGGATCAACAATAGTACCACACAACTTTGGATTCCCTCCAAAGCTTGAATTTGTGAATGTACTGAACTGGCCTCCAGTTGGAATTGGCCCTTCTAGATCGTTATTAGAAACACTGGTTGTAGAGAGGAAGTGCAGGTTGCTCAGATCTGATGGGATTGCACCTGTGAGATGGTCGCTAGACAAGTCTAGCACCTGAAGGTTCGTTAGGCTGTGGAGTTGCGGTGGAATCTCTCCTGATAAGTTGTTGGAGCTGAAATTGATTATAGAGAGCGATTTCAACTGACCAGTCTCTTTAGGGATCGCTCCATTGAAGTTATCATAACCAAGGTTCAACATTTTTGGGAAAGCAGTGGTTACCCGGTACTCAAATGATGGACTTATGCAAACAAGTAGCACAAATAGCCTCTGATCCAAATGAATTGTAGTATTTTCTGCTATTAGCATTGGCATCTCCATTAGTTCTACCGGTATTTCCCCTGTAAAGTTGTTTTCTGAGATGTCTAGATAGAATAGAAAAGTGAATTCAAACTTTTGATCCAGGCAGGTACTGGTCCAGAGAGTTGATTATTTTCCAGAAGCAGAATCTGTAGATTTTTGAGGTTTGATAGCCAAAATGGTATCTTCCCGGTCAATGAGCAATCCGACAGGGAGAGAAACTGAAGATTCTGAAATCCATCAACTGTTTCATCTTCTGGCATTGCCTCACCTTTGAAGTTACTCGCAAGAATTAGGACGGCAAGATCCTTACAATCCTTGAGGACATGAAGTGCATTCGTGATATTTGCAAAATTGTTGAAAGAAGCTTACAGGAAAACAAGGGATTTCAAATTGCCTATTCTCGGCGAAAGCTGTCCGTGTAACTTGTTGTCAGATAGCCGCAGTGCATTCAGGTGGCTGCAAGAGTAGATGCTTTCTGGAATTGTGCCAGTGAAGTTGTTGAACAGAAGATCCAACGTCTTTAGATTGATCAAGGTGGAGAAATTGACCTTGGTAAGCTCTCCGCTAAAATAGTTGTTCCTGAGGTCAATTGTTATGAGATTTGTGCAATTGCTGAAAGCTGATGGCAGCTCTCCAGACATGTCGTTGTGGTCCAGATGAAGCACCTCTAGTCTCTGAGCTCACCTATTGAGTGTGGGATCTTTCCATTTAGCCGATTGCCTCCAAGATCAAGATGAGCCAGATTTCTGAGGTTGGTTATGGGAAGTTTTCCATACAAACCATTGTTGGGAAAAGAGAGGTACTCTAACGAGGAAGCGTAGAACAGTTCATCTGGGAGCATCCCAGTTAGTTGATTGTGCCCAGCCTTGAGTACCTTAACCGCAGAGCAATTTCCTAGACCAGCTGGGATGCGTCCACTGAATCGGTTGTATGATGGAACCATGGCCTTCCAGGCGTATGATGGAAATTCTCCGGTGAATCGATTGCTGGAGATGTTCAGCACCTGCACTGGCCAGCCATGGGTGGCCGAAGACGGCAGCTCTCGCAGCTGTCCCTCAAGGCCATTAAAGCTGACGTCGATGACGGCCAAGCCACGGGACGAGGACAAGAGCCGCTCCAATGGCAGTTCGCCCGACAACGAGTTGTGGGAGAGGTTGAGGCGCCGCAGGCCGGTGAGCTCACCAAGAGCCAGCGAGATGGGGCTCTGGAGTCCTCTACCGGGAAGGGAGACCTCAACGACCGCCCCGTCTCCGTCGCAGGCGATGCCTTCCCACGAGCAGCAGCCCGCCGTGCCGTTCCGCCACGACATGGCGAGGCCGCCGTCCCATGATAGCTCCGCAATGAACCGGAGCAGGGAGGTCTTCTCCTGATCAGAGCACGGCTTGGCATGGGAGGCCATGGAGAGCAGCAGCACGGCGAGGGCGATGCCGGAGAACGGCATGGATGTTGGCTGGTTGCTTGTTTCTTGTTGCTAATGTGTGCTGCTGCATGCTTTTCATATGAAGCCTACTAGCATGGAGGGACAGGAAAGTAATAAGGTTCAGGTTCTGCTGAGCTGTATAGTTCTGCAATGTATGATTATGAAGCACACCAATGAAGGGTAAGAGCATAAACAAGTGTTGACTCGACGGAGATCACAAGCAATTCGCGCCGGGCGAGGAAGCGTAACTCGCATCCTGTATCGCCAGTGTCAAGATAGCTGTGGCTCCCTTTTTTGAAATTTGAACAAGGAAGGGTTGACATGCCGGTCGCTGTAGTTGCACTTATCAGGCGTTTTGTCCATTGTGCACGGAAAGAAAAAAAAGGCATGGTTTGATGTTACGGGTCTGAATTCTCTGAAACACTGATGGAACATGGCGTGCAGTCTGTATCTCTGTCGCTATCCCGTTCGTCACTTGTTACTGGCCTGGGCGGGCTGGAAATTTCTCCGTTGGAACCACAAGCTGATCATACACGGAGGGCGAAGATGATGATCCGTCAGGGGTCAGGTCAGGCCGTCTCACTCCTGTCTCCTCTCCTTGGGATGGTTCAGTCTGAATCTGAACTCGAACAGAGTGATCTGCGGTTGTGAAGGTGCGCGGTCTCTCGTTTGTTCGGGAACAAGAACAGACTGGTGTCGACGGTGCCGGCGCCGGCGAGCTGGCGGATCATGCAAGTGGACGGAGATGGGGGATTTGAGATCGGAGGAGGCGGAGAGGACGCGACGGATAGATGATCCTGCAGCAATACGGACGTCCCACGCGCGGTGTCTGAACCGACGCCGCCGCCGCCGCCACCGCCCGGAGCCCGCGCGTTCCGTGTGAAGGAGAAGGCGGCGGCGCCCGCGGGCGGTTCTAGTGCTCCTCCGAGCACGCGGACTTTGGATGCAGGTCGCCCCGTGCGGCCCCGCAGAGGCCGCCGGCGCCGGCGACGGAGGGACTGGCGGGGGCGGGAAGAGCCGCGAGCCGGCCACTCGGGGTGTCCGATCAGGATCAAGCGGTCCAGATTCGTTGGAGGAAAAGTACAGTGGGAAGGAATTTCTCAGAAACCCCCCTGCTGAGCCATTTCTCCTTGCATAAAGGCCCCTCCGCTCCCCGAACCCCTTCCTCTTCCCCGCGTCTCCCCGCCAGATCGAGGAGCGAGGAGGCGGGGCGGCGGCGATGGCGATGGCGGCGAAGCCGAGTCACGGAGGGCGAGTTCACTGCCGCAGAAACTTTCAGCGCTTCTTCCAGGCTACCGTCCGTGAAGTGCTCAATCATCTCCAGTGAGTTCCACCCAGCGTCGAAGATTGATTTTATGGTTGTCATTTTGCATTGTGTGACTCACCTTCAGGTTCCAACCAACGATCTTCGTTATTGTAATCTTTTACCTCTAATTGCTAGCTACGAATCCTTCTTATGAATTCTCAAGCACATTGCTAGTTGCTACAGGCACATCCAGGTTGCAGACTAGCTTTAACTTGTAAAATACCATATCAGAAATTCACAAGCGCTGAACGTTGACAAGCAAATGAAAATACTGGCCGTGGTTCATTGTTCTGTGTTAGGTGACACATGCTGAGTTTCCTGCAATTTGTCTCAGTTGAGAACTAGTCAACTGTCATTGCAAGTGGGACTTCTCAAAGTTTTGTTCTTCCTTTTTTATATGAAAAAAACAAAGGGAAAAAATATATCACCAAGTGGGTTGTTAAGAAAGCATAATATCGGCTCAGGTCAACCCAATCCAAGCTGTTGCTTGGTAAGATGTTCTCTTTAATCAGTTGTTTTTGTCTCTGCAAATAAATAGCAATGACGACGCAACATCAAAGGTCAGAGAAGACTTTGGCGAAAACGATGGGATGAAGCTGTTAGCCAGCAGTCATGCATCCTGGTGATCCTGCCCTGGCAACATAAATGAAGGGATGGAACACTACTAGACAAGAATCTAGATAGGCTTCACAGCAACATATCATCCCTGTATCAATGGCGTCTGCAGACACCAGCAGCAGGTAACTACACTAGAAAGGCAAAGGCAGCTGCCATCTTTACCCATGTCTCATATAACTTTGACTGCATCTGTTGTTGCTTTGACATCGACTTGGTCCATAGATTTTGTAGAGTATCAAGTACGAACAGTTCTGTTTGTAACCACCAGTTTATCTTTATTTGCAGTGACAAGGAGCAGGTCATCCCTACCATCGACGCTGACCAAGCACATGCTCTCTTGAGCTCTGGTCATGGCTATATTGATGTCAGGTGCGTTACTCAACTGATCCATGCGTGCTGTAATGTTCATGTTTACTGGAGAAGCTTCCATGGTCATATGATCCACGGCTGCAAATTAACTGGTGGGTATGAAATGAAATGAATCTTCAGGATGCGAGAGGACTTTGACAAGGGCCACGCACCTGGTTCTCGCAATGTTCCCTACTACCTGTCAGTAACGCCTCAAGGTCAGTTTCTTGATCCCGCTTGCTCGTGCCTGTTTGCATTGGGGTGTTTTATTGGAAAGTTCATGATATATTCCAAATTGAACTTTCATTTGGGGACTTTGTAAGATTTAGTTCAAATTTGCACTAAATCCTATTGATTTGGATCCTAAGGTCAGTCTCAATGAAATTTCAGAAGAGTTTCATGGGCATTAAATTTTATACCATATCAGCAATTTTGCTGACTTAGCAAGGTCATTTATGAGGAGAGTTTCATTAGATGTGAGAGGAGTTTCATCCCCATGTCACTCCGCTGCATAGTTACCTAATTCTTAGTCTTGGTAACTGTACAATGAAACTATGCACTGAGACTGGCCTAATTCACTCTAATCAAACATGCCCCATTTATGACAAGATTTCTGGTGTCGCATTCTTTTATCGCTTATTATTTAATCTGTTCTCTTTGCTGATCCCCAGGGAAGGAGAAGAATCCACAGTTCGAAGAGGAAGTGGCTTCACTCTTTGGGAAGGACGATGTCTTCATTGTGGTAGGTTACTACCTTCATCAATCATATATACTCATATTAGTAATTAGCATCGCACAAGTATGGTTTGGTCAACTTAGGCTAGTGATATAACAGTGCCTTGCTCCAAATTAAATTGTGCCTGCATAATAGCATCACCCATCATTTGTCATGAGTCAAAAAAAAATAACTTCATATTTACTTAGGGTTGCAACACGGGGAACAGATCCAGGTTCGCTACTGCAGACCTTCTAAACGCGGTAAATCCAGGCCATCTGAGCTATTAATCTAGGACTAAATCTGATAACTGAGGGTCACACAAGCTGCTTACTCATTGTTCAGGGGTTCAAGAATGCAAGGAACCTGCAAGGTGGCTACCGCTCCTTTCTCCAGAGTGCAAATCAGCAGCCAGCTCAACAGCAGTAGCCACCACCAGTTAATTCAGCTTGCTTGGGGATGCCAGTTTGTGTGCGCTCGTTGTGTCCATTGTTTGGAATAAACTAGGGACTATTTGGGCCTAGTTGAACAGCCCAGTGAAATCATGGCGATATTCCTGCTTTGGCAGGATGTTGGACGACACATTTGTGAATAGTGATGTAATGAACATTCATGATGTAGTACTCTGAAATGAATGTTGAGAGGTGATGCTTGCTACATAAATTTCAGAAGATATATTCAACTATGAAACATGTCATAATGTAGCATTACATGTAATTGAAGTACGTAATGGCCTTCGCCACAAAGCTGACGAGTTTCGTACATTTGCCTGCCAAAATTGTGCCATACGAAATTTTCTGGCTTCATAACCTGGCATACAAAGTAATACCAGTGAATATCAGGTTAATTGCTTGGGTCTGGACGAGCATGGGAACTGGGAAGTTGAAAGCAACGACCTGTTCTCTTGGACTGTATAATCGTGTGTCGCTCCCAAGCAGAGATCTTTACAGCAGA
Organism: Setaria italica; assembly: GCF_000263155.2. Lineage (NCBI taxonomy): Eukaryota > Viridiplantae > Streptophyta > Magnoliopsida > Poales > Poaceae > Setaria > Setaria italica. Next base: position 7,364,722 of record NC_028450.1, on the reverse strand, counting down.
AAGGAGAGACTTTAGAAAGATTACATGAGCTCTTTCATAGCACCTCCTTTTCCAGTTTCAGCACAGCCATGAATGCTTCTTGGGGAACATCAACCCTTCCAATCGCTTTCATCCTCTTCTTTCCTTCGGCCTGTTAGCAAATATTACATGACCATATTATCCGATGGCTAAAAAATGCTTGTGAAAAGAACTTCCAGTGCCCACTCTACTCTTTAGGTATTATATGCAAAGCTTAAAGCAATTAGCTTTGACCTTTGACCAAGCAAAAATCAATAAATTTTCCCATTATTTTTTACTGCCAAACATCAATAGTTTCTAAGAAAGATTACCTGTTTCTTCAGCAACTTCTTTTTTCTCGTTATATCACCACCTGCAAGTCAAAGACAGCAGTGCTCTGAATAAAGTCTGTAATGCAATGCAAGAATACAGGGATGTTCTCTTCTTTTTCCTTATCTTATAAAAAAGAACACCATTGTACTAACTGCTATTGTGAGAAAAATGAGAATACAGGGATCTTCAGAGGAAGTCAGGCCTCTTTCGAGTCTTGGAAAAGCTGCTTTGCACAGACAGTAAAGCTTCACGTGCACAGATTAAAACCCCCTCTTAGTCACAGTGTTTCTGTTTGGCTAAACAGCCTTCTGTGAATTTTCTCTTTCTAGTTTTTTTTACCTCTGCTTTTTTTAATCTATATAATAAATACCACAGTAGGGGTTTCCCCTACTGTATTTCGCTCAAAAAAAAAACAAAAATGAGAGACACGAATAAGATAGCACATCCCATTAGCTTAAGATGCTTTCAAAGTGCACGTAAAGTGTTCTGTTTACCATAGCATTTTGACAGGACATCCTTCCTGATGGCCGACAGGGCTTCACTTGCAATGACCTTTGTGCCAATACATGCCTGTCAAGGTTCATATTAGTGTCTGATTACCATGGAAAAACAGGACTGTAAACAGGAATTTTATCACCCCATAAAAAGGATTGGTTGCTATATTTTCCAACAAGCAGTTTATGTAAATTTGCCAATTACTTCTTTAAATTTCATTACTAAAATGCAAGATGAATATTATTTTTCTCTCTTGATTTTTGATGTACCTTACAGATAGTAGGTTGAAAAAGTTTAGGGTACCTTGACCATAGCAGATAGAACACAAATAGTGCAGGTGTGCCACATCATATTCTCCCTCATTAAATATATTTTTCCTATATTTTATTCAAGCCTCATCATCTACTATGTTCCCTCATACTTTGAGATTAAAAAAAGAGTTATGGTTCTCATATACTAGCATGTCTCAAGCACGAGCAAAACTCATGAGAGCAACCCATGCTTCTGCTTCAGTCCATACCTGCACCTCCCTTCATGCTGGTATGGAGTGCTCTTAACTCTCCCATGGTACTCTGCTCTATTGTGCTATGTACATAATTGCTAAAAGAATATGTGAGAACAAGACAGATAAAATCTCACTTGAATAGGAACTCTAAACATTTGTCGAGGTATAAGTTCTTTGAGCTTTTGTGTCAGCGCCCTGCCAACAGAGTATGCCTAGAAAAAGATATTCAACAAGTCAGATTGCCTCGAGAAGCTTTTCCATGACAACTGATAAATAAAAGCTATTTTTCCTGGAATCAAGTCGGCAGGATAAAACGCTCAATAAATACGGTTCATTGCAAAAGAAGATCCATACAACAAGTGTTGCATTACTGTTCTAGGCTGCATGCTTATATAGTTGAGTACACGAGAGTACAAAGGAAAGATAATACATGACTAGACTTAAGACAATGTATCCTTGACAATATGTATTACCACAAAATGCTACATTTCTAAGATCCATCTACCGTTTGCAGCTTGCCATAAGTACAAAATCGATGGAAATATTTCTTTTTCATGGTCAGGGGTAATCATAACTGAACTGTGCCACAGTATATTTATTTATCATTCCAAAAAATATGTCATGAATCAGAAACAACATATGTTCACATCAATGTTTATTTTTTCTGAAAGTTCTATGCATAGATGACAAATCAAGTATAGCACCTTATCTCTATGTACAATTGTTGACAATGCCTCCACAGGATCACCATTGATTTGTATATCCAACTTTACTAGCTGACTTTCCCTGTACCTGCAGAGAAAAGATACCTCAGCTAATTGTTTCACAGGTCTACATGAGCGCTACCAAAAGGCTGCAACTGCAACTACAGAGAAACAAGAGAATAGTAGCAATGAGTACCCGACAAGTGAGTATTCCATACTGGCATATCCTTTGCTTCGAGATTTCAGTTGGTCAAAGAAATCACCAACCATCTGCATATAATTTATACACATCAATACCTATAGAATCTTCATGGAGCCATAGGAAAAGTTTCTTCAACTCCTTGGTATACTGGAATCAATGAAATGCAACAAGTGCTTTGCAAGATACATCCTTCTTCAATGTTAAAGTCAAACATACTATAACACAAAACAGAGAAGCATCTTTTGCATAGTCAAGCGCAAGAGAAACATTACAGAAGAAGCAACGGATACAGCATGATTACTCGAAATGCTGAGATGCATGTAATACAGTATCAGGTTGCTGCAGAATTAAGGCCGATCATGATGCTTTTTGTATAGTCATATTTATGAAGTAGCAATTTTTCAGATACCCTATATCTGTGTCTTGAATTCCTATTTTTTTGTATATTTTGCAAATGCATTAAGGAATGTTACTTCTACAAGTTTTTCTCTTTCATTAACGGCAAAGAGAATAGTTCCATTTCACAAGGTATAAAGGGGTAGAAAATCGTGTGGATTTTTGTGTGTGCAAAAAGTATGACAACGCACCTCTGCTAGCGGTAGCTCATAAATAATTTTTGCCCTGCTTTCCGTGATGAAGTTCATTTCCTTGAATTCGCCTCTTCTATCTTGAGCCAGCTCCATTATTGGGCCAATATAATCCTTCGGTGTAAGCATTTCAATCTACAGAGGAAAAAGCCAGATGCCAAAAAGGATACTCAGACATGTACAGAATACTGAATACTACAGCTCCCAAAGCTCAGCAGAAAAAATATTACTGCAAAAGGATGGTGAAAATCAAGTTACAGATACAACCTTTACATATGGTTCTTCAATAGACCTCCGTTTCCCAGGTTCCGGAAGCAAAGACGGATTTGAACATTCAACCTATGTGACAACTGTAAAAATCATGTTTGTACATGCAAATAAAGTTGACTGGTTTGTGCTTTTTTTAAAAACATTCAGCTATTTTGGTCTGAGTGCAAATTTATACACACTGAGATGGTTTAGCTACCCGCTCACAAGATGCACCATAGAACTTTTTAGTACTAAGCAATAAAAGGGTAAAAACACTAGGTAACTGCAAATGGTTAACGGTTTACACAGCATCATAAATGATGCCATTTGGTCTCTTGAACTGTACATTCCCCTCAGACTGTACCAGTGATGTACTTCTGTGTTTTAGTAGATAACAGTAACAAAGCTTTTTCTGTAGTTATTTTGTGCAAATACAAAAGTAGGCACTTCTGTACAGCACCACTATTTCATTAGTTGTGCAAGTAACAATTACAGATCACTTCCATAAACTCATGCTCTATAAAGTTCTTAAACCATATATCCTTAGCGTGACGATATTTAAGATTGAGATATGTGATATCTCAAAGGGTGTGATGCTATCCTAACATGCTTAACACAAATTATTTTAACATTTTCTCATTATTAATACAGCTTAGTTCCTGCACTTCCAAGAGATGCTGATTTAAACAATGGGAGTTATTAAGAGTTCCCTATAACTCTTAAGCAACATGGATTCCAGGAAAGACATGGGTTCAGGATTATAAAAAACTTACAGTTTCACCATCTGCACAGTTCACACGGTAAACCACACTCGGTGCAGTAATTATTAAGTTCAAATTGTACTCCCTCTCAAGCCTTTCCTGAAAATTAGAGAACTTTATTTTGAGTCATTGTGGTTTTACTACACTGCCATGAACTGAGTAGACTGTAAGAACCTGAACAATTTCCATATGAAGAAGACCAAGGAACCCACATCTGAAGCCAAACCCCATGGCACTAGAAGATTCTGGTTCAAACTGCATCAACAATATGAACTTAGAGAAAATGAAGTATCGTACAAAATACTTATGCATACTCAATTATCAATATTACATAATCCAAATGTGCATTGTGTTTTTCCTCCCCTAAATTTTGTTATCAATCATTGTTATCTGCCTTTTAATGCAGCTATTTGCTCCATACATTTTTGTAAAATGGGATGAAATTCTAACGCGCTTCTTAGTAATTAAAGTGGAAATTTGGTCAGATATTCATAACTGAAGGTACTGACTTTATTGATCAGCATTGTTGGTCGTATTTTAATACAAAAATTAGCAAGGAATCAAGAAACATGAATGTCAAATCCAGGTTATCCTATTACTGCGTATATGTTTAGTTAAACTATCTTCATATTCAAGTATATCAATATACCAATCATGTGTGTTTCAGCTACTGTGTAAACTGAAGATTATTGGTTACATTAGTCGCTACTTGTTAGTACAACCACTTTTGGGTTTGCTATGGTGCATCGTATTTGAGCCTCTGCCGATGCCACTATATATAAGAATCTTGGCATGCTTGCATCAGCATTTCAATTTATGGACTGTATTATATCAATTTCACAATATCCACAATTTGAGTCGCGGAAAAGATGTGTTCCAAACTCCAGATACTAGAAAGGCAACAAATTCATGCCAATCTGATAAATGATGACAGCATGGATAGGTAGGTCAGGAAGTCCACCTTTAGGGCAGCATCGTTTAGCTGAAGTTTTTCCAGCGCTTCACGCAACTCCTCAAACCTATCGACAAATTCAATCTTAATGTAAAAACACTGCGTTGACAGAAAGAATGAAAACTCAATATAAGGGGAAGATACAGTACTGATCTGCATCTATGGGAAACAAGCCACAGAAAACCATTGGAGTGGCTTCTGAATATCCTGGTAAAGCAGAAGCTGCTTTTTTTGAGTAGTGAGTAATTGTATCACCAACCCTGGCATCTGCTACTGATCGTATAGAAGCAGAGAGATAACCGACCTGTTACCAAGGGATCAACTATCAAGATATTTTATTTGAATGCACGATAAAGATTCAAGAAAAACATCTAAACCAGACCATATGCGGAGCATTGCAAAGACTGATGAAAAATGTATACAGTTTTTAAGGCTTGGTATTCCTTTCTGTGCAGATTGAAGAAAAGCATCTCTGATCTGAACCAGACCGTGCATAGAATTACAAAGACTGCTCATAATTTTATGTAGTTATAAGTTTAAAGGCTTGGTTAAATTGTTATGGCTGCAACAGTTAATTTTTCTAACCTAGCATGGTTAATACATGGCAGATGTACTTTTCTTTATCAGGAATGAGCAGATCCATTTCATAGTTAATAGTTGAAATAAATAGTTCGATAGACAGTTGAGCAATATCCTTGAGAAAACGAAATTAGACACCTGAGCTATCATAGATGTGAGACATTAAAACACCAAAGTTACCTCGCCAGCATATAATTCGTCAACTTGCATCTGATTTGGGGATAAAACACCAATTTCATCAGCAACATATTCCTGTTAATTTTGACAAAAAAAACACCTCAGCATCTACCCACTGCATACACAAGGATGATGAAGATTGAAGAAGACGGCGCAGAATTGATTTCTGAAAACTACTCCCTCCGTTTACTTTTATAAGGCGCACACGCATATCAAGATTCAAACTTTACAATCTTTGACCAATAATTTAGCCAACATTTTTTTATTTTTAATATAAACTTGATATGGTTAGATTCGTAATCAAATGTACTCTCCAATGATTATAAGTTTATAACTATAAATAATGTAAGATAAATGAACGGTCAAAGTGTAATCTAGGAGACCGTGTCAAGTCATATCACGCCTTATAAAAATAAACGGAGGGAGTAATTTTTAATGATGAGAAATACCTAAAGTGGTAAAATACAAATGCTGCACTTTGGTGTGGTGTAATAATTACTAGTAGGGAAACTTTGGACAGCATCTTTACCAGTGGTACTTTTACAGTGCAACGGAACTAACTTTTCCAATAAAAATTATTGCACCAATAGCAAACACACTAAATCTCTGGTGAGATTTAAGTTTTGTTTTGATTACCTTTCCATTGGCCATAAAACATATCTTGTCCCCTTTCTTTATACTGCCATCAGTAACACGGAAGTACACAATTACACCTCTGTATGGATCATAATAGCTGCAACCACAAAGATAACATATAACAGTAGTTCAGAAAATGCAGAAAATTATTGGAGATATAGTAGTGATGTCGTCCGTGTACAAATTCTAGAACATTAATTAGCCGATTCTATGGAGCTCAATTAGTTAAAAAAAGGGAACCTGTCAAATATAAGAGCCCTGAGAGGATCTTTTGATGTATCTTTTGGTGGGGGGATTTTGGTCACGAGGGCATCTAGTATTTCAGTGATGCCAATACCTTCCTACAGAACACAAAAATAGAAGTTAATATGACGATTATTTCTGTTCATAAAGGCGACGTGATGTTTTATTTTTGCAGCCAATATATAAGTAACTTTGTGGTGAAAGGAAAAACTAACCTTTGCTGAACACCGAATTGCATCACTGCAGTCCAATCCAATTATCTGGGAGACAAGGATGGATTTGTAATTCTAAGAACAAATAACGTAACTTCAAGTGGAAAATGATAAACTGTCTCCACAGGATGTAGAGAACAAGTCTTAGATAGGTTGCAGCTTTCAGAATACCTCTTCAATTTCCTGTGCGACGCGGTCAGGTTCAGCACCAGGAAGATCTATTTTGTTTAGAACCTAAACTAGAACAAAAATTCATTGTCAAAAAGACAAATAATGAGAATATATAGCTGGATATCACAATAATAGTTTTTTTACCGTTTCAGTTTGATAGGGACAATCAGACAATTAAAGCCTGGATGTATTTTTTTATGAAGCAGCATGGAGCAAAATTAAGTAAGTCCTTATCCACATTACAGAATAATTTCTTATGTCTGTCTGACCGGAAGGGGAAATTCAAACAGTACAGTAGCTGTCAGTCTTAGTCAGTTTGTATGTTTACTAAGGCAAAAGGGCAATACCAAAAAGGAATGCTACCATCTCAAAGTCTCAGGCAAAGTCCAATGTAAATGGATTTGGCAATGAAAGGTACCGTTTGTGAAACTCGAAATTGAAAGCTCAGTTTGTTCACAGGAAATGGGAGCTAAATTTTAGAACTAACCGGTATGATTTCAAGGTTGTTTTCCAATGCAAGATACACATTCGCTAACGTCTGAGCTTCAACACCCTGCATCATGCCATCAGACATCTTTCACTTTGCTGCAGATGTGTATTGGAAGCCAGCAAAATCATAGGCTGGCTTCTGTGCATTGGCAAGCAGAAGGCAAATATCTTCAAATAGATATCTAATGAAACTTACAGGAAGAAAATATATATTGCACCTGAGAAGCATCAACAACCAGAAGTGCACCCTCACAAGCAGCAAGAGAACGGGAAACCTAGCATCCAGTCAGATAGTTCAAGGATATTTCAATCAGCTTCCAATCTTGAAAATGGTAAGACCGAATTTACCGTACGGAAGCAAGATATCTTTCCCTTAACAAAGTTTCATATGTATGAGAGTGGTATGAGAAATGTGATTATATACCTCATATGAGAAATCGACATGGCCTGGTGTATCAATTAAATTGAGGCAGTAAGGCTCTTTATTCATGACGTAACGCATCCGAGCTGCCTAAAAAAATAATTAGAAGAAGAGCAAGCATATGAAGAATATACTGGAAACCTCACTTAGTAGGATCCATGAAAGGACAAATGGCAGCCGAAACTATCAAAACACGAGAACGTAGTTGTACCTGCAATTTGATGGTGATCCCTCTCTCCCTCTCCAGGTCCATGTTATCCAGGAACTGCTCCTTCATCTCCCTCTTCTGCACCGTGCCGGTGAGCTCGAGCAACTTATCCGCCAGCGTCGACTTGCCATGGTCGATGTGCGCAATGATGCAGAAGTTCCTGATATTCGAAATGGGCACCTAGTAGCAGAGACCAAAACGGCCACTGAATTAACACGCCAGTGAGCAGAGGCACGCACAATGGAATCACACCGGTCGTGCTCGACTCTTAGCATCTTAGGTGAGCAACGTGTAATTAAGCTACTAAACCACTAGGTAGGGATGGCGGGGGCTCACCTTCAGGAGGCGGTCCTGGCCGGCGTCGATGGTGGAGGCAGCGGCGGGCGCAGGGGCCGCGAGGCAGAGGACGCGGCCGCGCGGGGCGGCAGCGGCAGAGAGAGAGCGCGGGCGCGAAGGGGCGCAACCGGGAGCAGGGGCATGTCGCCGACGCCCCGGCGCGGGCGGCGACGGCCGCGGCGCGAGGACGGCGAGGCGGGAGGCGGTGGCGGTGGCCATGAGAGGTGGAGGAGCGCCAGAGCCTGCGGGCCGCAAAGAGGTTTGCTTGCCTCGCCGCCGCGCTCTCTTCTCTCTATCCACAACGCAGCGGGCTGTCTGGTCCCACTCCACTAACCGTTGCAACCGACCCGAGCCGGAAGTGGCCGAGCCCGAGTCGGAAATCGGAACCCGAGCCCGGCTCGAGACAGCCCACCAGGCCTACTAGGGCCCTTGTTTACTTCCTAAGGTGGGAGTTGCAAAATTAGTATTTTGCCATAAATGCGACACTATAGCGTTTCGTTTGTATTTGTGAATTATTGTCCAAATATTGACTAATTAGGCTCAAAAGATTCGTCTCGCAAAGTACAACAAAACTGTGTAATTAGTTTTTGATTTCGTCTACATTTAGTACTCCATGCATGTACCGCAAGTTTGATGTGATGGGGAATCTTTTTTTGCATAGTGTCAAAGTTGGGAGTTTGGACGGCTAGTTCCCGCCGCCGCTCCAAGCGCGCCGCGTCTATGCCAATTGCCAACTCCTCTGCAGGCGGCGGCCTCGTCGGCCTGATCCGATCCCCCGGTCGGAGGCCCCGCCGTGGAGCGGGATCATCCACCGAGCCTCGCGTGGATTTCTCACCGGGATTGTGGGCGACGAAGTGGAAGCCCGGCCTAGGCTGCCTTCCTCTTCCGGGGTGACGAGTCCCTCGCCGCCGAGGCAGAGACAGCGACGGCGGCGACAGCGAGACACGCCGCCGCGCAAGGGCGCCGGAGACGATCCCTCGCCGCCGCGTGAGTCCCCAAGGTGAGAAGGCCCCTTCGGTTCCCCAACGAAGCGCCGCTCGTCTCGCGATCCGGATGAGGAGGCCAACAAGGTCGCCTCTCCGCCGCCGCCTCGGCGTCGGGCGCGGCTCGGTTCGATGGAGGCGAGGAGGAGCTTCGCCGGGTTGCTGACCGCGATGGAATTCCGGGAGGAGGTGAGAAAGACCAAGGAGGACGAGGAGCTCAGGATCGCAGCAATGGATCCCTCCCTGACCGGCAAAGGCGCAGAGCCGGTGTTCCGCGACAAGCACGGGAGGCGGATCAGCAAGCAACACATGCTCACCGCAGACGAACCCAAGAAGCCAACGGAAGGAGACGAGGCACCGGGCTGGTACAGAAGCGAGAGGCCGCGGCCAGGTCGCGGGAGCTCGAAGCCGAGAGGAGCAAGCCCTTCGCGCGATCGAAGGGCGATCCCGAGCTGGACGCCATGCTGAGGAGCAGGGTCCGGTGGGGCGACCCCATGGCTCATCTTGTCAAGCAGGCCAAAGAGGAATTCGTGCTGAGGAACTTGGGACATGGCGAGAAGGTGAGATGATCTTCCGGGTTCGTCGTCCCACAGGATGTGCCCGCCCACAGCTGGATGAGACGCGGGGTGGATCCGCCGGCGAACCGCATCGCCGGGATGAAGAACGAGAAGCGATCACTGGAGGGAGAGGCGTATCTCTGGTCTGTTTGGGAAATGTGAAGCTCAGCTGTTGCGCATGCTGCATGCACGCCTGCTTCTTTTTTGCTCCTTTTCTGGCTAAAAGACTCCAATAATCAACTAACAGCTCCTGAATTGGTTAGTATTTTGCTCACAGCTTCAGGTTTGGTGAGAATACCTCCCAGTGTCTTACACACATCATTTTCACAGCGACATGACATGCTTCTTGGATACTTTGGATCCATTCTGTGCGCTCACAAGGGGACTGGGCTCCCCAGGTATTGTCAGCCTCTCCTACTATTTCAAACAATGGTACGTGCCCAAGACGACATCATTTGTCCGGCACAAAATACTGCCGGGGATCAGCGACGTGGCCAGCGACATAGCTCGCCCCTTCCGGGTCTCAATAGCACCCGTAGCAACACTCTCTATCCATGCCTGCTGTTCCCCAAGACCTGTGGAGGAGTGTTGTGTTTACAGAAGTTAGCTGCGGTTTTCTCCTACACGGCCCGCTCGCCATCTCGGAAAACAGTTTGGGCTTTCACTCTTACAGCCTGGCGCACAATCGTGCTAGGCCCATTGCTTCACCGATCGATGGTAACTGGTAAGCGATAATTGAAATGCAAATGCCTCAGCTTAGAGTTTATTTCACAGCGAGAACGCTACAGAGTATATTTATTATTTAACACCATCATTGGCGATTTGCTCAATTGCTCCTATCACACATACCTAGATAAACAAAGGTTGAAACTTTAAAAGAAACAGACACAAAATTTAAAAGAGTTCTAATGAAGAAAAAGATTGCAGATCTACGAGTATGCGACATTTTTTTTGTAGATCGTCATGAAACAATCCGATAATACGTGCATGTTTTTGTGCATCATCGGCAGCCAGTCGAAAAATTGCCTGAGAACAGCAGATTCAAACAAACACTCAAGAACCAAAGATCCAAGAGATCCAAAGAGATGTCGATTTGGTTATGGGAAAGCAAAAGCATCAGAGAGATTCCCATTGAAGACTTCAGTCTATCATGCCCAAAAAGAGGGTTCTGATGTCCCTGTCTTGTTCTCATCACCTGCTCCCACTGAATGCCTTTCCAAATCGCCAAGAAATAAGATTAACATAGGAGATATCAAGACGAAGACAAACAAAGGAGATATCGGGATGGGAAAAAAACGAGTCGATGAGGGATGAAGTGGTTCATTGGTGCAGGTTCTTTTAAGAATCTCATTTAGTGCATCCAGTGAGCCCTGCAACACAATTAAACAGGTATTACGAACTGCAAGTTTTGTGTTTGGCAACATTCATACAGGGAATTCATCTAGAAACTGAATAGAAGTACGAACTGTACCTGAGAGGCTACCAGGAACGGGAAACAATCTATAAACATGATCTTGTAACCTTGGGGCATAATCAGGATCAGTTGGTCTAGTTTCCGATGCTGTCAAAAATGCAGCGAAACAAGCTGTCCATAAGTACCAGAGAAGATCATCTAAATCAGCAAACCTACTACTCCAGGGAAAATTTGTTGGTCTGTACCTTCTTTGAAGCGCACTAGTAGACTTGGCTTCCCAAAGTAAGCGGAGAACCATTCGGTCGCTTCAGTTCCTTCATCATACACAGAGCCAGACTACTCCCACTGTCCCACACAGAGACGTTATCAATAGTGGTGTGTTCCACCGCAAGAGAAATCTTAAATGGGTCCATTCCAGGTGCTGTGATAGATGCAAGATGTGGAGAAGTATGAAAAAAAAATGTGTCTTTAGGGTTCTCCTCTGAAACTAACTATGGGAATCTAATGGCAAATAGTGCACATTTCATACTGGCATGCATTGTTCATGAACAGATAAACTTTTGGCAAGCATTTAGCAGAGCGAGAACATTTTTTCAGTACATAATTGCTAGCAATTGTAGATTGATCAGCATGAATTAAGATTGTTTGTACAATTCGTTCCGTCACGGCGGGCAAGATGAGTAACAGGCACCAGCAGTTGGGGCATTGCAGTGCTATTGTATTTCTATTCTACATGGGGAGATAATCATCAGAGAAATGAGGCCAAAGAATACCCATGTGGTCGTCAGCCGTGGGCTGCCAATCCTCGGCGAAGGCCTCCGGCGGCAGCTCCACCAGCTGGGTGCAGGCTCGCCCTTTGGCGTTCACCACCACCCACTGCCGATCCCACCGGAACCCTCCGCCAGATTACACGCCCGACATCTCTGGGAGGAAGAGAATGCGACGGATGGAGACAGCAGTAGCAGCAGTAGCAGAGTGCAGAGGCAGCATACCGGTGGCGGTGATGGGGGAGAACCGGAGGCCACTCGGGGCGACGAGGCGGACGTCGCCATTGCCGGAGCAGAAGGGTGAGAACGCGCCGGCCGCAAAAGTGGACCGTTTTGTAAAATACCAGGATCACGTTGTAAAAATATTTGGATCGCGACTATTAGAAGCTACTCGGGACAGCACAACTCAGACTCAGAATGCTTGCTTGGATGTCGCAGCTGCTGCAGCCGGCTGCAGCAAATCTCTACCGAACGGACTCTATTCACGATCCAAAATAGCGGGTTTTGTGAAAATGTTCGGATCATATTTGACATATACGTCGGATCGTGACTATTAATCGCAATCCAAATCAAGGGTTTAATGCAAACATTGGGGGATTTCCGTACAATGAGAGCTCCGACTCGCCGGAGCGTCACCGCGCCGGCGTCACCACGGCTCCGAGAACATCGATTGAAACAAACACTCGAAAACCAAAGATCCGAGAGATCCAAAAGGAGAAAAAGGGCAGAGATATCGATTTGGTTCCGGGGAAGCAAAAGCATCAGAGAGATTCCCATTGAAGACTTGAGTCTATCATGCCCAACAGAGGGTTCTGATGTCCCTGTCTTGTTCTCGTCACCTGCTCCCATCGATTCCCTTCCAAATCGCCAAGAAAATATTTTTAAAAAAATCGCTAAGCAATAAGATTACCATAGGAGATATCGAGACGGGAAAAAACGAAGTCGCTACTCGACTCGGGAGCAAAGGAGAAGGGCGCAGATCGCGCGGCGGCGATCGGTGAGGTCGGCGATGCGAGGATTTGGGGGTGCTTCGTCGGCCGTTTATACAGCTGTGATCGAACATCTAGGGTTTTCGTGGGCTCGGTCTTTTCTGTTCAGCTGAAACGGGCCCCTAGCCCCCCTAGGCCGACAATCTCGTGTTGGGCTAGAAAATGGGCCACGCGTACAAACAAAAGCTCATCATACGTATCGTGTGGCCTCGTGGGTTGGGCTTCGAGTCCCGCTTGCGCTCCCTTGCCGGCCCGAAATGCGCTGCTTGAACTCTCCCGCGCTCCCCCGGTTCAGTTCCCGGCTTCCTTCCCGCCATAGCGTCAGCCTTGTTCGGTGATGCATCAGCTCCTTCAGGCTTCAGTGTTTGTATGTAAGCAGGGTTGCTGACAAAGCACATGGAGGGACGGAGGAAGAAGATAATCTGCACGTCATCCGATCGCCCACTGCCGGACTCGCATGCATTGACCTGTAGCATACCGTCCTCCTCTAATTTATCCATGGCAAGCAAATTGACCTGAAACTCGTTGTGATAACAAACAGCATAACTGCCCAAATACCCTGTTATTCAGTATTGTTTCTGATGAGGAATTGCAATTTGTTGTGAGTTTTGGTATAAATTGTGTTTTGTCGGACGTTTTATGGAAATTGTGTGGCCCTATTTTTATTTTATTTTACCGTGCTTGCATATTTAATTCTTGACTTCGAACTGACGAAATTGCATCAACGCGCCTTCCGTATCAAAGTATTTTTCGAAGAAAGAAAGAAAGAGCAGGACCATGTCCTCAAAGGAAGAGAAAGAAACACGTCTCTGAAGGAAGAAGTAGCCTCCAGTATTCACCTGAAGAATTGCTAGCAGGTTTCAAAGAAGAAGTGCTAGCAGTAGCAGAGGACGGGCAACTCGAAGAATAAGGGGCACCATCAAATGATAAGCAGCCCCTGCTAGTGAAAAATGTGAAATAAGCTTTGATTGAGCATGACAAGCCTTTGTCGACTAATTTCTTTGAAATAAGCTTACCTTCGTAAGTAAGCAGCAGCAAATTCAGCGTGACAGAAATTCAAACAGTTAGTGAATGTACTGTGATACTAGTTGCTAAAATTTGCAACACACACTTCAGGTTGGGTAAGAAGTAAGAACACTTCCCGTTGTTACCTACCGGCAGCAATATATGCATTGTACTTATTTGTCACAGTTACATGCTACAGATAAGTGATAAGTTGTAGAATGTAAAGATAATTTTACATTACAGCGAAACGCACAATGATGAATTACGTGTACAATTCATAATGCAAAGTCCTTTCAGTAGCACATGCATGCTAGCCCCATTGCAATCCTGACATGAAAATAGATACTATGATAATCGCTCGTGAGCAGAGCTGATTTTTCTGTCCCGTCTCGGATTACCGGCTGCTTCTATATTTTGAAGCAATTTTAATTACTCCCAAAACATTCGTTCTAGAACATATAGTGCTGTCGAGAGTCAGTGTTAGATTACTCATATTGTAACGAACAGATATGGTTCAGGAGATATTGTTGGCCGGTAGTTGTAGACATATTCTAGAGAATAGTTTGTTGTATCTTGTTGTAACAGAACTCTTGTAAATCTAGGGCCGGCCGACTACATCCCTGCGCCTACATATTGTAATCCCCCGTTGTGCTATTTGGCACCTTGAAACACGCAGCCGTCGCACCCTGAGATTTGGGGCGACGTTCATCCACGCTTCGCGCCTCTGATTTCTTTCAGTCAGCATAGTGGCCTCCAACATAGGCAGTCCCTCTCGGGTGCTTCGTTCTTGGAGGGCATGCGTAGCAATACTCTTGATCCATACCCGCCGTTCCCCATGTTGGGAACTCAAACTTCACTGCCTCCTCGATTGTTCGGATACTTTTCCCACCTACAATCCATGAGGCACAAGGTACTCTGTCATAATGTTACATCTAATATAGTATTTTCCTAACACTGCAATGATCAAATTAAACGATGATGGTTTGCATTTTGAACCAAACACTACACCGCAAATGATGTGCGACTTTCATCCATTCATTACACTGACAAAAATATGACAAGATATTTGAGTTGTGGTGCACATATTGTTATTTGTAAACTCACGCTCACAAAGGTCTAGTCAGTATATGAGAGTGCACGAAGCAATTGGATCGCAAATGGCATACCGGCATCAGAAGGCGAAACGGGGCAACAGCGACTGACATCCTCCTCCTTGGGCGCGACGCGCACCCTGATCTCACCGAAGAAGAGCTGGGAGTGTCCTTCCTTGTCCTGAGCAATGAAATTAAGGTGGAAATAGCGGATGCCGTCTTGCTCCCCAACAAGAATGGACCCATTACCAAGTGCATGCTTGTACACAAAGCTGGCTTCCTGCACAGTGGGGTAGACACTTCAATTATTGTTAGTAACAAGTCGTTAACATTCACAACACATTTCACTTGAATCTGGAGGATTTCTCGAGCAGTACGTCTCGATTCAACCGTAAATAATCGCATGTCATGCTAGTATGAGGGCAGCAAAAGTGTCTATTATTGGGGCATGAGGAATAGTGAGTGCCCGACTGACTGAGTGAGGTACCAACGTACAAGAGAGGAGGCGAATGAACTTACCTGATTTGTGCTGTTGTAATGACTGATGCAAGTCTTGGCATTGTTGACGAATGTAATCCAGATCTCAGCAGCAGTATCTGGTGGGAATTCAGGAAACATTTTAATGCCAAACTCTGCAGCTGATGCTTCTTCATCGTCAGAGCAGCATCTTGTGGGCGGCTGTCTGCACGGCGACCTGCACAGGCATGGGGTTAGCCGCAAGGATCGACGCGTAGCTAGCTAGGGGCGGCTGGGTGGAAGAAGAGGAGAGAATTAGGGAACCGTGAGGCTACGTACGGTGGCGGCGACTTGCTGCGGCGAGGGGCAGCCTCGACCTCGACGGAAGGCTTGCGCTTGAGACGACGACCCGCCGCCCCATGGATGCTGCCGCCTGAGGTGGATCCACCGTTGCGACGGCGTGGCCTGGTGGTCGAGCCGGTGGAGGACGTCGCACGTCCGGATCGAAGCAGCATCTTCGATCAGTGAGCAGGGAAAGGAACCGCGCGCCCTCTTTTTTTTTCGCGGGAGGGAGTATATGGGTGCTTATTTATGAGATGGGCCGGATGGGAGAAAAACTGAAAACGTCGGACTCGGATGCCAGGCGTATTTTTTCTACTACGTCTACGGATGGATTTGGATGCATGAAGATCCGAATTATCCGAATTCATATTATTCGCTAAAAATATAAATATGGATATCCATGTTCGTATTCAAATTGAATGTGGATGGCAGGGTAGAAGCATCGACAAGCAAATCCGAATTCGGATTCGGATATCCGGATTTCTGTCGGATGTATCCGGATTTATGTCGGATTTGGATATTAAACGGATGTATCCGGCATCCGCAAAAAATCTTAGGATTTTCCAGCGTCGCGAGCCGCGTGCCCGGCCGCTCCCACCTTCGCCTCGAGCAAAAATTCCCCCCTCGAACCAATGCCCTACGCGCCTCCGCTTCGTGCCACGATTTCTCTTGACACGTGCCAAAATTGACTCGACTCACATATATAATCTGCTGGCTGCTGCAGCTCCTCATTTTCTCATGGGAAAATTAGTTTTGTAGCACCGAAAGATCATTTCTCTTCCGTAAAATATCATTGAAAGATTCCGAATCCGTAAAATAGCATTCAAAGATTGATCTGTTAGCTTATTTACCATTCTGTCGAGTTACTCTTTGGTGTCGTTAAAGGAGGACAAAAATACCCCTTGCGGACTGGCGGCGGCGTGCGGGCCGGGTGGCGTGATCTCCTCCGTGCACGCGCCCCTCCTCCCTGAGCTGCGGGCTGCAGCGAGCTCTAGAGTGGCGTAGCGAGTTGCGGGCAAGAAGTACAGGCGCGGTCAAGACCAATTAGCTGAATTTGTGTGTACTCTGATTAATGATCTCTGAATTTGTGTGTATTAACGATCCACTTCATACGTGTCCATCCATATCTGTAAAATAAATATATAGAAGCCTGTTATGCTTTTGTGTTTTTGAGCTGTTTGTTTGCCTGGTTGATCTTTGCGATTTTGTAAAATATAAATAGAGCAGCTTGTTACAGAACTAGATAGCTATAATATCGGATCCAATCTGACCAGCCTCTCTAATATCTAGCCTTATGTTTTACAGAACTAGAAGTAAAGGGAAAAGGTGAAGTAGATCAATAACCATGGTTTCAAGAAACACAAGGTCAGTTAGAACTGCTAGAAATGTTAGAACATCTCAGTGCTATACGGACTTGAATGAGGAGCCAAAGAGAAAAAGATTAAGTTCATTTCTAAGGGACAACATTGAAGTTGGTCAAGAGCAATCTGAGTTAGATCAATACAACAACGAACCATTGTTGAGTTGGAAAGAAGGTAACTACTTCGACATTTTGAGCTGGTGGAAGACCCATGGTGCAAATTATCCTATCCTTGCTCGAATTGCAAGGGATGTATTGGCTATTCCTACATCAACAGTGGCCTCTGAATCTGCATTCAATGCTGGAGGAAGAGTTGTTCACAAATACCATCGCCGTTTGGACCCTCCACTTATTTGCACAAAGGATTGGCTAAGGGCTGAAAGGAAAGGTAATTATCACTGCTATACTTCTCAGTACTGTATGTTTGTATGTCTAATTGGTAGATTAGTCACTGCTGATTTGCCCCATGTAATTTTTGTTTACTATTTCAGATCTACGTAATGTAACTTCACTTCTTGATGATTTATACGATCTTAGTGTGAATGATGATAAAGTCGATCAAGATGGAGGTATGTAGACTATTTAGCTTGACTGCATGCTGTTTTAGATCTCAGATTTATTTGATTATATATAATATCATTCGTGTTGTAGGTGCTTCTGATGCTGCTGACCACATTGTCGATGGTGACCACATTGTCGCCGGTGACCACATTGTGGAACGGGAAGAAGATTAGGATTGCTCTTTCTTTAGATAACTACTTATTCCTTTTGGATGTTTCACTAGATGACAACTGTGACCTTGCTGCTGTTTTGGATAATAGACCATTGAAAGCATGATGCAGGGACTGTATAATGCGATTGTTGGCTTGTTTATTTATTCTACAGACTTGCATGATAAATTTTTGATCCAGTGAACTGAATGTTGATCTTGTAGAAGAAGATGCAAATAAATGCTAGCCAAGTAGATTTTGAGACCCTGAATGTCATTTTTTTAATATTATGTCAATTCTGTATGATGGATTTTTTTCCCAGCATGGATCTAGTGTAGCTAAGATGATTGTGTCAATTCTGTACATGTGTGTTAACAAATATTTCTTCATTTTTTTGTAGGCGAGCAGAGCTGCTTCATCCTTGGTGCTTGCTGTTCTGCAATTATGCTGCCTACAACTAATGTTGTCGGCTGCCAACTCCTACTGTTGCCTACTGCATATGTGTTTTTGTTCAGTTTTAGTTCACTTGGAGTTGGAGTTGAATGTCATGTAGACATGTACTTTGATTATTCAACGTCAATGATCACAACAAACTATTGTTGTTTGGCTTTCTTTCACTTTAATTTGGTATCGTAAGCAATATTACCCCTGATTTTAGATCACTTCGACGTGTGCACTGCTTTATTTTAAATTGGATTTGGTACTTTCTATGTTCTTGGCACTATTTTATTGGTCTCGGTTAAATTTTAGGATATTGATTTCAAGTTGAACTGAGTAAATATCCGAATGTGTGAATTCGAACTATTCGTTTTGTATTCGTATCCGAAAAGATTCAGATTCATATTCGAATTTGATTTAAAATGTGGTAAATAGTGACCCGAATTCGATTCCATATATATCCGATCCGAATCCATCCCTAACTACGTCCGATGTGCTCAGCTGGATCAGACTCGGATTCCAGCGGTGCTACTAGGCAGTTTAGCGGTAGAACATCCCAATGATTTTATACCAGTCCTTATAATCCTCATTAAAGAAAAATTGGATTTTATGTTCTTGTCCGTGTCGCGAGTCACGATATGGCTATTTCCGTTGCCGATAATTAATAAATGTTGGACCAAGTGAGTGAACTTATAACGCTTGAGTATGGCTTTGAAAGAAAAAATAATGCTTTGTCGTCGTCTCTTTAGCTTTATTTTCTACTGTACCAAAACCAAAGCGAGATTCATCTCAATTGGCTAGCTCAACGGGTGTGCGAGGAGTCAGTACGGGTCCAATTCCCAGTAATCAAATCTTGTGTTTCCTCACCATGGCTTCCTGTCCCCAAATAAAAGCCACAGTTCCGATTTTCCAATGATCTCTACACATGATTTTCTTTCTGTCTAGTTGACTAGTTTGCCAGGTCTGCATGCGTGAGACGGATGTGTGTGTTGAATCGGTGTGTGCTTCTAAAAGATAAAGTAGTTTTTTTATTTATGTTGAAAGTTCGAATTATGACTTCAAATGAACTTTCACCTATTCTATTTTGAGACAATTCCTTACACGCCACTAAAAAAGTTCGCTGGCAATTCCATTTGAACCACTGAAAAAATTGTTGTACCTAGTGTCATTTTTCCCCCCCTCGAAACCACTTCCGTCTAATTTGACTCAAACAGCAGCTTGCAATGACAATTTTACCGTTGTCTTCCACCTTTCTCTTTTATTTCCCACCTTCTCATGGCTCAAGCATACGTTATTGGAGCTAATCCGGCAAGCACGACGATGCCTAGGTCCTGGCCTCCGCATGCTTCGCTATTCAACTCGCCCGCACCTCGCGTAGCGCCGCCGTGGCTTGGAGCCTGACGGAGCAAGCGCCGCCAGCGGCCTTCGCCGCACCCGCCGCTCGCCGGACGAAGACGCCGCCACCTCCAGCTTCCTCTCACCAAGCCGCACCCAGCCCGCTAGTCCTCATCGCCTCTCCATAGCAGGACCCTCGCCAACCGCGTGAAGCCTGGATGCCACCCATCGGCTCCAACATCGAGCTGAGCCTCAACCACATGAAGACATCGATGAATTTCCTAGAGCGCCGCCGTCACAAGAAGATCGAGCCGCCGTCGTTCTTGAACTCCGGTCGTTTCCGTCGCCATCCGCCACCCGTGAGCAGCCACGAGACGCACTCTCCATTCTCTCTCTTTCCCTAACCTCGCTGCCGGTCGGAGAACAGGCGATTTCGCCGTCCAGTGCCGCCGGCCATGAGAGCAAGCTCTCGGGCTTTCGCAGACAATGAGAGGCGTGAATGGAGTACGGTGAGGGAGAGAAGCAAGCGCAGCGCGGCGACGGCAGCGCAGAGCCGCAAGCCCAGCTGCGCGGGCCGTGGAGCTTGGGGCTCCCGGCTGCACGTGCCCTCACCCCACCTGCAAGCAACCGGGGACCATCGCCATTGAAGACGTCAGGAGCTGTTGGCTTGGAGCCATGGGCACTTTGGCTATTCCCACAAAATTCTGGCAAGTTCAATAGCGCTAACGGTGACTTCGAGTAACGGAAGTAACGGCAGTGGCATAGGAGGGTACAAAAATTTCAAGTAGTGGCTCTTAAGGTAAATATGGGATTGTGAACTTTTTTAATGGTACGTAGGGAATTGCCTCTTCTATTTTACCAAATATATCACCATAAAACGAGGGATGTTTTTACTATTTCCCACAAAAGATTATCTCTCACGTACTTCCATCTTCTCCAAACGTCTAATACGTCACTTTCTTCGTTGATATCTCAAAGTCAGTTGCTAGCTTAAAGTTGATGTATCTCCACAGCGTTAAAGGTTATGCTCTGAGAGAAAACTATATCGAAAAGTGAGCGAGATTAGATCTTCACTCCACGCTAGTCTCATGCGTTTTGCACTATTCAATGAGTAAAAAAATTGATCAGCTACCTCTGAGCTAGACCATTGGAGACACCCTTATAAAATTGCTTCTCAAATATGAATTGCTGAAAGCATTAATAACTCAAAACATATCATGCCAATAAACACATGGTAAGCCTCATTAGAAATACTTTCAGCAATTGATGCTTAGGTGCTGTAGCAGATAAAATCGATCCTGGACTCCAAATAGTGCTTTGCTAGCTGATTCTACCAGGAACGATGGTATGCCCAAAACATCAATTAAAAAAACCCACAGTACTGTCGAGTATCAGCGAAGTTTCCTGCGACGTAGCATGATCCTTTTGGGTGCTTAAATCTTGGAAGACAAGCATAGCAATGCTCGTAATCCATACCCACTGTTTCCCAATCCGGGTACACGTGCTTCAGCGCCTCCTCAATGGTTCGGATGCTTCTCCCACCTGTAATCAGATAAGATAGCCAGTAACCAATGAGACTCAGGATATTCCAGTACAATAATACTGCATCTATCACTACAATGCTGAATAGGTCTATCTGCATTTTTCCTTGGCTCGCACAGAACATAAAATTGTGTTTAATTCTCAAGAAAATTCAGTGAAACTACCTATATTATTCAAGTATTCAACCATCATGCAATGGATGGTGGTGGAGCTAAGAACTGGAACACAAAAAAAGGGATAAAATTTAGGCCAAATTTGGTTTTATGGCACCCAAAAAAAAACGATTTAGAGAAATAGCATTAAAAATGTTTCAGTCCACCGCAGTTATTTTTGCAGAAAATACCATATCTCCCCTCCCTCCTCACATGTGTCCTCTGCTGGCGGACGAAGCAGCAGCGCTGGTGAAATAACTATACATGAATCATTTGGGAAAGCAGAAATGATGTACCTGCATCAGAAGGCGAAACGGGGCAACAGCAAGTGACATCCTCCTCCTTAGGAGCAACGTGTGCCTTGATCTCACCAAAGAAGAGCCGGGAGTGGCCGTTCTTGTCTTGAGCAAGAAAATTCTGGTGGTAGTAGTCTCTCCCGTCTTGCTCCGTGACAAGAAAGAACCCATTGCCACGTGCACGCTTGTACACAAAGTTGGCCTGCAAGTTCGAAATACGGACGTTTCGTTATTGTCAGTACTCAGGAACAACTTGTTACATGCAGTAATTGTTGACAATGCTAGACGCCTAGACCAAGATGAATGAGCTTGCCTGATTCTTCTTGTTGTAGTGGTTGATGCAAGTCTTTGCATTATTGACAAAACCCACGTCGCGGCGGCTTCATCTCGTGGGAGATAAGGGCCGGAGCAATTTAACGCCTAGCTCCGCAACTGATGCTTCGTCGTCAGAGCTATCGTCTCCGTTGTCGGTGACCTCCTGGAGAGATACCGGCGGCGATTTGTTCCTCCTGACTTGGCGGCGGGCCGGGGGGCAGCCTCGACCTCGACGGGAGACTTGCGCTTGAGGTGTAGACGACCCGCCGGCGCCGCCTCGTCGAAGCCGCTGCCCGAGGTGGATCCGCCGTTGCGACGGCATGGCTCGGCGGTGAAGGACGTCGCGCGCCCGGATCGGAGCCGCATCTTTGATCGGGATGGAGAAGAAGGGCGGGTTGGGAACCGGCGGGAGCAAAATCGGTGTCTGTTTCCGAATCGGACTGCCGTGCACACTGACACCGATTCGGATCAGTTTTTCTTTTTCGGCGCGATATCCAGACGGCGTTTTTGTTCCTCACAAATTTCCTAGGACAAATCCCTTTGATGCAAATTATATATTCTCCTCCACCCCTGAACGGACGCAGCAGGGTCTTACGATCATGGCGGCGGCGGCGGCCGTTACCAAGAGACGCGCGACAGGCACAGACGGCGGCGGCATCGCGGCTTTACCGGAGGAACTCCTCCACGAAGTCTTCTCCCGCGTGGGCGGCGTCAAAGACATCTTCCTGCTCGCCCGTGACGTGCCGGCGGTGGCTGCGCCTCTTCACCGACCGGTCCTTCCTCCGCGGTCTCTGGCCGGGCCAGGGCCAGGGCCACCGCGCGCGCCTCCTCGGCTTCTTCCGCCGGCGGACTAAACGGTTGGTGGATTATTGTCCAAGCATGGCGAAGATGCGGGCGGCGCAGCGCACCTCCGTCTCTCCGCCCACCTTCCTTCCGGCGCCGGGGTCGCCGCTCGGCCCCACGGAGCGCGCCCTCACCTCCTTCGTCGCCGACGACGACGGCACCTTCAACTACGCCCAGCCCCTGGCGGCGCGCCGCGGCGTCGTCCTAATGCAGCTCGTGCCCCGGACCTTCAACCTCATCGACCGGGTGATAGACACCAGCCCCCTCCTCCTCGGCCTCTTCAACCCTACCACCTGCGAACGCCACGTCCTCCCGCCTCTAGAGTGCTCCTCCGGTAGCCGCTGGTGCGTCGACGGCTACGCCATCATCACGGCCGCCGACGGCGACGAACTCGACGGATCGTCCCCGCCGCCGCCGCCGTCCGGGCGCTTCACGTTCTCGCAGCTGCTCCTCCTCGCCACCCGGCAGGGGAGCTACCAACGGTACCTCCACTCGTACTCCGCCGCCACGCGCGGCTGGGGCGGCGCGCCCACCGCGTGCCTCGACGGCCGCTGCCTCTCCCTCGTCGGCGAGGGACCCGCCGCCGTCCACCGTGGCGCCGTGCACTGGCTGTGCAACGACGATCTCAAAGCGAGCACGCGCGGCGCGCCACGAGGCGATCACAGCCTGTGCAAGCTCAGCGCGGAGCTGGGCGGCACGGCGCGCGTCTCGCTGGCGAAGCTCCCCGTCCGCGCCGGGGGCACGCCGCTGCTCCACGTCAGCCGGGACGGCAAGCTCTCGGTCGCCTGCATGTACCCCGCGCACGCGACCGTTTGGATGCAGCAAGACGGCGGCGGAGAAGACGACGCGTACGTGGGTCCGGACCCAGGTGTTCCTCATACCAATGGCAATGGCGGCGGTGCCGACGAACTCAAAGGATCCCCCGGGATTGCAGCACTGGTTGGAGGAGTGGTATGAGTTCGACAGGGGGTCGGTGCTCGTGCTGGGAAGGAGCGGCGGCGTCTTCGTCCTCGACCTCGAGAAGAAGGTGATAGAGAAGGTCATGGACTGCTTCCCGAGACTGTACGTTGGTAAACGGCATGGGAGGTTTGTGCCATACGAGATGGATTTGGTGGAGTTCTTCGTGTCTCGTCTTGGTGGTCTACTATGTAGAGGATGATTCATGATTACGCATGTCATGCAGCTAAGCAAGTGGTGCCGTAATTGTCTGCAGTTAAGCAAATCCACTTCGAACAACGATGTATTACATGGACCATAGGCACATAAAGTTTTGACTCTAAGAAATCTAATGGTTTAAAAGTAACTGAAATCGGATTCGCCGTTTGAGAGAAAATTGAGGTTAAAATTTAGAAATCGATGCTCAGGAATTATGCTTGTATTGCTGCTTATATTTTCAAGCTAACTTGGCCCGTCCAAGCTCTTCTTCTTAATTTATACAATAGGCAGATTTATCCTGATAAATTGTATTTCCAATAATATATTTGTGTGTTTACTTTTGCTAAGGGAACAACATGTCTTGGAAGACATTATTAGAACACGTACACCTGGATAGGCCTGGGGAGGACATGGATCAATGTACAAAATAGCGGGCTATGGGATTTAGCACAGAGCTGTGCTCAACCGTTATAGCTCCGTTATAGCCCACTATAACCCGCTAATTAGTACAACACTATTGTAGCGGCAGTTAGCATCAACCGCTATAGCGCCGCTATAGCCTGCTATTTCGTACATTGGTATGGACAAACCCACTCTTGTTCATATCCAAATCCAAATAATTATTATTCACTCCGTACCCTCCCCAATCCCACCCATATCCAATGGATAATTAACTTTATGCTACATATATATACATATCCATTAATTGTATCCTCCCATACCCTATCCTTCCCATTTCTAATGGGTATATAATTTTATACCCATATCCTCCTCATTTGAAATGGGTGTGGATTTCGAGGAGAGGATATGGATACCCATCGGCAGGCCTACCCCAGATTCGTCTGAACATGAACACACACTTGCTGGTCGACATCTGGGAATCTTCTCGACAACTTACTTTTGATTCTTCTGCCCGGTGCGAAACTGTGCAAGCAAATTTCTGAGAAATTGCAGTTTCGATGACTTTGGTCAGACCCAAACTGACGTACCCACGAACACTTTATATTAAAAAAATGGCAATGGGTTTGATTACCGCATATAAATCCAACCTGGTCACTCGGCAGGTAACCGCGCGACAACGTAGGGAACGTTTCAGACATAACTATACATGCAATCTTCGTGTTATGTTTCTCAAGCCCTACAACACGCTGCACTCAAAAACAGGGCCAAGCAGAGTGCAGAACAAGAATGAGCGAGCAGGTGTACAACGAAGTCGCCACGATCGTCTATGCAACAAGACAGCCTACGGACGGATGTCAGCGCAGTGAGGTCTGGCCGGCGAGATGAAGCAGCGCCTGCTTGTGGTAGGCGGTGCGGAGCTTCTTGTACTTCTGCACAAAGGTAGGCAGGTCGATGTCCTTCTCCAACAACTTCTGATGCAGCTCCTCAGACTCCTCGTCCAGCTTTGCCATTGATGCTGAGCACACAACAATGTGGTGAGTATACGACGTAAGATCTTATGAAGTTCTTGGAAGTAACATGATCCTAGCATGACGACACCGTGCATAACTGGCAAATATGTGCAGGCGATGCACCATTCAATGTACATTACAATCAATTACAAATCAGAAAGTAACCAAACTCGGATAAAGTAGGCGGCTGATACAGTGACTGTACAGGCTACTGTTCAAAGTGCTTTTTTAAAAAAAAAAGTGAACTGTTCAAAGTGCTTACTTTGGAGCTTGTCGAGCAGTGCAGCAGGCGAATAGGACATCATAATATCATCCTTTTGCCTCTCCAAATCAGTTAACCTGTCTTGAGCAGCAGCCAGTTCTGTGGTTCTTATTATTGTGCACTGTACAAATCATATACACAACTGAAATATCAGCAAAGAAATGTTGAAGTGCTGAAAAAATATGAACAAAACTTAGTAACAGTTTTGCATAGTTTTTGTATCATGGCATTAATCAAATTTAAACTATCAATGATGATTTGTTTTAATAATGAATAGCATGGCTACAGTGTTAACAATCTTTCTTGATAAGACATGCTACAGTCCTGCACCTGATTCCGGAGCTCCAAAATCCGCTGCTCCTTTTCTAAATTTTCCCCTGTAGTTTACAATACCAAAGAACCGGTTACATATATCTATTTTGAAGCTCATCAAATCAAAGAGTACTTATTGTTTCTTTGAAACCAACTGAAATACCATTATCTATATAAACAGAATGTATAACTCACTTGCAAGTTGCAAGGTTTCCTTTCTAAGCTCATCATGTACCTGAATGAACATTAAGAAAGAGCACCAAGTCAGGAAATATGCAAGACTCTTCAGGAATTTCCTATGTGGGTATGCCAAAGAAAAGGCATTGAGACAAAACAATCTAATATAGATAAACATCAGTTAACATCACAATATAAATAGTGGCAGAACCATCACCAACACATGGATGAGGACGAAGAGGAAAAATATAAGGTATTAAGGTGTTAGAACACTAGGACCTACAAATCTGTAAGCTTTCAATCATATTGTACACTAGGAGATAGACTGTAAAGAAAAAATAATGAAAAAAAGAGAGAGTAGTATGCAAGAGTTCGCAACTCCAACATAATTAACTGATCATGAAGATTTGAAAACTATTTTCTATAACCAGTTGTGTGTGGATAACTAACGCCAATGAGGATAAGCACTCCTATGAACCTCACTAGTTGTTGGAACCACTGAACCAAAGAGCATTAAAAGTAGTGTTATATCCAGAAAGGATCACAACTCTGGCAATGTCAACATCACAAGTATAAAAGGTGATACATGCAACATAGCTTACATTGTTCTGGGTTTTAACTTGATCAAGTGAATTAAAGAATGCATTATATGCCTCTTTGTCTTTCAATAGACTCTGTAACTCCTCAATACTGCACAAAAAAGATTTGATTAAAAAGATAGCAAGATATACAAGGTTTTTGACTCCAGTCAAATAATGCATCATCAGTAAAATTGAATACTGTGCAAATAAACACATTTTCAGCATATATATTTCAGGAACACAGCACAACAAATCAACCATGCACAAACAGTCCTTCCAAAATGCTACAGCACTTATCAACTAGTTCTCCAACTTACACCAATTATCATGTTTTAGAGAAGCAGTACATATCTACAGGCTGCCTGACTCTGGTCATTCAGCCTAGCCTTAACATATATACAACATACTCAAGGATTTTCCAGTCTTGCGTATGTCCATCCAAATGTGTGATGCCAATCTGTGATATGATAGCATAAGTTGAAGGACCATGCCATATTATAATCTAAGGTAACAAAATTAGAGAAGTCGCATGGCATAGATCTAGATACAGTTTTGCTAATCTCCCAGTTTGGGGATAACCCTAAAAACATATAACTTGTAGCAAAGGGTAACAAAGTATTTCAATAGCAATCCATATTCCATAACAAATATAAGAAACGAGACAGTCCTGTATGCAAGAAAGATAGAAGTAAATCATGAAAGAAAATAAGGATATGTGCTAACCTCTTATCCTTCAAACGAGCAATTATCCCTGCAGCCTCAGCAGGAGATGGTTGCCCACGGGATGAAGACTGAGGATGATCTGAAGCTCTTTGATGCGGGCTAGCACTAGAAGAGGTAGGTGTGGATGGACGCGAAGACGAGCCGACCACCGAGGGAGGGTACCAAGATTGCGTAGGTATGTCCTGGAAATTTGGATCTGTTTGCTGCTGCTGAGAGCTGTTACAAGAAAATTCAGCAGAGCCAATGGCAATAAGCAAGAGAAGCAAAATTTCAGGTAGTAAGCAAGACTGCAAGAGAGAGCAAAATTTTCAGAACCGCTTAATACATAGTTCATACATGCTATCCTTAATCATTCAGTACAGCAGTATAAGATGCATCCATAGGAAATGACACAGATAGCAATAAATTCTCTTTAGTTAACAAATGGACTTATGGAGTAAAACACGCGCAATTTCATAACTTCTTAAATGTCTGTAGGGTTGTACAGAACACAAAAAAAACTAGGTACTAAAGTATTGTGATCAGACAACTTATTTGAAACTAAGAGGTTCTGAATACAACAGGTAACCAGATGTATACAGGAACATCTTAAACCTAGTTAGTTTAGGCAGATAAAAGAAGAAGCCAGGTCCAACATACCCGAAACGAGGAAATCTCCAGCTCATCGCAGAGAAATCTGCACTGATAGAGAGAAGGTTACATGTCAATCGATAAACTGATCAGTGATGCAATCCGAAATGTTTGAACCCTTATGATTCGTGAACGTCGAAGTGAATGCCTAAATATATCCCGATGCAAATAGCATAGCAGTTGTACTTAGTGCTTGTTAGATAATCAGTCCCATCATCGAAAACAATCATTTCGTTAAATATCGACCAGGCTGAATCACTCGCCTCGCCACCCTCGATCCACCACTGCCGCCGCTAGACGCTCCTCTTAGGCTAAGCCCGCCGGCCATGGAGCCCTCCCCCGACGACCCCGAACCCGAAAACCCTAACCTAGTGACCACCATGCCTCAATCCGAGAGAGGGAGGAGGAGGACCCACCTCGTCGCCGGCCGTCAACCACTACCCACCAGAGCTGGGCGAGCACGAATCGGAGGAGTGGAAGAGAGCTCGGACGGAGAAGAAGGCGCGGCTGCGGCGCGCAGCGAGGAGTCTTCGCCTTGCGCTCGCGGTGGTTGCTTCGCCCTTCGACGGAGGAACGAGGAAGTGTGGAGGCGATTTTGGGGCAGCTGCCGGACCAGACGACGGAGAGAACCGGAGGAGAGAGAAGAGTCGAAGCGACGCGGTTGGGCTCATTCCTTTGCCGCACGCGTAAACATTTGGGCCGGCTGAGCAGAAAAGACCCACACCCGTTTGGGCCATACGCGAAGCCGACGCGTTAGGATGTTGTTGGGCTGTAACTCTCCGCACTGGGGTACACGACGGGCCCACCTCTCGCCTCACCGTCTCGGCCCCCGGCCACACCGCCTCCCACATCGCTCGGTCCACCGCCGTCAGAAACCCCACGCCGCCGCTACTCCGGGGCATCGCGCCAACCGGAATCGCCTCCGCCCACCGCCGCCACCACATCCCCCGCTGCCGAAACCTACACGCGGCCGCCGCACAGCCGTCGCTCCGGCATCCCCACCGCCATGAACCCTACGCTGCCGCCACTAGCAAACCGATTGAGGGTGAGTTCTCTTCTCTCCCTTTCCCTCCCCAATCCCTAATCTAATGCGAACCTTGTTGCAAAGGATCCAGTCCGTGTGTATCGCCCGCTAGAGCCTCACCTCGCGTTTGTATCGGTTGCCTTGGTTGTGCAATTCATCTCACCAGTGCCTTAGGGATTGTCAACCCACTATCATCCGCCAGTAGCTGCAGCCTCATCTGTGCACAATTATCCTCGGTTGAGCTGCATTTCAGCGTCATATTTGATTCATCGTGAACTGAGGCAAAAGACAACACTTGCTTGCTCATGATGTCAAGAACTTGGTCCATCCCCTTTCCATACTTCACTGCACAAAATGTAGCAAACACCCCAGGGGGTCCCGTGGCCGAGTGATGGACAGACTGATGAGATACTCTGCTATCTTTTCACATTGTATCAGCTTCTCACAGATAACAGCTTGGCTTCCAACACTGGAACCGCAAAAACTGCATGACGGTATCTCCTCACACACTAATTGACCACCTTCCATTGCAGATAGTTAGAGGCTAAAGCCACCTTGTTGCCATGATGGCATCTTGTCGAGCATCAGTTAACTATTATGCACTCTAAAATTTCCAGGACTGAAACCACTTCTTCTCTCCCATGGCGATAATTCATCAAACATTTTCTGTCCATTACTGAATTCACAGTAAACAACAAACTTGCCTTTGTTGTTGATGAAACGAGTGTCTTGATCACTTTGTACCCTGGTCATGTGCTGACTCCTGTTGTTATCCTGAGCCGTGATCCCCATGATCCAGAAATTTACCTCAGAGGCTAACTGGAGTAACAGCATGAAATGCTCTGGCGATAGCTGATCCTGTTGCTTGACAAAACATTCTGGTATTTTAGCAAGCACTAGATAAGTATCTTAATCTTATACACCCTCCTGAATCCTGATAATCAAGGTAAATGTTGTCTTGCTGGAACTACATCACCTTGCTCATAATAGTCTTCTTGCTATTATTAGAGGCACCTTGCTGGAACTAACCCCAGCCGTGGATTCGGCGTGTAATCGGACCGCTTTTTTCTACCTATTAATACAATGACACACACCTCCTGCACGTTTGAGAAAAAAAAAATAGTCTCCTTGTTCAGACTGAAACCATAGCATCTCCATGATGCTATTTCCTTGAGCACATTGACCAGAAACCCATCTGGGGTTGCATGCCACATATCACTTGCAGATGAAGAGCTCTTCACTAGGATGGTTGCATATGCGCACTAAAATATTCCATCATTTTCCCCGAAATTTTAGCCACGCTATAACCTTTGTTGCAACACATTCTTTTGTAACAGCAGGTTCAACAGGAGCTACCATCTTTGCCTACAACAGCATGTCAGCATCTATGGAAAAGCTTGCGAGTCATCAGCCTACTGATACTACTGAAGTTAGTGATGATAGAGATGATTCTTAATTTGTTGTTACTTCATATTCAAAGTTCGAATATTTGATACTATTTCTTATCACAGGATATGTCAAAAAAGTATGCCAATGCATATTTCTTATGGACATGGCATGAAAGGGTCATTGAAGGACAAACCGTCTTATCACATGCTAAAGATCATGATGAAGGTTGAATGTCTTTACTCCTTATTTTTTATGTGTTTGTCTGGGTTTCTGTATTTATGGTTTGACTTCTGAGTAGTATGTTGCACCGTTCTACTTTGTTGGGTTATGGCATCTTTCCGTGTCTACTCTTGGAAAATAGTTGCTTTACAGCTTCTAGGAAGTAGGACCCTGAAATTCTTTTTAGTGCACCTAGTATTGTGTTTGGGCTGATAACCCCTTGAAGTTTTTTTTTAGTCCATTTAACCCCTAGGTTTCAAATTGGGTTGTTTGGGCAGATAAGCCCTTAAAGTGGCTTTTAGTCAATTTAACCCCCCTCAGGTTTTAAACTTTGGTCAGTTTGCCCCTTGGGTGGGTTTTGCTAGATGATCTTGTCATTGTGGGTGCCATGTCATATGATTTGAGTGTGTCAATGCCT
Organism: Setaria italica; assembly: GCF_000263155.2. NCBI lineage: Eukaryota > Viridiplantae > Streptophyta > Magnoliopsida > Poales > Poaceae > Setaria > Setaria italica. The sequence goes on along the minus strand of NC_028450.1, from coordinate 7,333,568 downwards.
CATCCCCACTAGATGCTAGCATGATCTCCTACAGCTTCCTCCTTGTCTATCTGTTCAATTATCCTCCCGTCTAGTGAGAATGCTAACATTTGCGATTTCTGTAGGAATTTCTCTCTTCTTTTGAACTACCTCAGCTTGGAAGCAAATTGTAGGGTGAAGGGACATATCATCAAAGAGCTATCGCCATATGAGTTGTACGAGCAGTACACACATATGAAGAAGGAACCGTCCTCTGATGGATTGAGTGAGCTAATCAAGGTTGCTGAGATACTTAAAAGCACAGGAGCAGTAGAACTGAATCCTGAAGGCATCCCAACAAAGGTAATATTGCCTCTCCTAGTTCACAAATGCCCCTCAGAATAACCTAGTCCAATATGGTATACTGTTGTATTTTCTTGCAATGAATAATTCCTCCGGATAACAAAAATCTTCTATTCCACAATCTTTTTGTTCTAAATTGTTAGTACTGCATTTATCATTGTTTACATGTGACATGTTTACATGACTTGTATTTGGCCAGCGATGCACAATTTCGGACTACAAGCTGTTCGATACGAAAAATCCTGAAGGTCTGTCTGAAGCACTGGATAACTTAAGGATGCATGGTCCACTGGTTGCTGTGTACTCTGTGACAGAGTATCAAAGAAGGAATGAAGACTCTTTTGGCATACTTCATGGTGCAGAGGAGCAGGTTGTGGGTGTGTGCCAAGAGACAGATGATGGAATCGAAGTGAGTCCTTCCAAGAGGACGGTATGCGTCACAGGATTTGGGGTGGAAGACTTGTGCTCTTTTCTTCAGTTCCAAAAGTTCAGAAGGGTGCAAGAGGAAAAGGGGATGTTTGGGCGAGTCCTTGCTTCATCGACCCTTGAACTGGTTGGGTTTTTTGTTGAAGCTCCCACGAGATGCTAGAAGAGGCAGAAGAAAGAAACCTGAAGCATAGGTACACACCAACATCCATGTTGTGCCATTCTGTTACTTTACAAGATGCGATCGGTTTTTCTTATTAGTGAGAAGTAACCAGGCTAACTGTCCATGCTCTTGTTGCAGGTCTGATAGGGGTTTATGAAATGGAGGAGTCCAACTACAACGATTGGCCTGTTGTTTATTGCAACCACCGAGTCATGTCTTGAGTCTTATACTTCCTTGTTTGCAAATGTGGTTGATGAAACAAAAGGAAGACCTTATGATGAGCCTGACGTCAGTATTTCGATGCCAACAGATGCTTATAAGCTTGCACGTCCAGTTAACTAGCGCTTGATCGAAATTTATAGGTTGTCCAGTGTCCAAGGTGTGCTGTAGTGGTAGAAATTGATCAAAAGTTCAGTGGACACGGCGAGGTGAAACATGTCTTGCAGTTACTCCAGCAGGAGATCCTGTAACGCAAGCATTGGCGTAGGGATCCCGGATCCTGCCATATGGCTCAGCCCCAGTCCTCTGCTCAGCAATGGCGCCGCGCCTCGAGCCTCTCTTGCTGCTCTTCGTCTTCCTCCTCGCATCCCCCTCTGGCCATGTGAGACTGGCACCACCGCTATCGGATCGGACGCATTGTCAACCTTCGATTCCTCGCCGTAGAATTTAACAACCTGGCAGGAGAAATCCCACCGGAGATAGGCAGACCTGTCAACCTCGCCGTGCTGGCTCTAGGTTCCAATCAACTCTCAGGACGCATCCCTTCTTCGATAGGGAACCTCTCGCCGGCACTGGCCTACCTCGGTCTCCCCCCTGAATAACCTGACAGGAGTCACCCCGCCGCAGCTGCTAAGATTGGCATCCCTCGGCGTCCTTGAACTCAGCATGAACAATCTCCAAAGGAGCATCGCAACCTTCAATTCAACTGTACGCATTGGGGGTACAATGTTCAGAGGAGAGAGCAGCGGATCGCATGCAAATCGGCGATGCACACTGAAAGAGTTACTGTTATAAGAGAAAGGTTCAGAAGCATCTAGGGACCTGGAACACTGTCATGGTAAACCCAATTATGTCGACAGTACGCAGCTATTTGTTGTCTGCAATCTGAGGCTGGAGTTCACAGAAGTCATGTTTCACTAGAACCACAACCAGATGGACAATAAGGGGTTGGAAGCTGGCGTCTCCGCAACTGTTTCCGTTTGCTCTCTGCAATCTTAGACTGGAATTCAAAGAACATAAACTCAAAATCTTGTTGCTTATAAGATCGAAGCATTGGATTTGTTTTGTACCAGCTGAGTTGCGTCAGAGTTGTTGGGCCGCCGCGCTCGCGCGAAAACGGACGCAGAAGCAGGCCTGGCGCCCCCACGGCTTAGGCTTATTGGGCCAGGCTCTAGTTGGGCTGTGATCGACACTTTGCGTTTGTTTGTTCGATCCGCTAATTGCAATCTGCCGCTTGGGGTTCAATTAGTACCACACGGACAAGCTAAGCCAACGCCGCCCACCTGAAAGGTGACCAGCGCTGCGTACCGAACGGGTTGACTGCGCGAGCGGCATGCTCGTTCTGCAATCCAAATTATAGACTCAAGCGTATTGAATCATACAGTCGGCCCCAACATTTGACATAAATGTATAGCTATTTTTTTATTTTTTTATTTTTTAAAACGAATCGGCACGAGAGTTGCCTGCTTTACTTTGCTACACTGAAAAGGAGGACAGAGTCAGAACTCGAAGAATTACTATACCAAAAAAAAGAAAAGGAGTCACCTTGCCGATGCCACCAAGGAAGCAGAGGGGGAAAACAAGAAGTACAAAACATGCTCAAGCAAACCGTAATATTCATGAAAGATGTCGGACCTCAGCCGCTACTCACATGAAAGCTTCCCCTTTTTATTCTTCAAAGAACCTCCTAGCTTACGATTTTGTGTGGGCTCAAAAATTCTTACATTCCTCTTTATTGATCCATATGGGTCAGCAAACCAAAATAACTAGTAGGCTTCTTTCCTGACCGTAGTGGTGCTTTGCTTGGCTACAGTCCCCGAATGTCGCACACGAGGCATCTCGCTCCAAAAACATTCAGCAAAGCGGCATTCTCGCTTGAAACGCATTGCCTTTTTACTGAGTGCCGCTTCGCTTCAAACACATTATCTTTTTACTGTTGGGATCACTTTTAACGTCGTTTCGCAGCACGTATGTCACTTATACATGCACGTACAAATGTAGCTAAACTACTCCACAAACACGACACGCCCACAACACACTACTCCACAAACTCTCTCTAGATCTCTCTGTGCGCGCGCGCTAATGCGCCATGTGTATGTGTCGCTGCTAATGCGCCCGCCATGTCTCGTCATCTTCCGCCGACGAGATCCGATCCTGCTCTGCTCCCCACGGCCGGCCGGTCACACCCGCGCGCACACCTCGTCGGCGACGTACTCACCGGCCGCCAACCGCCGCCGGCGACAGGAGTGGTCTGGCTGGGCTGGCACGCGATACCGCAGCTCGATGCATGCCGCACGGCCAATCCGGACGCAGAAGATTATTTGAAGAAAAAAAAAACGGACGCAGAAGCAGGCCTGGAGCCCCCGGCTTAGGCTTATTGGGCCAGGCTGTAGTTGGGCTATGTTCGACTTGTTAGCGCCACATACATATATCGTTCTGCAATCCAAATTATGCTCGTTCTGCAATCCAAATTATGAAACTCAAGCGGATTGAATCATACAGTCGCCCAAACTTGTCTCCTAGGATTCTTAGAGGGCAAGCCCACATATGTCATATGTGTACGGCTATTTTTTTTCCCTGCCCACATATGACATATATGTATGCCTATTTTTTTTCCTTTTTTAAAATTTTTTTAAACAAATTGGCATGAGAGTTGCCTGCTATACTGAAAAGGAGGAGAGAGGCAGTACTCAGAGTTACTGAATCGAAAGAAAAAAGGAATATCCTTGCCGATGCCACCATGGAAGCAGAGGGGGAAAAAAATAAGAAGAACAAGACATGCTCAAGCAAACTGTAATATTCGTGAAAGATGTTTGACCTCAGCCGCTATTCACATGGAAGCGTCCCCTTTTTTATTCTTGAAAGAACCACCTAGCTTACCATCTGAAGGTCTTCTCGCAAAGATAAAAGAGGAGGCAGCAACCTGGTGTGCTGCAGGAGCGAACCGGCTTAGAGGGATCATCCCTGATGTTTTTAGCCTGCGCGTCTTCTCATGTTTCCTTTCTATTTCTGTTTTTGGATTTTCTTGCTGTACAGTTTTCAAACACTCTTCTCTATCAATACATGCTGGGCAGTAATGCCGGCCGCTTCAGAAAAAAAAAGAAAGAACCTCCTAGCTTACGATTTTGTGCGAGCCCAAAAATACTGACATTCCTTTTATTGATCCATATGGGTCAGCAAACCAAAATAACAAGGCTTCTTCGCTAACCACCAATCAAGTATAGTGGTGGCTTTGCTTGGCTACAGCCCCCGATTGTCACGCATGATGAGGCAATCTCGCTCAAACACATTTTGCGAAGCGGCATTATTCTCGCTTCAAACACATTATCCTTTTCTTTTTACTGAATGCCGCTTCGCTTCAAAGTTCAAGCGCGTTATCTTTTTACTGTTTCCCATAGTTAGAACCACTTTTAACGTTGTTTCACAGCACGTATGTTATTAATTGCATGCACGTACAAATGTAGCCAAACTGCAAGCCAGCAGCTGGAGCACACTAGTCCTTTTAGCTGCACACAAATTAAGCTTGTTTCTTTTGTGAGCATCAGCACTTGATCAGTTTTTATAGCGCCGTATTACGTTAAGCCCAAGCAGCGGCGGTGAGACTAGACGTGCATCAGATCAGATGGCAGTGCCGCGCGCCTGCCGCGGTTAGTGGATCATGGACAGCGTGTGCGTGTCGCTCCCCCAGGTCTTGTCATCTTCCGCCGACGAGATCGATCCGATCCAAGGTACTAAAGTTATTGAGCGGTTTGGTTGCAGATTAAGATGGGTGTAGCAGATCGTGATAGCGTGTGCTATAGCGGACGTTAAGTTCTAGTAGCAGAATTTAGAGTATATATGAATATTAGCATCAAGTTTATTTTAAAAAAGCTAAAATTTTAATTTAGCGGTTACATTTCAAGGTAAGAATCACAAATAAATAGATATAATTAAAATTTATGAATATATATTAATATTAAGTTCTCATATTAATAAATAAAAAAAATCATTTTTATCCCATAATCCTTTATCACTATCTAAATAATTATTTTAAACATTATTATTACCATTATTCATGTTTATATGTCACCTGAATCATATATGTAGCAAATGGCGGTCTAATATGAGCAATAGCGGCCACAATAGCAAGCAATAGTGGACAATAGCGATCGCTAAATCCGAACATACTGTCTTAAATAGTCCGCTACCTTGTAGCGGTAGCGACCGCTATTACGGGCGCTAAGAATGCTACTTGGTACCTTCCGATCCTGCTCTGCTCCCCCTGCCACGGCCCACGGCAAGGCGCCGGCCGGTCATCCCCCGCGCGCGCACCTCGTCGGCGACGTCCTCTCCCAGTAACCTGCTGTTAGGAACATCCTATGCTTGGGCCGTTGTATGGGCTCGGGGCGTGATTTGGTTGGGCCTTGCCTAGACAGAAATTACAAAAGGAGCAGCAACTCTATCGAGTGTTGCGGGCATCGATGAACTTTATCAGAAACAAGTCTCTCGTGTTGTTCTCCTTCCTCTCTGTTGCTCTTCCTTCCCCTGTACTCCGATCTTCTTCTCCGGTGATCCCTAATGAATCTCTAGTCTATTTCCATTCCCTTGCTTTGCTGCCCTTTCCCGAATTCTACTCTCTTATATCTGTATCCTAAACTCAGCTACTACTGTATCACACTACCACTCGTATTGTTCTGTTGGATCAAGGAGGAGGGTTGCTGACACCTGCCTGGCGGCCGGCGACAGGAGTAGTGGCTGGGCTGGCACGCGATGCCGCACGGCCAATCCGGAGGCTGCAGGCTGTGGCGCTGCGCACACCTTCCCCTTTCTCTTTTCCGAGCGCCTCATCCTCATGCATCCACCGGCCGGCAGGCAGGCAGCCGATGGGGAGGACAAGGCTGCCGCTGCGGCCGGACACCGCTTTGGTTTGGTTTGGACAGTAGCGAAGCACGTTACCACTCTTGCTTCTTTCTACCCAACACGGGTCTGATCGATCGTGCATTCGTGCCCGATCTCTGGACTCGATCTCTTGCCGTGCATGCTCTCTCGTAGAGTGCTACAACTCCTCATTGCAAAAAATAAAATTGTACATTTATTTATTTATTTTCACATCTTAACAGTTCTGTTTTCCTGTTGCCATATGACGTGGCAAGATTTTATCTGGAACACACACCATGCATCACACATTCACACCAATCATTTAGTCAATCAAACTCAAACCTGAACTACAGAGCTCGCGGCCCTCCGACTCCCATGCATGCGGGTCCCACCTGCAGTGACACAACGCTGCGCCCGAGCCAACACAGCAGCTCCCCACCTCGCCACGCTCGGCTCCATAATAAAGGCGGCCATGTCTCCAGCGAACGCGGCCGCGCTTCGCATCGTCTCAGAGTGCGTTCCTGCTTGCATTGCAACTAACCCTCGCCGCCGTCTCCTTCCATCCGCTTCGCCCCTCCCACCGGAGCCGCCACCATGGCCGCGACGAAGCTCAACCCGGCCGCGCCGCCGTTCCCGTGCCCCTACGGGCTCCACCTCGCCCCGCCGGCGCCGCCCCCGTTCCCGCCCGTCGACGCCGCCTGCCCGCCGCAGTTCCCCTTCATCACCTACTGCTGCGTCGCCGCCCCTCCCGCCGGCCACATCGGCTTCTGCTTCCCCGTCCAGCCGCCCTCCTCCCCGCCGGCCGTCTGCAAGGGCGGCGTCCCCGCGGCGGCGGCGGCGGTGCACGGCCGCCCGCCGCACAAGCTCATGGCGGCGTTCTCCGGACTCGGCGGCGCGGGGAAGCGGCAGGCCGCGGCTGCCGTGGCCGTGAAGCCGTGGCAGGGACCCACACCCGACGCCGCAGCACCGCCTGCCCTGGTGCCGGCGGCTGGGCCGCGCAAGCCGCGGGCGGCGCGGCGGAAGGCTGAGAGGAGCGTGGCCAAGGCCAAGTCCAAGACCAAGGCGCCACGGCCCCGGAAAGCGGCCGGCCCGCGCGCGCGCGCCGCCGCGAAGGCGCAGCGGGAGAGCTCGCCGCCGCCGCCTCAGTACACGACGAGGCGGCCGCGGTGGTGGAAGAGACTGCCGGAGCCGGCGGTCGGTTGGATCACCAACACTGTCATGCTCCGCAACATCCCCAACAAGCTGAGGTACGCGCTTGACCAGCAGCGATCATCACAATGGCGGCGTTCTGTTCTTGTTCTTGACCCCCATCCAAATGATTCTTCATTGGTGTTTGATGTGTGCAGGAGTAGCGACATGATCTCCTTGCTCGACCAGCACTGCAAGCTCGTGAACACGGCCGCCGGCGCCGTCGTCTCCGCGTACGACGTTCTCTACCTGCCGATGGATTTCAGGTGATGAGTCCAGATCACTTGTAAAACTGCCTGCATTTTCTTGCTGCAATTTGTTGGGGGAGAACACTACATGAAATTAACCTGCATGAAAGGCAAAGTCTGAATGAAAAATGAGGTCACATACTCGATCACATTGTGTTCCTTTTCCTTTTCTTCTTTTGACACATACAAGAACGAGAGGGTTCAGTTGTCCTTGTTCTGAAAAGGGCTATAAAACAAGGAGACAGTCGACAGAACAAAACAAAAAAAATTTGATAGTTTTTGAAAGATTAAAACTTTGATAGTAGGGCAGAATAATTTCTTGCAAGGAATATTTGTGTTGAATATTTGCTGCATCTGCTTGTTGGACGTCCATTTCTCCTCTGGCCACACTATTGCAGTGTTTTTTCTGTGCCATTGCAATTTGCACACGAGTGTAGAATTATTTCCTGCATGTTTTTGCGCAAATTGGTATATGTAGTAGTACTCCCTGTTTTTTCTTTGAGGGTCCCTGCTGTAGTGATATTTGAAAGCACATGAAAACTGTAGGAAAGTGCAAGGAAGGTGAACTTTTAGAGTACTTTCCCTTTCTTTTCCTTGTTTTGTACACACACAAAGGCAGGCTTCAGTTGTCCTTGCTCTGGAAAAAGCTGAAGAACAAGTAGACAAAAGAGCACAAGTGAAATTTGATGCTAACATTTTTGTCTATGGAACAACAAATTTGACGAAGCTCAGTGGCCATAAGTAGTACTGATATTATATGATCTTCTAATTATCCCTTTGTCGTGCACAAATAAAATCCGATGGTGATATTTGTAGATTAGTTTCCTGCATTTTCTTCTTGACGAGCTTGGCCAATGGCCACAAGTATGTAGATTAATTTGCCGGCATTTGCTTGTCGACGACTTTGGCCATTGCCACAAAGCTGTAGGCTACGGAGTAGTCACTAGCATTTTCTTGTAGACTAAAATACTGCACTTTCTTGGTGCGAATTACTGGATATATGCTGTTTAAGGCCACATGAACGAAACCTGTAAGTATAAGGTTAACGAAAGTGAACTTTCAGGGTACTTTCTTCTTTTGTACACACAAATTTCAGTCTCTTATTCAGTCCTCCCCCTGTGAAAAGCTGGTAAAGAACAAAGAGACAAACCAACACAAAGATGAAACTTGATGCCAATAATTTTTTGGAGGAACAAATTAATCGGATGCTTTTGTGTTACTTCAAATCTATCTGCATAAGTAGTAACCACTTGATGAACTGATGTGGTTGTATGCATCTTGTTTGCTTCTGCATTTGCTGTGTGTATTGGTTCTTATGAATTCGATTGCGATCAAACAAATCCATGTGATATTGTGATGTAACCTTGAATTGATGATGTGCAGGCGGGGTTGCAACTTCGGCTACGCGTTCATCAACTTCACCACCACGGCGGCGTCCCGCATGCTCTACTACTCCCTGCAGGGGTCCGGCTGGACGGTGCACGGCTCCAAGAAGGTGATCCAGATCGTCCCGGCCAAGATCCAGGTGAACACACACATATCCTCATCCTCTTCCTCCTGCGAACAAATTGAATAAACTATTAAAGACGCAACGCAAAGATGAGCCCCACGACCACAAGGATGCATGGCGGCTGATGATGCAGCCTGCAGCTAGCTAGGACTAGGAGTAAGCTTGGGCCGTGTTTAGTTGGGGAATTTGGGAGGTGCCAAATTACTGTTACAGCACTGTAGCACACTGTAGCGTTTCGTTTGTATTTGTGAATTATTGTCCAAATATTGACTAATTAGGCTCAAAAGATTCGTCTCGCAAAGTACAACAAAACTGTGCAATTAGTTTTTAATTTCATCTACATTTAGTACTCCATGCATGTACCGCAAGTTTGATGTGATGGGGAATCTTCTTTTTGCATAGTATCAAAGTTGGGAGTTGGGAGTAACTAAACATGGCCTTGTTTTTGTTGGGTACTCCTAAAAACGATTTGATGTGTTTTACTTAAAAAAAGGTTTGATGCGATGCCCTTCTCCTTCAGAATCATGATGATGCGGCTGTGATTGATGGATGGATGGTCATGGATGGGTGTGGATGTGTGCGCAGGGCCAGGCGAAGCTGGTGCGTCACCTCAAGCAGCTGAAGCTGGAGTGCGAGGACGAGTTCCTCCCGGCCGTCTTCTCGCCGCCGCGCGACGGTGTCACCGCCGGCGGCATCGTCCAGCGCCTCGGCAGGCTCGCCCGGCGTCCGGCCACGACGACGGCGCCAGCGCGCGCCGCTGCAGCGACGCCGGCGCCCAAGGAGCAGTGAAGCTGCTCTGGAAGCATGTGTGCATCTCTAGCCCGTTCGTTGTAGTGTAAGCGCGGTCAATCCGAAGTCAGGCATGCCTTCCCCTTCGGGGGTGTTTGGGAGACATGTGCTAAATTTTAGCACATGTCACATCGGATGTTTGAACACTAATTAGGAGTATTAAACATAGTCTAATTACAAAACTAATTGCACAACCCCTAGGCTAAATCGCGAGACGAATCTATTAAGCCTAATTAGTCCATGATTGACAATGGCGAGTACCGTCATCATATAAATAATGATGGATTAATTAGGCTTAATAGATTCGTCTCGCGATTTAGCCTAGGGGTTGTGCAATTAGTTTTGTAATTAGACTAAATTAGTTTTGTAATTAGACTATGTTTAATACTTCTAATTAGTGTCCAAACATCCGATGTGACAGGTGCTAAAATTTAGGACCTGCTATCCAAACATCCCTGCAAGAACACGCTTCTTGTTCATGATGCACGCCGCCCGGCGAGGAGGGGAAGGCTGGGGGACTTTGGACGGTAGCTGCGTAGTGGTCTGGTCTGATCGGTTCTCTGTAGTCTGTACCGTTGAGCGTAGCAGTAGTCCGTGTACTGTAGTGCAGCGTGTGTGTCTCATGTCATCTGTACCTGCTGTGTTGTGTTGTGTGTGTTCAGCTAGGGTTAGCAGCGGCAGCTGCCTGTAGGGCTCTAGGGCGTCTAGGGTACGGTAGGCAATGTCTGTGTGGTGTGTCCCACTTTCACTTTCGTGCTGCCTTGCCTGCTGCATGGAACTGGTAGAAGCTCTTGTGATGTTGTAGGGTTGTGGCATGCATGGCCATGGCCACTTGCAAGTTGCAAGGAGGTTGGTTGTGGTTGGTTCCTAGAACGAGGAGAGACGAAGAGAATCTCTGTTCCCTGCGCTGCGCGTGTCCGGATCCGTGGCGCCATCAATGCGGGCGGGCGAGGGTTCGTGGTCAAACAGTTGCCACTTCGGTGAAAACTGAAACCTGTTACCTGTCCGCCTGAGACCCGGAGCCGCTCGCCGTTCGGCCGGCGCGGTCGCCGATCGAGATCTCTGCGCTGCGGCAGCCGGGAGCGACGATATCTCCTCGGCAGGAGCATGTTTGTCGGCACGTACCTTGGATCGTTCGGCTCGTCCGCGGCTGGTCTGCTGGTCGTGCTGCATTGCTGGCGCTGTCCGGGCGGCCTGTTTCCTGCAGTGTCCCTCTCCCTCCTCCGGCCGCCGTCGTTCTCCTCCCCTTGTTGGCTCGGGCGGGAGCAAGCGGCGCATGTGGCCACCGGATGCGCAGCAGGAGCGATGCTTCTTGTGTAGATGGATCCGCAATGGTTCACGCGCGACGGCACGAGAGGGTAGCGCGGTGGCAGCAGAACGAATTCTTGGTTTGGTTTGTTCTCGTATACAGTAGGGGTCAATAGCAGGGTAGTGAACCTGCCTCGCCTGCTGGAAGTGTCCTGAGGAGCAGGTAGAGACGGCGGCAGCAGCAGCAGGAGGGCAGCCTTTGATCCGGTCCGGACCCAGGGGCTCCAGAGCTTCCCGATACGGCGGATCAGGGAGGGCGGCTCGTGCTCCGGTACGCTGGCCCGGCAGGTGAAAACGAGACAGCCCTGGCCTCCACGTACTCCACCTACCCCGCTGCTGCAAGGCTGCGCCGCGCGCAGCTCTACCTCTACGCCGAAAAGGCTACGGCCGCGCCCCCGCGCGCATGGGCATGGGGAAGCAACGGCACGGGTTGCGGAGTTGACGGATGACGGGGCGGCCGATCTCGGTTGCTCGGCAAGGAGGAGGGTATTTTCAACGGCGCAATCATGGCCTCCCGCTTCGCGCAGCAGACCGGGGACGACGTGATTGAGCTGGGACTTGCGATCGACGGGACAGTGGCTGCCCTGCAAGGAGGAAGAGAGGAACCCTGCAGTAGCAGCAAAGCAAGGGAGATCGATCGGAACAGATGGATCGAAAGCGACGGTGCTTTAGGCCGTGTTTAGTTGGGGAATTTGGGAGGTGCCAAATTACTGTTACAGCACTGTAGCACACTGTAGCGTTTCGTTTGTATTTGTGAATTATTGTCCAAATATTGACTAATTAGGCTCAAAAGATTCGTCTCGCAAAGTACAACAAAACTGTGCAATTAGTTTTTAATTTCATCTACATTTAATACTCCATGCATGTACCGCAAGTTTGATGTGATGGGGAATCTTCTTTTTGCATAGTGTCAAAGTTGGGAGTTGGGAGTAACTAAACATGGCCTTAAGTTCTTTGATTCGATGAAAAGCTTGTGCCTTGTCCTGTTCTTTTTTTCTGCGTCTGCCCCGTCGAAAGGATGCAAGCTGCAAAGCTCGGTGCCAGTGCCAGAGAGAGCGGCCTCGCCAGCACTGGCGCGAGGGGGAAAGGAGTGGAGTGGCCTTTTAGCTTTGGACGGACTCGTTGGGTTGGGAACTTGGGATCCTCTCCCTGCCCTGATCCATGTCTGATGGCCTGGGAGAGCTGCAGCCTGCAGCGATCACGAACAACAGGCATTCGATTTGGTTCACCTTTAGGGGGCCGATCCGATCGCGTCGTGTCGAGTCCCCATCGCGGCTCCGAAAATCCGTAACGCCCTGTCACGGACGGGTCCAAACGTTCCAGACTCCTGGATGGATGTGTGATCCGACGATCGCTGGCGTTGTGCTTGGCGAAGCCATGACGCAGGGGTGCAGCAGTGCAACGCGCACAGTGCACACAGCCACACACACAGGGACAGAGGCTGTTCTCCTCTGCCTCTCTTTGGCAGCCATGCCATGCCATGCCAACCTTCCCGATCGCGATTCCGCACTGGCGCGCCGCGCAGCCTTCTCGCCAGACTGAACTCGGCAGCTTTCTTTCACCTGATCAAGCTTCGATTAAGGGGGTGAATACCCCTAATTAAACTTTAGTTCCATCACGTCAAATGTTTGCACACTAATTAGAAGTATTAAATATAGTTCAATGATAAAACTAATTGCATGAGGGCTAATTCACGAGACGAATATTAAGCCTAATTAGTCCATGATTAGTCCATGTGATGCTACAGTAAATATGTGCTATTATGAATTAATTAGACTTAATAGATTCGTCTTGCAAATTAGTTCTCGTTTATACAATTAGTTTTCAACTTATATTTAATATTTCTAATTAGTGATCAAACATCCGATATGATAGGATTAAATTTTAGTCCCTGACATCCAAACACCTCAGCTCCGGTGTTTAGAACATGGACCAATGCATCTTGCAAGATCAGACGGCTTTCACCTGAGCAGCTGAGCTTCAAAAACTTGATGGTAAGTCAGTCAGTGGTCGCCGCTCGATCGGTTAGGGGTCATAACCGTGTCGTGTCAGATTAGTGGCGATGGGGATTGGGGAACAGGCTCGGTAGTACTCCCTCCGTCCCCAAAAAAATGCAATTCTGGAACAGTGTCATGATTTACTGTGTCAAGTTTGACCTATTATAGATGAAAAAGTATAAATATATATAATATCAAATAAACATTATTAGATTAATTATGAAATGTATTTTCATAATAAATTAATTTGGAGCCATAAATGTGAATACTATTTACTACAAACATGGTCAAACGTGAAGCACTTTAACTGGCACGCTTACCATAGTTGCATCCTTTTCAGGACAGAGGGGTGTCAGGGTCAGACTGAAGCAGCTTCCATTCGACCTATTGGAACTGGCTGAAAGTTTGGATTTGGCGAGCTCCATGCTTGACATGATACGTGCGTGCAAAGAAGCCAAGGACAAGGCATGCGTCAGAGGATTAGTATGACGACCATCATGAATGATCAGATCCACAAAACGCTTGAGACCATGCCAGGTCGCGCGCGCCATTAGGCTACACAGCGCTACGGTAGACAACAGACAAAACTCAGGCGCTTCCAGCTGGGCTTCATCAACTGGAGATGATGCTCTGCCAATCCTAAGGTTAGTGGCGAACTGGCGACGTTTCAGTTCAGCTTCTGGTAGGAAAAATAAATATAAACATACTGTCACAGAGACTTGACAAGTTTAGGGTCGTCTCATCCCACCCTAAAAAAATTCTACCTCGGTTGGTTTTTATTTGACGTTCCGACAGAGAAAGCCTGGTCCAGCGGCTCATACCTCAGCGCTGCAGCGCTTAGAGCATCCATAATAGTGATCCGGCTCGTATCAGAAAAATCGGCTACGCAAGAAACTAGTCGGTAGTGGCGAAACGTCGCTTGGGATCACATACAGTAAAAAAAACTTCTTTCTTTCTCTTCCCACCCGAGCAGCTTGCAAGGAAGTGGTTGGTCATTTACTGTGCGTGCAAATAATTCTTATTGTCCATGCACCGATTCGTTTTCTTGAGCCGATTCATTCATCTGCACAAAGATTCGTTGTCCTCTAGTAGGAATGAATCGATTCATTCTCTGTTAGCTTGGTCTATGCACCGCTTTGAAAAGGCCACGGGAGAAAGCGCTTAGTACTCTATTTATGAAAGTCGGACTTTGTTTCGTTGATGGCTATAATTACATCAATGCCTGAAGATTTCACCGCTTCACCACTGTCAAATCTGCTAGGAACTGCTGCTTTTCGATCACCAACGAAACTGTCTTGCACTCTAGGTGCTCCTTACTTCTCCTAAGGGAGAATTGGTTATAATTGGTCTTGGTCGAGGCGTAGTGAAGAGAGACCGTTCTTCCACAAACTTAATTCAAACATAAGAAAACTTGGCACCAATATCGAACAAAACTGTAGCTTTGATTGAATCAACAAGAAACTTACCAAGAGCGACGTCTGGCACTGCTGCGGCGTCCTCGGCAGTCAGGTGGTTCAGGCACCCTCGGATAGGTGGCGGTGCGGTCCTTGTCGTGTTCCTCTGCTAGGGTCCTCTTGGTGCTGGTGTCTGGTACTGGTTGGTGCGGTTCTATCCTCTGCCTGAATCTTCTGCGGACACTCGAACAACTTTTCCCGGAACTGACGGTACGTGTAGCAGACAATCGACTTTGCACCCTCAAGAGAGGTAGGCTATTGGGGCCTAGGCTTCCAAGTACCTAAACTTCCACCTCCTCTACCAATGTTACTGTACCGCTGCGGCTGTGAAGGGTAGCTGCGGGGTTTCTGCCGTTGAAATTGTGGGGTCCTGTCCTCGGCCTCTGAGACGGCCCTGAGCGTCCAAACTGGTCCTGGCGCTTCCTCTTGTACCCTTGGAACTCCTCGAACTCCAGTCTCAACTTCTCCACTCGGAGTGCCTTGCCCACAAGTGCGTGTAGAGTAGGACAGTCGTGAGTGGACAAGTGCATCTCCATGCCCCGGTGAAGTCCTTTGCGAAAATAGTACATCTTCTTCTTTTCCGTGTTGGAGTCATCCTGTGTGTACCTCATCAGTTCCTGAGACTTGTTGGCGTACTCCTAGACTTTCATGTTTCCCATCTTCAAGTTCCCATCTTCAAGTTGCGGAACTCGTTTGCCTTCCGGTCCATGATTGCCTCAGGAATATGGTGGTTGCGAAACGTTGTAGCAAACTCGTCCCAAGTGAGGTGCGTTGGGTTTGCGTGAGAGTTACAAAAGCTGTCCCAATCAGTCACGTGCTGTCCCTGTCCCTGTCCAGGTCATAGCTTGGGTTTGAACAGAACGAGATACAACGTAACGTAAATTAAACGACATTACATCTAAGCAAAAAGTCCAACAAAGTCAAATTTAGAAGATCCAAATAACATCAAACTATCTACAAAAAGCACGGGCTCAATTTTACAAATTTAATGCAACTGGTTTCATATTTTTCGGAGTTAAAATGAATTAGTTATGAAATTTTAAAGATTAAAGAATTTATTTAATTATTAAAATAATTTTTAAAAATATTTATCAAAAAGGGTGACATGTATCAGCATCGGATTGGGCCATGTGGCAGCACGAGGGCGTGCCACGTATCCGCTGATGTCATGATGACGTTAGCGTTAACCGATCAACGGGCAACATCACCGGTGGGCCCCACCAGCAAGTGGGCCCCACAAGTAAGCCTGGGCTTAGACACGTCAGTGCCACGTGGCGTGTGTAACCTACGTGGCGCCGCCCTGTGGTGCCTATGTGGTAGCCATGTGGCCCACGGCGGTGGTGCGACGCGACGTCGCAGGGCCTAAACGGCGGTGACCGCGCCCAGGACGTCGCGGTGGGGCGCGACGTCGTGGTGCAGTGCGTGGCACTGCGGGCGGGTGCGGGTGTGGCGCGGCCACGCGTGCGCTTGCACGCGTCGACCGGCCGACGCGAGGCCGTGGGCGCGTGGCGCGGCATGGCCACACGTGTGCGTGGTCCCGGTGTTGCCCTCGATCGCGTCATGGTGCGGCGGCGCATGGGGCGCGATAGTCCGGCCTGCGGTGGCCGGCGGCACGGCGAGGCGCGGTCCTCCTACAATTACGGTGACAGTGGCTAGGAGACAAAAGAGATGAGGGGAAAAGAGGGTGGCGGAGCTCACGGTGAAGTGTAGGGTGGAGAGGTGGAGGTATTGACGGCAAGCGGCGGACGGCGTCGGGCAGCTCCAGCTCCACGAGCGGCCTCCTTCTCCTTCCTTCCTTCTCCTCTTCCCCTTCTCTGCTTTCCTTCCTTCTCCTCCTTCCTCTTTCCCCTCTGCCCTCTTCCTTCCTTTCTGACCTCTTAGGTGGCAGCAGTGCAGAGGACCCCGGTGGCTTGGATGGCGAGGAAGGCGCCTGGGGTCCATATTTATAGCGGATAGGTGGCTAGGGTTTGCGGGGGAAGGTTCTGGATCGAGCGGCGGTGCGCTAGGGTTAGTGGTGCGGTGCCGATGACGTGGGTAGCCGGGATGAGGCGGCGGCTCGGGCGCGGCGGCGTGGCACCCATCTGGGGCTACCATCACGAAAGCGGGGGTATGGAGAGGGTCACAGGTGCGATAGTGCACTCCAGCTTAGGCGGTGAGGTGCGAGGGTGGGGGCGAGGTGTGGACGCGCGGCGAGCGTGAGTGGGAAGTACGGCAGGAGGTGGAGGATGCACAGGAGAGGGGGAAGGTGAGGCTGACAGGCGGGGTCATGCGGCAGCGAGAGAAAGAGAGAGAGGAGCGCAGGTACAGCACAGGCGCGAGCTGGGCTGGCCGGCTAGCTAGGCGGCCGGTTGGGCCAGGCGCGGGGCGACGATGAGGCGGGCAAGTGCGAGCCAGACCGAAAGTCGAGGCGAGATAGGGTGGGTAGGGAGGTTAGCGGTCCAGGCCGTGGGCTGCGGCCGGCCTGGATGGGTTAGAGGTTAGGTTTGTTTATTTTTGGATTTAGTTTTAGTTTTAGATTTAGTTTGAATTTTGAATCTAATTCAAAATTCAAACAAACACTCAAACATGAAATGCAAATAAAATCCAATCCAAGAAGATCCAAATCATTCCACACAAGTTTTGAAATGAAATTTTGAGAAGAGGAAAGAATTGGCTAACATTTTCAAATGAGCACACCATGCAAATAATTTTTTTTAAAAATTTTTACAAAATTCACTCAAATAAATATTACAATTTTTTGGATTATTACACGAACATCACGAGAGGGAGGACTAATGCGATCATTGTAACCAGGCTGCTCGCTCAAGGTTTGTTCATCTATTTTAGATCCAAGCAATGGCGATAGTTCCCAGGTTTTCGTTCTGATTTGTACCGACTAGTTCATCAACCCGTGCTCCCGCACAGGCTAATATGTTTAGAAGCTATTGTATTTGAAAATTATTTAGAAATTAAACTCCTAGCTCATAATCAAAATTGTTTACCTACTACTCTTTTATTTTGAATACTTCAACGTAATCTTATATAGATATGTATCTATCTTTATCTAGTTGTGACTGATTTTAATTAATAATTACTCTATGCACATTTTCACCCATATTCGTACTTTTTCCATTTTGTATCACACCTCCAATCCTCTATACATTATGTTTAGCATATAAATTAATATTTTTCATCGATTCCTCATGTACATATATAAATGGTCTAAATGGTGGCACTTATCATGTGCATATACTTTAACTTAGTATTTTTATATTAACAATGACATAAATAGGTAATTTAGAATAATATATTAGTTTACTTTTTGACATTTCTGTATGATGCACTTGAAGATAATTAGATTAATATTTAGTTGTTTACTTTAGGTTATTTTTAATAACGACACACGTGGGTAACATAGATAAAATTTTAGAATGATATTTTAAGTTATGCTTTATAATGATGTGTATTAGTAAATTGGATGAAGATTATGGATTTAGTTTAGATTATTTTTTATAATAGCTGAGCTCGGTAATTTAGATATAGGTTTAGAGCTCATTTTTAAATATTTTTTACAATACTTTTTAGAAAATATAATAGATCAATGGCTATGATTATTAGAGTTTACAGGATTGGTGTTTGATGTTTTTAATTTTTATGAGAATTTGTCTCTTTTTTCTAGCTTGTCTCGTGGGAACTAATGCGGAGTCTCCAATGAAAAAAAATGAGACTACATTGCTACAAAACTATTACCATAAGCTATCTCTCGTTTGTTAAATATTCGAACACAATACTTATGTAGATATATACTTAATATCTTCATCCAATTGTGATAGATTTTAGTTAATAATTACTCTATAATATTTTCATCCACATTTATAATCTTTAACTTTTCACTTTGCACTGTATGTATGCGCTTGAATTTGTTTAATGAACCCTAAGTTTGAGATACAATTTTAACATAGAAATCTATATTCTCATCACTTTATATCCTTATAAATGGTGACACACATCATGCGTATAGACCTTAATTATTATATCGTATACCAGTAGTGAAAGATATAGACTATTTAGAATCATATATTTCTCTATATTTTTAAATAAGGTTATTTGATTCAAACGTAGGATTACCTCATGTTATTTTTAATAATGGCATGTGTGGGTAATATAGGTGCAAATTGAAGGGGTTACTTTAAGTTTTTTAAGTAATAGTGGTAGACAATTCAGTTGCAAATTAGGGGCTTATTTTAAATATTGTTTATAATGGCATAAGTGGGTAATTTGGATGAAGATTAGGGGGTTACTTTTAGTTTATTTTATATAATGATAGAGGTGGGTAATTTATATATAGATTTAGGGGGTTAATTTAGGCTATTTTCATAATGACATAGGTGGGTAATTTTTTAAAAACATAATAGATCCAATGGCTACGATGATTTGAATCTATCGATTGTTGGTTGGATGTTTTGCTTTTTTGTCAGAATTTCTAGGATTTTTCTCCTTTTCTAGAGTGTACATCTAGGAATCCTAGGTGGCTTCACCTGGAGGTTTCAAAAGGAACCTCCAATTAGTAATAGTAAGATAGTTACCAGATTTTACTTCTACAATCCAAGCAGGCGCGTCAGATACTGATAGGATGTTGGTCCAAGCATTGCTTCTCGTGGTGGAGAGAATAGCTTGCACCACGTACAATGTGGTGAACTCTTGGTTCAGTCATCCATCAGTTCACAATAGAGCTTGTATTTCAGCTATTTGCAACTTGAATACTCTCTTGGAACAGTGCAATAGGATGGATGAATATTAAACGTGCATCAGGCTGTTCTCCATCTACAGTTCAAAGTAGAGAAAACTCTTGGAGCAATGATCCTTGTGACTTATTATGGATGTTGAGATGTTCTAATTATTCCAAAATGAACCCCATGAAATGTACTGAAATGCAAACTCTTGGCATGCATGCATTCTGGTAATTGGTAAAGAAGAAAAAGAATGGATAAATTTTGACAAGAGGAGACACCTCTCGCATCCTGAGAAGAGATTGCCATACGTGATACGTGTTAAGGAGAGCAGCTAATACTCAATGAGGGTTGACAAGCGGAAGATCGATCCCCAGCCCAAAAGATAGCAGCAGGAAGGTGATGGTTTGTCCCAAGAAGAGGCCCTTGGAAGGTACAAATCTTTCTGACCACAATGCCGTTTTCAGCTATGCACTCTCGAGCAGCTTAGGTTAGGTGATCCGGACTAGACATCCATGTTTCGAATACAAACTTATTTGCTGCAGCTATCCAGTGCTAGCTGAAATGCTTCCTCGATTTGTGATCATTTCTTCTTTGGTGATTGGGATTCTTCAATTAGATTCTAAGGTATTCTTTGCTGAATTCAGCAGGAGCTCTGCCAAACAGTTTTTTATAGACAAGTGATTCTCTGCTGATTTTGTGAAGTGATTCTCTAAAATGAACTAAGAGGCTGGGAGCTGAAAAAAGTAGTTTCTCCTGATTCCGTGAAATGATTCTCTATCAGTTTATGACTTTCAGCCACATAATTACTTCTCTTAGAGATTCAGTTTTCATAAAAAATCAGAATTATATGGAGCTCTACCAAACAGACACTAGGTTGGATGGATTTTTACTTGAACAATCCGTATCCTAGGATTAATTATGTCTGGTTGAACGGGTATTGTTGCTTTCCCTTTGTTCCAAGCAGTTTCAAACTGATAAATGCTTGTCTGCCATTGTTTATGTAGACATAGCTGAAAATTTCAGTGTGAAGATACATATATATATAGCATGAGGATCCTAATAATTTGTTGTGCTCGAGGTAAATGTGGGTGGTGCTTAAAACTTGATTTTCATTTGGACGATTCTATAAACAAACAAAATAAGGGGGTGTTTGATTCTTTTGTCCAAACTAAAATTTCTGTCACATCGAATGTTTAGATACTAATTAGGAGTATTAAATATAGATTAATTACAAAACCAATTGCACAGATGGAGGCTAATTCGCGAGACGAATCTATTAAACCTAATTAGTCCATGATTTGACAATGTGATCCTACAGTAAACATGTGTTAATCATGAATTAATTAGGTTTAATAGATTCGTCTCGCGAATTAGCCTCTGTGTAATTAGTTTTATAATTAACTTAATATTTAGTCCTCCTAATTAGCTAACACGGAAGACTTTAACGATACGAACGCCCCTAAAAGCAGAGTGAAGTAATAATACGAGCCTGCTAGCTGACTGTTGGTTCCAGCCCATGTCGTGATCACACAAAACTACTGATTCGCTCCCTAGCCTTGTCCTCTCCTCTCTCTGACTCTGTTCCCGTCGGCGAACCAATCGGAGATTTGTCTCATCCAATCGCCGGCGCTGCTCCGATTCCAGGGAGTCAGGGACCGACCCGGACCGGACCGGACACCACCACCGCCCGCCATGCATCTCAGCAAGACCAGCTGTGTTTCAGTTTCAGCTGACCTTGAACCGAAGACGTTACTCGGGCAAGCCGCGAGCGTCGTTCAAGTAGGCAGTAGCCGTGGAGCGAGCAGGCACACGGCTCGTCCCGATGCGGCGGAGGATCGGCGTTGTTGTATATTGTTGTTGACTTGTTGTACGTGCCTTCCAAAAGCTTCAGCCAGACTAGAAAAGAAGAGCTGGGAAATGAAATTTCGGTCTGGGTTAGCCTGATCCACTCCAGCGATTGAATTTGTGGTGGGGGCTCGACCCCTCGGCAGGGCGGGGAAGCACCAGAGGAGAGAGCCTCACAGCACTTGTGCATGATGCAGCTGCTGATCGTAATGGATCTCAGGCTGGCTGCCCTGCAGGTAGGATGCTGCAATGCACCCCAGCAAGGTCAGGCGGATGTTTTCAGCTGGGCTTGGACTCCAGCAATCATGAATTAGGCACATGATCATGTCAAGTAGCAGTGCTTCATCACTTTCCAAACTTGTGCGAGGAGGGTACCAAGTACAGACATTCAGCGCAAGCAAGCAAGGTCTCTGCAAACGCTATCTGCCACGCTGGAGATTTGCTCATCCAGTCACTAGCACTGACAGCCGTGTCATCAACCCAATCGCAGCCTGGATCCACAGCGCACAGGGCCGTAGATAGGCTCGTATCTGATGGAAACAGCACCGTCCAGCCTGCAACTTCCTTTTCAGCTCCTGTATTGACTGACTGAACCTCCTCTCCTTTATCAAAAAAAAAAAAACTCCTCTCCTGAAGGCACACTGCATCTTTTGTCAATAGCACCCGTACTTACAGCATAAAGTGAAGTGACCAACGACTTAGCGAGCGGACTCACTGGACATTGCAGTTTGTGTAGGTTTTAGCCTCAAAACCTCCATGCCCCTACTGACCAAGTGACACTGATTAGTGCGTGCAAATGATGAAGCTTGCAACGAAGTACCAGGAAGGTCCTGGTATTTCTGCAGCACGCAACTGCTGCTGATCTGAATGCCTTCCGGTTATGCGTCTCGGAAAGATCATCTGTTTTCAGGATCTGAATGCCTTGAACTGAAGATGATACTCTTGCAATACTGAATTAGGGACATAATTGAGTCAGGTTAGAAGTAATGTTTCACTTTTCAAACTTGTGCTCAAAATCCACGGATAAGTAACATCCAGGAGCTACCAAGTTACAGGGATTCAGCAGAAGCAAAGGTCTGTGTAAATTTCTCTTAATTCCATTGTCTTCTTCGGAATTACAGCAAGAGGCCGTGGATACAGAAGACACCATACTATAGGTAGAGATACACGGGAAGATTACAAGAACAGATTCTCTCGACGGAGCACATGATTGTTATTCACATTATCACAAAGTATTACCGAATCTTGACAGCGGTAGAAGAGACTAAAAGAAGCAGGAAAAAAAATTATCAATGTCTATCGAGATAGCACTCGGCAGTAAGCACTGCTCCACCGGATGAGGCAGCCCAAGAACACGAAGAAGCGAGCACGATCCGGTACCATTTCGGGGGCAGTGCTTTGCAGTTGGTTCGTGGCTGGTTCGCCGAGGCGGCGGCGGCGGCTAGAGGTGGAGCAGCGTGTCGCAGCGCCAGTCCATCTCGTCGGCGGCGGCGGCCGCCTCCGGGTCCGCCACGTTCAGATCGAAGGGCAGCGGCGAGCACCGCGGCGGCGCGGCGGCCTCGTCGCCGGCGCCGGCGCCCGACGCGCCGTCCTCGCAGAGGACCGAGGAGGACGACCCGCAGTAGCTGCGGCAGTCCTCCTCGGCAGCCGGGGCGGCGCCGCGGAGGAACCCCGCCGTAACGGCGCCCGGCGCGCCGCTTCCGCCGCCGCCGCTCCAGGACTCGACGGTGCTGCTGTGGCTAGACGTCGCCGCCGCCGACGCCGCCGTGACGGGGTGCTGCGGAGGAGGCGGCACCACCGCCACCGGTGCGACCGCGGGGGACGCGGCGGAGGAGGGGAAGTTGGTCCGCGCGGCAGCGCCGCGGATGTTCCTGGCGGCGGCGTCGTAGGCGCGCGCGGCGGCCTCGGCGGAGTCGAAGGTGCCGAGCCAGATCGGGGTCTTCCGCGCCGGGTCCCGGATCTCGGCCGCGTACCGCCCCGACGGCCGCCGCCTCACCCCGCGGTACTTCACCTCCGCCCCGCCGTGCCCCGCCGGCGCCGGGACCGGCGGCAGCCTCGACCGCCGCATCCCCCCCTCCCCTCCTCCGCCTCGCCTCCGACCACGCGCTCGCTGCCCTGTTCTCCTCTCCTCTGCCGTCCTCACCGTGTCCTCGGCGACTCCGCGTTTGGCCTGGCCTGCCCCGAGTAGCCTTTCTTTCCTTTCCTCCCTCCCCCTCCCGCGAGAACCCGCCGCCTGTTTGGTCGGCACGGCGCCGCGGAGGCTGACGCGGCGGGCCCGCCACGACCCGGGCGCCGCGTCGGTCCGCTGGTTGGTTGGTTGATTTCCGGCCGACCGCGTCACCACGTCCACGTCCCGGGGTCGGTCGGCTGCCGGCCTCCCGCGGCTGCCTCCTGCTGCCTGCTGGCTCTCCCGCTCCCCTCATCATCAGCCATCACCGCATCGCATTCGCCTCTCCTCCTCTCCCCTCCCACGCCAGACCAGAGACCACGGGTGGTGCGGTGTGGTTGGGCGCGGGGGGATTTTTGCGATTCGTTCGACGGGTGGGTGAGTGCGCGCCGTGCCGTGTCGTGGTGGTAGCCGCGGCGCCACTAGCGCGGGCGCGGCATATTCGCGCGCGCCTGCCTCTAGTGACCCCCCGCTTGTGTGGCTGTGGACAGGATCAGCGCTCAGCGGAGTGGAAGCAAACGTGAGCTGAATCCGAGACCGTTCAAGTGAGTCGGTGACCGTCTACACACTACGAGTAAAATGAGCTAGTTTGGCCGCGGAGCAAGGTTAATCTGTGTTTAAAAGTTTAAAACTACAAGTCCATGCTTGATCCTGGACAAATTTGAAACGCATGGTTTTTTATTTATAGAAAACGGCCTGCTCATTTTAAAGTTCTGTTGTTAAAAAAAAAAGTTGGACGTTCTGAGCGAGACTATGGGACACACGGCCCCAGTTCATGGGCAAGGCCACTATCATGTGTGTGGAGTCAGCCGGACACCGTCCATTCAGGTCCAAACGATTTGCCCAGCACTCAAACGGGAAACGCGGCCGACGGCACGGCCACACGGGTCGTGGGGTTCGCGGTGCGGCGCTGCTGCATCATTCACGCGCCGTGTGCCGCCCACGCCCAGCAACACCACATGGTCGCAAACTTATCATTGCAACGTGCTATCGCGTCGCCACCTGTAACACTCACAAGGGGGAAAAGACGTATCACAGCAAGACGGCGACGACACCACCACGAGTAACGGTACTACAATCCTGCGCCATAGAGCACTGGCGCTGAGACTGAACAGCCTATGCGCTATGCCTCTCTGAATCTTCATGCATCCTCTCGGTTTTGACACGACGGGGGACTGCTAGTAACCAACCATCGGAAGGTGACGGCTCAAGGTACTCTTCTTTTACAACCGACGAGAGGTCAGCTCAGTTCACTCGTAGGGGTTCTTGAAGTTCTTGAGGAGCTCCGGGATGTCGTACGCGAGCATGTCGTCCACCGCCTGCACCATCTTGGGCTTGAGCTTCTCGAACTTGTCGATGTTGTACCCACCCAGCACCTGCTTGAAGTGCTCGACGTCTGGGAAGTCGCCGGCGGGGAGATGGTACTCCCTCTGCACCTGTTCCACCAGACCGTGTGTATCAGTCAGACATGGATGTCGCACGGAATAGAGAAGAAAAATGGCAGTTGCTCTGAATTTAGATGCATGCGCATAAGTATTACTATTGGGAAAAACCTTATGCTGAAATTAGACTCAGACAGAAACATTCAGGCAATTCAGTTGTCTGGAAGTACCTTTGCAAACTCGTCTTCTAAGTTGTCTATGAGTCGCTGTTGAGCCTTAGCTTTTCCCATCATTGCAGGCATCTCCTTCTTCAGATGGCCAATTATGTAAGCATGGATCTTGGCAGCTCTAGCGCGCTTGACAAACTCATTGACCTGCAGTGAATGGTGGTGTTCATTTAAATGTACCGTACATAAATGAAGAATTCAGATGAATAAGTGATTCAACTTACCTGGCGGTCACAAGCCTTCTTCGGAATATCTTTCAGGTCACAGAGGAGGTCATCTTGCTCCCTCTCAAACAAGTCTTTTCCAATTGGGCCTACAGCTGTCTCATTCACTGGTTTATCATTGAATGACCTGTGTCAAAATTAGTTCGAAAGTGAGAATCCAGTTAATGTAACAATAACAAATTCATTTGTATGATTCAGACATGTCATTTATACTTCAATAATCAACTGCTGACAGCTGCAAGATGAGCTAAATCCCAATGCAGATCAAACATATATTTTGGATCTCCATCAGCATGCATTTTTTTATCACAAGTGTATAAGACTGGTACAACCTCCAGAATTGCACCAAACCGTAAAGTAACAAAGAATAGCCATAGTAATTACCCAATGTACACACGCACAACCTCAGGAGTATTTAGCACTTTTCCAAGAGACCACATCAGCGCACCATACACTCTCATAAGCTGTAGCATGAATACGAGGGAAAATTATTCATCATATGAGATTTTATTTTCAACAAAGAAACAAAGCATAAGCATAACAGGCCATACAAATTAATTGCAACTAAAGCCTTTACCTGCTGAGTGTCAACTTGGTCTGCCTTGTTCAACACTACGCGTATTTTGTCATCATGCCCACGTAAGGATGAAATGACACGTTTGAACTCATCACTTATATCAAGCTTGTGAGGGTCAAACAGAAGAAGAATAAGGTCACACTTGGCAGCAAACCATGAAGTTACACCAGTGAAATCATAGCTGCGTTGGGTCCGTTGCTTTTCACCAGAGAGAACACCGGGACTATCTACAAATGTGATATGCTCTAGTAGCTACGAAAAACAAAGGAGGTTTCAGTTTCTGAAATGAATGCATTCTCCATGTACCACTATCACAATTAAAGCTTACCGGATGTGGCATCTGAGAGCATTCAAACTTCGATAGAAATGCTCCCCCAAATGTTGTAAGACCAGTGAATGGCATGTCAGCTTGAACAGCAATAGTATTGCCTGGAATAGTCCTTCCATCTGGTCCTGACTGAAGTAAAAACAACAGAAACTAATCTGAGAAATAATTAGAAAAAAAATGCATATACAGTAACAGTGTTAGCCAGCAGGTAATGCAAACTGATAGGATTTGCAAAAGGTTAGCAGCAAAGTCTTGTTCTGAACTACTACAGAATGGATCAATATCCCATGTGTGCAGTATGGTTTCAAGGAAGTTTTAAAGAAGGGTAAACAAAACAGCACAACAGTAATCCTACCTTTTTCAATATTAAAAGTTTATTTCAGCAATCACAGGTTCATGATAATGGCTAACCCTAGGGACATTAGCGGTTCTTAAAATCTAATAAATAATAAAGATCAACAACATTGGTTTAGCCAACATAAGGAAAACTCTGCTAATATACGTGCTACAGTATCGACCATCTGTCAGGTACCACATCCATCCTGAAAGAAAATACAATATTCATGCTAGTATTACCATGACAACTACGAATCTGTCAGTAGTAGGCTCTGGTCCGACATGAGCTCCTGCAATTGAAAACAGCCACGTAAAGTTAATTTCGATGCAATCAGAGGAAATCAATTCCAAGACAGATGGTATGGATAAGGCTAAAACTCCAAATCTGCTGTATAAGATAAAGCATCGAACCTGGGTAGCTTGTCTTCAGCAGATGCTTAATGAATGTTGTTTTCCCTGTAGAATATTGACCCAAGAGCATAACCATTGGCTTTGCATCAAAATCACTGCTTGTCTGGAAAATGGTAGAAGCAATGCGGCGACATGTAAGTATTGACATTATCACATATAACTTCCAGCAAAACTAAACAGCGTATGGAATTATTTACCAATAATGGGGAAGCAAAATCGTTGAATCTGTATGCGACTTCCAAAGGCTTCAGTTTTTCAAGGTATAGTCTTTTTAAGCCATCAATTACAGAGGTAACAGCAGTCAGAGGCATCTGCGCCTGCAGAGTGCCAAAAGAAATGCAAAATCGATCGATTGCTGAACACCTGAACCACAATGCTCCGCACACAACAAACAACAAACAAAATGGCATGCGCTGCAACGAAAAGCAAACGGAAAACAAAGTCCATAGATTTTGTGGAAGATTTTACAAATCAACTCGCCAATCTAATACCTTCTGTGCTGATTTTGAACCAAACCAGTGATAAATGGATGAAGCTTGGACCTGAGGGGTGCCTGAGAACAGATATAGGTAGCATTAAAGGACGATTCACTCACATGATTATAACTGGAGGGAAACACAATCATTACCATTGTCTTCTGGGTGAACTCTCTTCACAACAGCCTTGGATCTCTGAAATGCAAGAAGCCATCATAATATCATGTTGGCAAGGGGTAAATTCATTAAAATGACACGGAATCCGAAGATTTCAGACTTACAGCCACTAGTTCATCCACACCTTCCATCACAGGTGGATCCAAGGTGCTCAGGTCTGCAGGAACAATCATGAACAGTCCAATTCAAACATCCACACCCAAATAACTCACATAAGGGGGGAAAACAGGAGAAGTTCAGTTCACAGCCCACTACCTTCCCGGTTGAGACTGTCCTGGGTGATCTCGTTCCCCGCTTGGGCCAGAGACACGAGCTGCATTATGCAATTTGGTTCAGACCATCAGTCCACAGCGCAGCAGCACGACCACACCATTCGTTATCAGAAGCACACGCTACGACTGATGCACAAGAGTGGGGACGAACCTGCATTGCAGTGACGAACTCGGCGAATCCGAGGTACCCCTGCCGCTTGGAATCCGCGATCGCCCATACCTTCGCACGCAAATCCAAAAACAGGGAAGCATCACTAGCCATTCAGCAACGAGAACCCGAGGCGAAACCGCCCGGAGAAGAGGAGTAGGAAGAGCCGAGCGGCCCCGCGCTGACCTGCTTGAGATCGGCGCGCGAGAGCCCGGACATGACGAAGAAGCTGGTGGCGTCGGCGCCCGTGACGCGGCCGTCGCCATCTACAGCAGAGCCCCCCGCCGGAACCGTAAGCATCAAAGCCTCCGCGAGTTCTCGAGGTAGTGCGGGAGCGGGAGCGGGCGGGTGCGCCTTACCTGGGTCGGCGAGCGCGAACCACTCTGCGTAGATCCTCTGGTGCTCCTTGGAGCAGGCGACGCCGGCCGCAGCTCGCGCGATCTCCATCTCTCGCCGCCACGCCCCGGTGCTAGGCCGCCGCCGCCGCCGCGGATTGGAGCAGGAGCAGCTGCAGCAGCACAGGTGACACAGGAACGTGACGGGCCGCCTCCCTTCGGTTTTCCCTCTCCCTCTCGTCCGCGTCGGACGGGATGCCATTTTGAAACGGGGGACCCCACTTCACGGAGACGCTCCCCACCCTGTGATTTCTTTTAATTTTTTATTTAGGGCTGGACGCTCCCCGATGGCCTGACCGGATAGGGATTTGGAGGATAACCCTTGGCTAAACCGATTCAAATTTTTCGGGAGAAAAAAAATGATCACTCCCTCTAGAAAGGGGAAAGTATGGGCCTGGTTTTTGGCCCAGTTGGCCAACCAGCCCATGAAAAGTAGGTGGAAACCCGTGGCGGGCCCACTAGTCGTGTTGTTGTGGAGCAGCCCGGATCTCCATCTCCATCAGAAAACCTCCTCGGCCGAAACAGCAAAACCCTTTCCCTCCCTCCTCTCAGATCTCCTCCTCTCCCTCACACCCCAAACCCTAGCTTCGCCCAGCCCCCAACCATGGCGGCGATGATGGTAAGCGCCACCTCCACCTCCACCGAACCTAACCCAATCCGCTCGCTATCAAGCTATGGCTCGCTGATCCTGATGTTCGTGATCTCGTTTCTGTTTGTTTTTGTCCCGCAGCAACCGCAGATCATCCTGCTCAAGGAGGGCACGGACACGTCGCAGGGGCGCGCGCAGGTGGTGAGCAACATCAACGCGTGCACGGCGGTGGCGGACACCGTGCGGACCACGCTGGGGCCCCGGGGCATGGACAAGCTCATCCACGACGACAAGGGCGGCGTCACCATCTCCAACGACGGCGCCACCATCATGCGCCTCCTTGACATCGTGCACCCCGCCGCCAAGATCCTCGTCGACATCGCAAAGTCACAGGACTCCGAGGTACCCATCTCAGTATAAATCATTGATTGGAGTGGAAACCCGCGTCAGTGTGATCTACTAGATGCATTTCTGGGCTAAGGTAGATTGGTAGTTGCCATGTTAGCAGACAGATAAGAACGCTGAAGTATCAGTTGCACAGTATTTCCTGCCATTTAATCTGATGGAAGTAGGGTTGATTTGTCAATTTTAGGGGAATCACTCATGAATTCATAATTTAGTCGTGGATAGGCTGTGAATTTGAGCTATAAGGCATGGGATGCAATTTGAAAAGCGAAGACATCTAAGTCATTGTTGGCCAAATTACTGATCTGTGCTGTTTGGCTAAGATATGTCCACTGTTATCTTCACACATTTGGCACAAAGAAAGGACCTGTTAAAGCTTTTATTCAATCCCATTTTGTTGTATCTTTACTTGATTATTAATTGATTCCATTTACATTTTCTTTCCACTTATGTGCAAGTAGTTCATTGCGTCATCTGTAGCTTTTTGAGGCTCTGTTGACAAGCTTACTAAATGGCGTACTTAAGATGGTCAAATTTGACATTCATAGAAGATGAAACTCTTTCTGATTTTGGTTTGAATCTTGCCTGTTGTTTTTGATTGGGTCAGGTTTTTCATTTTTAAGAATCAGACTTTTTTACTTATGAGAACAATTTAGTTTACATATGGTCTCGTGTTTCTCTTACGAAGTTATAAAGCTATCTGATTGATTAATAAGTTTTAGCTTTTATTAGTTTGTGTTGGATTGATGCTTGTTAGACTATGGAACTTGGGCACGCGGATTATGCTCGACCTTGAATTTTTCATTTACTCAGGTCGGTGATGGAACTACTACTGTGGTGCTTCTAGCTGGAGAATTCTTAAAGGAAGCAAAACCTTATGTTGAGGATGGAGTGCACCCCCACAGTCTAATTCGCAGTTATAGGGCTGCGGGCAATATGGTTTGTAACTACCATTTTTGTTTTGAACCTCTGACATTTTGATTCTCTGCAATTCTCAAAAGTTAATTATGCATTAACATGAATTTCTATCAGGCAATTCAAAGGGTTAAAGAATTGGCAGTTAGCATAGAAGGGAAAAGCCTTGAAGAGAAGAAATCATTGCTAGCCAAGTGTGCTGCCACAACACTCTCATCAAAACTGATTGGTGGTGAAAAAGAATTCTTTGCTTCTATGGTTGTGGATGCTGTCCTTGCCATTTGCAATGATGACAGGCTTAATCTTATTGGGATTAAAAAGGTAATTCCTGTTATTTTCCCTTTTGTGATATTATACTCAGTTGAACAGTGATATCTTGTTTACTTCAGAACGGGTGTGTTAAGGATCGATTCACTACGTAACCAAGTAAAAGCCTTTTGTTTTCATCTGGAAGAAATGTAGTTTTGAGCTGTAGAAAGGACATACATGGGGTACAGGACAATCATATAATGCACTCTTAATTCTTGTATGCTCTCAGGGTCTTTTGCATGCTAGGCATGAGACATTAAAGCTTGATGTTGTGATGTATCTTAGGTTCCTGGAGGTACCATGAGAGATTCATTTCTGGTGAATGGTGTGGCATTCAAGAAGACATTTTCATATGCTGGATTTGAGCAGCAACCAAAGAAGTTCCTAAATCCAAAGATTCTTTTGTTGAACATTGAACTAGAATTGAAATCTGAGAAAGAAAATGCAGAGATCAGGTATTCTTACTGAGTCACTTAAGCCTCACTGAGCACTACAGAGTTTGTGTTCCAATCTTTTACTTGTGTTGCTCTATGCCTTCGTATATTTAAACGTTTCCACCATACCTGTAGATTATCAGATCCTCTGCAATACCAATCAATTGTCGATGCTGAATGGAACATTATTTATGACAAACTGGATAAATGTGTGAAAAGCGGAGCAAAGATAGTTCTGTCTCGGTTAGCTATTGGTGATCTGGCAACACAGGTACCCTGGCATTTCTTATTGAAATTGTCCTGCTTTTCTGCCATTTACTTCTGCATCCCATCTAAGATATTTTGGTCCTACGCAGTATTTTGCAGACCGAGACATTTTCTGTGCCGGTCGTGTCACTGAAGAGGACCTGCAACGAGTGGCTGCAGCAACTGGTGGAACCGTTCAAACTTCTGTAAATAATGTCATTGATGAGGTAAAGTATCATTTTTTTAAAGGTGCTCATTATATGTTGAACCACCTGTTTTTGATGGTTTGTCAACTGGACATTGAGGGCTAATATCAGTTGCCTGGTGTAAATTGCAAGCTGATTAGATCATCTTTTTTTTAAAAAGGTACTTGGTTCTTGTGAGGTATTTGAGGAAAAACAAGTGGGCAATGAAAGATTCAACATATTTAGTGGCTGCCCTTCTGGTCAGACAGCAACTATTGTCCTCCGTGGTGGTGCAGACCAGGTTTTCTATTGACACACATCTCAATACCTATTTGTGACAAACTTAAATGAACGTGCTTAAATTTCTTTGATCCTGTGCTAGTTCATTGAGGAAGCTGAACGAAGTCTCCATGATGCCATCATGATTGTTAGGAGAGCTCTTAAGAACTCTACAGTCGTGCCGGGTGGTGGTGCAATTGATGTATGTCTAGTGCTCAGCTTGTCAAGATGAATCATTCAGCCTTCTGCATAACTTTGGGCTGACCTTTTATGTTTTTTGCAGATGGAAATAAGCAAGTATCTCAGACAGCATGCACGAACCATTGCTGGGAAGTCTCAGTTCTTTGTAAATTCGTTTGCTAAAGCCCTTGAGGTACGTATATCCGATCTGTACTTTTGTTTCCTTGATTGTTTTGGAGATGTGCTTTTATTATACTGCACTTGAATTTTAACAACTAAAGCAAGAAATCTCTTTTGTTAACTCCACAATGATTGTGTGGTATTGCAACCTCTTGTTGATTTGGTTAAAAGTCCATTTGCCATGAAGGCAAGGACAAAAGGATTAAATTTTTAAAAGACTGTACTGTAGTTGTTGGCAAGCCGTTTAAGGAAAAAAAAACAAATAACTGGAGGAAACAGATGCAAGATGTTCTTCTTTTCCTTTTTATTCTCATTAAGAATACTTTGAATGTAAGGTTTTCAGTTTTCCTAAAATCAAGAAAATGTGCATGGTTTCATGTCGGTCCAGCACTAGCTATGGATTTGTAGGTTATCTTCTAACTGTTGCATTTGGTATTGTCAGGAAGAGCTACAGTGATGATGGTTTTTTTATTTTGACAACTTATTTCATATTATGTATTCTGAATTTGAAATAAAATCATCCTGCAGGTTATTCCACGACAACTTTGTGATAATGCTGGATTTGACGCAACTGATGTGCTCAACAAGCTCAGGCAGAAACATGCATCTGGTTGGTTCCCTTAAGCTTTATGTCGAGCTCAGTGTATGCTTTTATACATGTCAGTAAAATTGTGATGCAACAAAGCTATCTGTTTTACTGATGTCTGATTCACGGTTCATTTGTATCAGGTGATGGTGCTAATTATGGTGTAGACATAAACACTGGTGGAATTGCTGATTCCTTTGCTAACTTTGTGTGGGAGCCTGCTGTTGTTAAGGTAATTAGACATTTGGTTTTATTCATTTGCATTTAAATATGCATGTATTCTTAATTTGAAATGTTTTAACATCCGGAATGCAATGTTGTTCAGATCAATGCTATAAATGCCGCAACAGAAGCTTCCTGCCTTATCCTGAGCGTCGACGAAACAGTGAAAAACCCAAAGGTAAGGAGACTTGCAAATGTCCACTGTCCATTATGGCGTTATGTGAAAAACACAACTTATATTCCCTTTCTTTTGTTTCTTGAGTGTTGTTGGGACTCATCATCCTGTGGCAATGCACGTCCCTTCATATGCGAAATATTAATTTAATTAAATGCATCTCCTCTACTAGAGAGATTCAAATCAGTATAAGCAAGAAATGGTCATAGAAATGATTTGTTGTAGATATGGTGATCGCAGTTCACTTTATTGCTGGATAAATGATTTGCACCTTGTAATCTTTAGATATTGGTCCGTCATTTTGCAGCTTGAGATGGCACATGTTCTAACCTCGCATGATCTTTCATGCTCATTAAGGGCATAGCATTTGTCTTCTTGTGACTTATGGCCTGTTGTCGTTGAATTCAGATCGTTGCTAAGTTATTAGATATTTGCCATCTATTTTGAATGCTTTCCAGACAGTTTCTCTATGTTTTGTTTGAAGCAATCGATTCTTCATATAATTTACTTATTGGCTCCTTTTCTTTCTATAAATCGTGGGATGCTCTAGTCTGAGAGCGCACAAGGTGATGCTGCAGCTGGTGCAATGGCTGGTCGTGGAGGAGGTGCAATGCGAGGCCGTGGCGGGAGGGGCATGCGCAGGCGGTAAATTGAGCCACGTCGACTCTGTAACTTCATGTTTTTGATCGCCTGAGGGCTGTTGTATCATAACTGCACGTGTGATGTGAGTGATTCAGAAGCAATGATAGCCTTTGTTTCAGAACAGCAGAGATATACCAGGCATTTATGAATGTAGCCGCCACCGGTTGTGATATAGTTAGATCTGAGCCTTGTTTTTTTTTCTCTCGAGCTAAAGGATGTATTCCTTTTGTTGCGATCCTTGTGCGCTGAAGCCTAAAATTCTGTGCGTTGTTTTTGGAACGCGGATGCTGTTTGCTCAGACTGACTGGTGCTGCTTGTTCAAGCATATGTTCTATTTCGGATCTTATCTACCGTTAGTTGCAGAGGATAGAGTAGAGTTTTAGCTGGCTGGGTCGGCAACTGGTTCGAAGCTGGGGAGGACGTGCACGACCTCGCGCATGCTAGGACGCGCATGGTTGCTCTTGCAGACGCACGGTATGCCCACCCTGAATAGGCCCGCTATCAGGCCGGCCGGCTATGGCGGCAGCAGCGCGGGTCGGCCACGGGCAGCAACGCCATGGCGTCCGATGGCCTCTTCACGGCGGTTCGGGCCCAGTTGACGAGGCCGATCTCGTCGCCGAAGTCGCCGAGTGGGCGGCGCCCCGTGACGAGCTTCAGCAGCACCACGCCGAGAAGCTGTACAAGTCCGTCTTCCTCTCGTCCACCCGCAGCGTGTACGCGTAATCTGCACGTACACCACCACATGGAAGTAGGTGTCATCGCTTGTGGTTGCATGATGCATGGTAATGCCGCGAGCCGGCGAGGGCCGAGACACACTCCGCCGCCACCGCCCCGGTGCCGGATGCGCCGCGGCTGAGGAAATTGGCGTGGCCGAAGTCGGCGGCGTGCGCCTCCCATCTCCGCGTCCAGCAGGATGCTGCTCGACTTGACGTCGCGTTGCAGGATCCTCGGCGGGCACTCGTGGCGCTGGTAGCGCAGCGTGCGCGCCGTGAAGGACCCCGCCGGCCGGCATGTACTCGTACAGCAGCAGGTCCTTCTCCGCGCCCGACGCGAAGCCCAGCAGGCGCACGATGCTGCGGTGCCGGCCGGACGCCGCCGAGCGTGGCCACCTCCGCCCGGAAGCCGGGGCACATCATCTCATGGATCTCCGGCGGAAGCTCACCGGAGATTCTGTTCCTCGACAGGTTCAACATTATCAGAACCTTTGGATTTGCGTGCCCCTCCTGGACCGAATGCGTCTCGCCGAGGCACCTTGGACCACTTCTTCGATCGACCAGGTATGTACGTGTTGCAGCGCGCCTTGCAGGCAGCGGCTTTCGTGCCGGCACTGCTCGACGCGCGCCGGCCCGGAGCGGCCGCGCTTCATGCAACTGGTACTGAGGCGCTTTCTCCAGCAGTGACGGTGAGTCGGTGACATCGATCGGCGCGCTCTTCGTGGGGACGTGCTAGCTGTTCTCCAAATCTCTAATTCGTAGTCATGACTCTTTGCAATATGGCCAGGCCAGTGATGAACACCTTTCTTTTGAACTTGCTGTACAGCACACTTTTCTACACGGAAGCGGCATGTATCTTTACCGTGTGGTTAACGTTTGTACCAGGGCGATCTGTGCGAGACACCAACGACACTGGCGGGCACTGTTCGCAACCAACTGCAGGCCATATTCTCTTGCCACGCCTTCCATCTCGAGTAGTGCTGATTTTCACAGCCATCCAGCATCTGATCAGATATATCCAAAATACCCCCATGCTTTTATCTGCACCATCAAAGTGTACGACAAAGTAAACATCAACGGCGACCTCTAGCACCGCCTGTTCCATCGCGCGTGCCCCACGCGCTGTGTACGGTGGAAGCACGTCGCATCTCGCATGTCCCGATGTCGCGCGCTTGCTTGATTGCTTCTGGTTGTTTCCACAGCAAAGCCCTATAAATCGCTTGGAGTTTGACACCACACCCTAAATTATTTTGTTGCAAATACCCACTCATCTACTTAATTTTGTTGTAAATATCCACCTAGTATGCGCAAACTAAACCGATTCGAGACGTTTTCAAAAAATAACGATTCATTAATGTGACCTAAATTAGATACTTTTAGGAGTATAATCTTGATATTTTTTTAAAGATTTCATAAAAAAAAATTGCTAATGAGAGACTAAACTGTCACACCGTGTTTCACTATTGTTTTTTTAAAAAATCAATACAAACCTAGTGCAAATATTTTTGGCGAGTTTGGTTATACTACCTCGGCTTGTAGTGGCTCTATCTCGGTGAGAATGGATTGATTCGATCAATTTTGCGACGGTGGATATTTTCAACAAAATTAAGTAGATGAGTACGTATTTTCAACAAAATAATTTATGGGGATAACAGCAAACCTGAAGTGGTTTACGGCTGTGATTATGCAATTTCACGCCCGGGGTTTCGTTCGCCTGATCCCTGGACCTGCCGCCGGTCACGCGTTACGCGTGCGCGATAGAGATCTCTTGGATCGGAGCAAACAAGCAGAGGCCACTCCAGGTTTTGCTGTTTGGTTTCGAGCGAGTAGGGCCTGGGCGGGCGAAATCAACGGCGGGCTCGCATCAACTCGGGTTTCCAATCCCATTCCCATCCAAGTTGGCGGGCGAAGGAGCACTAGGAGCACCACGACGGGTGTGTCTATGTGCGCGCGCAGCATGGCCATTGGCCCGTTCGTCAGCCTCAGCATGGGTGGTCATCACTGTCAGGGCCATCAGGTCCAGAACACTGATCACCAGCTCATATCTGCATGATTGTCCGAGCCTGTCGGGGGAAAAAATTCTACCTAAATTTGTCCAAAATGAATCTACGCCTAACTACCAATTTTTAGTTATCCTGGCTGAAACGTTCTCATGTTTTTTCGTTCCTGTCAGCTCCAGCTCCAGCGCTGTGCGCCAATGTAACGGAGCCGTGGGAGCCATTCCAACCCCGCTCCTCTTGTCCCTTAGACAAAAAAACGAGTGAAGGGGGGACAAAAAACGAGGGGAGCCGGAGTCCTTTTTCTTTGCTAAGGGGAAACAGTAGCGCACAATGCAGCAGGAGCCGGAGCCATTCCGTGTGGAGCTGCGTCAAACGCGCCCTAAATAAAGCAAAGAATTGCAAAAAAACTACTATGTTAAGTCGGAAAAAATCACTCTACCGTGCATATGCTTAAGCATGTTTTCGTTGAAGTTGGACAAACTAGCGAAGTTAAACTTATTCATGGTACCCCTGTTTCTTTCTTTTTCTTTTTTTAAGTAAAGTTAGGGAAAAACTATAGCTCACTCGGGTAAAACAAAGCTCTTCCTCACCCAATTTTTTCTTCCTCCCCATCTGCACACCATTTTCCCTTTTTTTTCTCCAACTCTGTCCAAATTCTGACGAGATTAGGGGCGTCAGGGTTAGGGGTTCGGGTTTTCCGGGTGGGTGCTCACGGCGGCCCTAGAGAGAAGGCCGGTGGCGGTAGGCCGGTCCGACGGAGGTGGCGGGCGCAGGGGCAGTGAGGCGCGACGGCGGGGGCGCCGCCGGCAGGGTGGTGGTGGAGGGTGGTTGGGCGGTGCTGGGGCGGGGGCAATGTAGCCGACGGCGGCGGCGGGAGGGGCAAGAAGGCGGTTGCCGTTGGGGAGCTTGCCAGTCCGGCGGTGGTCGCGGTGGGTGGGCGGGACGGCGAGGGCGTCACCCGCCGCGGTGGTGGAGGTGGCGAGGGCGTCCAGTGTCAGCGGTGATGGAAGGCGGCGGCGGCGGCGGGGGTGAGCGTGCGGAGAATGGTTCGGGGGCGAGCATCACGGGGTTGGTGGGGGAGTCTGGGGTGGGGAGGAGATAAGATAGAGAGAGAGAGTTGATCCGGCCATCGATTTTAGATCTAATGGCTGTGAAATTCGAGTGAGGAAATCTTTCAATTCACTTGGGTGAGGGATAGACAATTCTATCTAGGTGCAAGAATGTTTATATGCCCAAATTAGCGATTCTTTTTGGAACATTTTAAAAGTGTCGATATTATACTCCTAATTCAATAAAGAATTGCACCAGTGGCTCCAAATTTAGTGAATAGGTTGAGTCGATTAAGCATGGGGGTAGTTTTTTCAATGTAACTGAGTAGGAAAGAACATTTGCAATAAAGCCATTTATGGGGGATCTCAAACTTTAATGACATAATGTGTTCTTTTACTTCGCAAAAAATGTGTTTTTTAAAAAAATTGTTTTTCCTAAATAATAAATAGGGCTCGCTCTCACCGCATTCCCATTTCACAGTTTCAATTTTGCTCGCTCGACGCGCAAAACGCCGCCTCTTCCTCCTCCGTTCGCCCCACCCCGGAACCCCGTTTCCCCAGATCCCAAGGAACGAACCCACCACCCCTCTCGCCGCGGCATTTCCTCGAGCACCCCGCGCGCCCCCGGCTGCCGACGCCCCATGGGCTCACTCCCGGTGCTCGCCTCCCCGGAATGCGCCCCGCGGGGGCGCGCCACGGTGTCGGCGTCGGACCTGGCGCCGCTCTTCTCCGCGCAGCGCCGGCACCTGGACCACTTCTTCGACCGCCTCGACATGTCGCAGGCGGCCGCGTTCGCGCAGGCGCTGCTCGACGCGCCCGGGGCCGTCTTCTTCACGGGCGTCGGCAAGTCCGGCATCGTGGCGCGGAAGATCGCGCAGACGCTGGCGTCGCTGGGCTTCGCGCGGGCGGGCTTCCTCGCCCCCGTCGACGCGCTCCACGGCGACATCGGCGCGCTCTTCCCAGGGGACGTGCTCGTGCTGCTCTCCAAGTCGGGAGCCTCCGACGAGCTGCTCGCGCTCGCGCCCTGCGCGCGCGCCAAGGGCTCCTACCTCATCTCGCTCACCTCGGCGGCGTCGGGAGGCGACTGCCCGCTCGCCGCCGCCTGCGACCTCAACGTGCACCTGCCGCTGCAGGGGGAGATATGCCCCTTCGGCCTCGCGCCCGTCACCTCCACCGCCATCCAGATGGTGTTCGGGGACACCGTCGTCGCCGCCATCATGGAGGCGCGCCGCCTCTCCAGGGACCAGTACGCCTCCAACCACCCCGCCGGCAAGATCGGCAAGACCCTCATCTTCAAGGTAACTTACCTCTGACCCAAACACAAACAGGCTACCCGCGAGTTACTGTATTTGTTAGAAGGAACTTGCAATGATTTTGTGCTGCCACCCCCATGGGAACATCGGATCTCAAATGCATGTCACTACTCCTTTAATGTTCCTTTTCGATTCATTTACCGTTGCGTGTCCGTGGGGTTGGTTCTGCAAAATGTCCTGTGAAATCCTCTTCATGATTGAATAATTTTGTCGCTATCAAACTGACATTTTGTTTCTCTGTATGGTTACCTGTCACGGTCATTCTCTTTTCATTTTTGCAAGAAAAACAACAGAAGGCCTCATTGTTTGCGTGCAATTAATAGTGGCTGTTTTTAATTAACCACCGCTATGGCATGACATATTTGAATCAATGTCTTGTTCATGTGCAAAGTACTTGCTGAATGATCTTGTGCTGCCACCCCCATGGGAAACATCAGGTATCCAATATTTGTTACTACTGATATTCCTTTATTGCTCCTCTTAAAAGAAAATGAGAGATTCACTTACTGTTGCATATCGGTGGGATTGGTTCCAAATTGCCCTGTGAAATGCTCTTTATGATTGGATAATTTTGTCGCTATCCTGCCGACATTTTGTTTGTCTACGGTTACCTCTCACTGTCTTTTTATATGGGGGTTTCTTATGCACATGCCATTTAAATCCTGTCCTTTTCATTGTCGTAAGAAAAACGACAAAAACGGGCCTCATCATTTGCATGCGTTGTTGACTGTTTAGTAGTGACAGTTTTTAACAAATTCCAGGCGCTGTGTGTTCATGTCATGACATATTTGAATGGAAGTCTTGCACTTGCTCTTGTTAATGTGCAAACTAGTTACTGAATGTGAAAACAAGTGTAGATATTGTTTCTTCAAAACTACCCCTGTCTGATTTCTGTGGGTGTTGTCATTGATCCAGAATGCTACCATTTTCTTTTCCTGTGGGTGAGGTATGTCTTTTATACTATATGTTCTTACGCAAACACCCTGCAGGTTAAGGATGTTATGAAGAAACAGAATGAACTTCCTCTGTGCAAGGAGGGAGATATGATAATGGACCAACTCACGGAGCTCACCAGTAAAGGTTGTGGGTGTCTGCTTGTGGTTGATGAAGAGCATCATTTGATTGGCACCTTCACTGATGGTGATCTTCGGCGAACACTCAAGGCAAGCGGGCCAGACATTTTTAATCTCACAGTTGGTGAGATGTGCAACAGGTTTGTCAATTTGCTATGTTTAACCATGCCTGCATGAGTTACTTATCTCGCAAGTACTATTGGTATATGTAGGATTCTAAGATCTCTCTGGTACATCTGGGATTTGGAACGTGGCATTATACTGAAATTTGGTCCCTGTTGGTTTGAAACCGGACCGCTGGTTTTCCTGTCAGTTTGGTACTTTTTGTTCTTTTGTTTTTGTCATGTTTCTAAAATTCTGTTGTTTTATAAACTATCTAATTCAATAATTTAACCTTACAAACGCAGTACTATGAAAAACACAATCTCTCTCTCTCTCTCTCCCTGAAGTAGCCAAGTTTACTAAATTAAACCCATCATAATATGCTAAATATTCATCATGCATCACAAAGCTTTGGAGTTCATTATTTTTAAAAGAATTGTATAGAACTGCATTACGTTTTATTGAGAATACACATTAGTGTTGTCAGCAGCAGTATTAGTGCCAGACGTCAATACACAATGCTCTATTAAACAGTTTTCAGTGAGAATCAGCTGTTCCCTTACTAACTCTGTTTTGTTTGTTGAGAGTTGGTTTCTGTTCCTCTATTCTGTTCATTTTCCATACTTATGGGTTTGACGCAGATGTTGCCCGTTCAATATTTAGTGTTCAAATGAACTTTCTGCTTGCACCTTTAAGCTTCCTCGCAAAAAAATCAAGAACAAGAGTGATGAACATGGAAGCTGCACTAAGGGGAAAAAACATATCATTATCAAACTGGATTCTTAACATCTCTCCTGCTTTTAAGATTTTTTAAGTTTTTCTCGAACACGCAGGAGAGCTGTTATCTCTGTATTAAGAAGAAATTCTGATTTTTCAAGTTGATAATATTAATACCAGATAGCGTGTTCATTGTGCCATTTAAGTAACGCAAATGCATAGTATCCAATTACTTACTGTAGTCTGTAGATAATGCCACCTCCTTATATGTGTGATATCCTATGTTCTGTTGTATTAGTGGAATTTGTTTCTAGTCTTCTTCAGTGCCTTGTCTAACTGTCCTGCATTATCTTTACAGGAATCCAAGGACAATCACTGCAGAGGCAATGGCAGTCGAAGCCATGGAGAAGATGGAATCACCTCCTTCACCTGTGCAGTTCTTGCCTGTTGTCGACGACAACAATGTCGTTTGTGGGATCATTACACTGCATGGATTGGTCTCTGCCGGATTGTAGACTTCTGTGGCATCATCACCTTCAGCTGGATTTTTAGATTCTGTACCAGCTTGCCGGGTTCTTAGTGGTTCCTCCCATCTACTTGTACTTGGCCCTAGACTGCCAATTGCCAGTTTTCCTGCCGCTCAGTTCATACCTGAAGGCGTCTTATCGCGATGCGTATGTGTAGCCTAGACTGTCAGTGTACCTTTGTGTGTAGTGCTTGGCAAGAGGAATATGCTCCTGAAGGTGTTTTTATCGATGTAGCAAGAGGAATATGTTGGTGTACATGCCGTTTCGCAGTTGCCTTGGCTGCCTGTGTTTTGTACCCTGTTCTGTAAATGATCGTGGACGCTGAGAAATTCCAATGCAGCCGTTCAAGTAAATGCTTTAGCACTACAAATCTTAGAGCCTGTTTGGATCCCAGGACTAAATTTAAGTTCTGCATTTTTAGCTCATTTTTTAAGCTCTTGGGATCCAAATAGGTGGGCTAAACGGAGCAAAGAGCTAAAATATGGGCTAAAATTTTTTTTCTCCCAAAGAGACCCTAAATTGGGCTAAAACTCCTTGGGGCAGCTGCTGGACGCACCATACCCCCCTCCACCCCAGCACGGTACCATATCCACTCACGCGCCCTCACCCTGCCCCTCCCACGCACCCGCAACGCCACCGCCACCCCTCTCGCCCGATCTCCTCCTCCGCCGCCCATCTCGCCCAAGCTCCTTTATCGCAGCCCACTCGCCCGATCTCCTCCGCCTCTGCCCCTCTCGCCGTCCCTCTAGC
Source organism: Setaria italica (assembly GCF_000263155.2). Classification (NCBI taxonomy): domain Eukaryota; kingdom Viridiplantae; phylum Streptophyta; class Magnoliopsida; order Poales; family Poaceae; genus Setaria; species Setaria italica. Next base: position 7,291,820 of record NC_028450.1, on the reverse strand, counting down.
CTGTGCTCCTCCAGCGCTGCCCCTTTCGCCCGCGGTCTCCTCCGCTGCCGGCACTGTGGCCCGAGCACCTCCGCCGCCTCCAAGCCACCTGGTCCACATCCGCGGGCTGCCGATGGATGCGTACGGCAACGACGACACTAGGGACTTCTTCGAGCAGGCGGATTCGTACTCCCCCGCCGGCGGCTTCGACGTCTTCTCTGGCGAGGCGCGCCCTTATCCGGGGTCGGGCTCCGTCCATGGTTCCCAGATTGGCATTGAGGCACTCGACCTCAATTCGCAGGCGGAAGACTGGTCCCATATGGCGTCTTACCAGGGGATCCTACAGTCCGGCGGGGCTGGCAGAGGTAACACCGATAGCATGGGCCCTCCTCCCCCTCAACTGCGCGGTGGCAAAGGAGGCGCCACTCGCACACTGGGTTTACGTGCGGCTCGCAGTAGCGGCGGAGGTATTGGAGGGCGCGGTGAATCTTCGGCCCCCAGTCGTGCCCACCGCGGTTGCTTGCCGCCAGTTCCCGCCACCGGCCGTGGGATGCGTGGAAGTTTTTCGACGGCGCCTGTTGCATCTGTAGGCCGTGGCTCAGGTCGAGGTAGTGGACGGTGCGGCGACGACGATGACGATGCTTACGACAATGCTGTCGAAGAGATTTTCTAAATCTCTCAAGTATGAGCCGAGTGTCCTTTGATCTCTGACAAGTCTGTGAATCGACTGTTGCTGTTAGAGTAAAATTAAATGTGTATTCTTGTGATGCATATGCTAGAATAAAACTGACAGAAGAAGTTGGTCATCAGAGTACAATAACAAATTGCTGTGTCAACTGCTCGTTGATCGAATTCAATTGGGTAACTACATCAAAGGAACTATGATAGCAAGAGGGTACAAGCTCATCATAGAAAAGTATTTCGCAACCAATTTGAGGCATGATAGGAAACAGATCACTAATAGAATTAGACAACTGAAACAAATGTATCAGTTTATAAAAGATCTTCACGTCGACAGTGGCTTAGGCCGTGATGAAATGGGTGGCCTACTGCTGATCTAAAATGGTGGGAGGATGCAACAGAGATATTTCTTGATACTCTTAGGACTGTTTCTAATAGGTTTCCTATGTTCAGTTTCTAACTTCATCTAGCTCATGTGCAGGGGCATCCAGATTGTAACAAACTAAGGTATGAACCTCCAGAATACCTACCAATGCTAGAGCAGATACTTGAGGGTGTAGTTGTGGATGGTTCAGCTTCTTTTGTCGCAGGACACAGCAATTTAGATGACCAAACAGACATAGAACATCAGGAGGTTGAGGAGGACAGATTTCAAGAGAATGAATAGAGTCCATACATAGTCGCAAGAGAGCAAGTAGTACGAGCACCACAGCCTCAAGTCCAAGCAAGAAGATCAAAAGCCCAATGGTCAAAATGATGAAGGATTACATTAGTTTCTCTTCTAAGCAACAAGCTGAAAGGAATCAGTACATCAAGCAAGCTTGCAATGAGAGGCAAGAGGAAGGCTCAGTTGACTAATACCATTAAGCAGGTTCAGCAGTTGGCTTTAGAGTGTGGGCTGGATGAAACAAGTTCTGAGTACTATGTTGTTTCCCAAATTTGCAAAGATGAGCCCATGAGAGAGTTCTTCATTAACATGACTACAACAGAAGGAAGGTTAGCCTTCTTGAAGAGATATTGCAAACAACACAACCTAGATTAGAATTGTGTCTACATCTAGTACTTTTGTCTCTAATGATTTGAACTATCTGTACTACCTGTATTTGTGATGATGAATTTGCTTTGAACTATATCTGTTGGTGGAAATGAATTTCTTTGAACTATATCTGTTGGTGGAAATGAATTGCTTTGAACTATATCTGTTGGTGGAAATAAATTACTTTGAACTATATCTGTTGGTGGAAATGAATTGTTTTGAACTATATCTATTTGTGATGATAAATTGCTTTGATATATACTTGTGCTTTGAACCGATTTCAACTATCTATTGTGTCTCCGGATATGGATGGAGAGACTGATTCAAGTGACGATGAGCTTTTGAAGCTCATTCTTGAGGAGGATGAATATGAAAGGCAGTTCACGGAGGATCTGCTCATGTTTGGTATGTACAATGACACTTACTTCCATAAAGCTAAGAAGAGAAAGACCATTGAAACTGGCTATGATTGGGTGATGAGAAATCTAGCAGATGCTGTCAAATGCTATAACATGTTTAGAATGAGTAGACTATTGCTTGATCGACTGCATAATCTGTTGGTGGAATCATATTGCCTGAAGTCCACATCAAAGAGTACTTCGGTAGAGGCCTTAGGAATGTTTCTTTGGATGGTTGGTGCACCTCAGTCAGTCAGGCAAGCCGAGAACAGATTAGAGAGATCACTAGATACAGCTCACCGCAACTTTGACAAAGTTTTGAAGTGTGTTATAAAGCTAGCAGCTAACATAATTAGGCCAGTGGACCCTGAATAACACACCGTAGGTTACAGAATCCTAGGTTCTCTCCACACTTCAACAAACATATAGGAGCAATAGATGGCACTCATATACCGGTTATCGTGCCAAATGACAAGGTGGTGCAACATCTATGTCGGAAGGGCTTTACTACACAGAATGTGACTGTTCACATTTGTTCTTGTGGGCTGGCCTGGTTCAGTACATGATATGAGAGTGTTCAATGATGTTAAGGACAAGTACAAAGACAATTTCCCACATCCACCTTCTGGTATATTATTACTGTCTATGTTTCCACATCCAAATTTTATGCCCACTTATGTTGTATGTTTTTTTTGACAATAATGTTCATATCAGTAGGGAAGTTTTATCTAGTGGACTTTTGATACCGAATCGTCCTGTTTATCTTGCACCTTACAAGGGAACAAAGTACCATCTTCCAGAGTTTCGCAATGGGCCAATGCCGAGAGGTATGAAAGAGACCTTTAACTTCGCTCATTCATCTCTTAGAAATTGCGTCTAGAGGTCATTTGGAGTTTTGAAGATGAAGTGGCGGATTTTGTTGAAAGTGTCAAGTTATCCAATGCCAAAGCAAAGCCAGATAATTGTTGCATGCATGTCACTTCATAATTTTATTAGAGATAGTCATATGAAGGACAAGGACTTTGATCGTTGTGACCGTGATGAGAACTATGTTCCTCATGAAGCATCAACCTCTCAACCAACACAGAGTACTCGAGCAAGGGACGAAGATACAAACATAAATGCATTCCGTGATCAAATAGCCTCAAGTTTGTACAATAGATCGTAGCGTGTTTGATTTCTTATATGCCTAGGACCATTGAGTTGCGTACTTGAACAATTGTGTAATAATATTTGACACTGCATGCATGGCGTGGAACAGGAAACAGTTCCTGTGTAGCGCATGCATGGCTGGCGCATAGGCGCATGGCGTGGGACAGTAAACAGGGTACATGTGCATGAAATCATTAATGAGGAGCAAATCAGTCATTGTTTGAAGGAAGACTAAAGTTTAGCTCATGTATCCAAACAGCCCAGCAGATGTTGGGCTAAAGTTTAGCTACCTGCTGGGCTGGGCTAAAGTTTAGGGGCTGAAGTTAGTGATCCAAACAACACCTTGCTTTCGTTTCTATTCCAATGCTTTAGCCGTGTTGACTGTGTTGGTGTTTCTCTAAATTCCTCAAGTGTGGGCGTGTGGCAGACTGGGCTCACGCATTTTGCCTGACTGCTCCATGCCCAAATGCAGTAGGATAAATCGCAAATTCCATATCGTCCAATCGATGAACACCAAGCACAGACATTCACAGGAAACCGTAGGGATAACAGCTAACTCGACTAGAAACATGCGTTTAGTAGGCATGGTGAAGTTACACAAGCACTGAACAAACACACAATGGTCCATCGTGCTCCATCTGGCCTTCAATCTTAAGTTCCAGAAATCTAACGAAGACTGTTCTGAATCGATCAGGAAGGAGATATAGTCAACGCACACCGATGCTCCAAACTTTGCAGCAGCAACTTTGTAGCGATGCCCAAAATCCTCCATCATCTAGCTGCAACAAGGAAGCTTCACCTTTCCCATTCAGAATCCGGGTGTGGACGCTCCACCCTAGGCTTGCTGCTAGCTTGAGGAGCTGGATGGCGCGTCAAAACCTGATCCCAGCCCATGATGTGTGGCAACGCAAACTGCACATATACACAGAAAGGGCAGTCAAAAGCATGAATAAAACCGTACGAATATATACAATGAAGGAGGCAACATCCATAAATAACAGTGGCATGTGTACTAGTTTCAAGACAGTTCAGGCTTGTGTCCACTAAAGTTCAAGAGCTTAAGGGGCGTTTGGATCCTGGAGCTAAAGTTTAGTCCGTGTCACATCGAATATTCGGAAGCTAATGAGGACTAAATATGAGTTAATTATAAAACTAATTACACAGATGGAGGCTAAACGGCGAGACGAATCTATTAAGCCCTAATTAAATCCATCATTAGCAAATGGTTACTGTAGCAGCACATTGTCAAATCATGGACTAATTAGGCTTAATAGATTCATCTCGCTGTTTAGCCTCCATCTGTGCAATGGGTTTTGTAAATAGTCTATGTTTAATACTCCTAATTAGTATCTAAACATTTGATGTGACAGGGACTAAAGTTTAGTCCATGGATCCAAACACCCCCTTAGAAAATGTATACGCCTGAACAAGTCGTGGGGCTTCATGCCTTCATGGCACTACTGATAGACATAGGCTATCATTTACAGGTGCACATAAGAAAGTGAATCCATGTATAAGGCAAACCAGGGGCTATAAACCGGCATGTGCTTTCTTCAATGAAGAACTTTGACAGAAACAATGTGACACCATTGATTCTTATTTCTTAGTCATCTATTAGCATGCCCTAGCTTAATTGGACAGTGGTGCAAACAAACACTTTCAATGCTTCATATAACTTAGAACAAATGGAAATATTGAAACTTACACTTAGTGCTGTGCGCATCACTGCAAACTCAGCTTTTGTGATAGGGACTGAAAGGCGATCAGTAGTCTTCTGCATGTTGTTCAGAACAGCTGCAAAGAAAATTGTCACACATTTCCAATTAGAACCGACAAGTAATACACAGGGGTACAGAGCAAATAAAAGGACATTGATGTCGTAATGTAATGGTAAGTGGTAACTAGCTATAGAAATTCTGTCAAAATACTAGCTTTAGCAGAAGCATTTCCTTTTTCATATCAGGAAGTTCCTTCAACAGTGGCAAGCAAAACCCACAAACTCCAACTCAATACGGGAGACAATATTTGATAAATGGGCAATGCCTAAATAGACTTCATAAGCTTCTCAAACATAGTTCCTTTTGGTTAAAGCTTTTAGACTAAAAGCACTAAAAGCAAGGGGAGATCAGGTATCTAAACATCATAGAAATGGGCAGTTGAAAGAGTCACTTACTTATATTAACAAAGTACCCACTGTCACTGCCAAGGGGAGTAATCGACAGCGATTTTTTCACCTGTCCTTCATGACTTGGTACACAAAGAGGTTGGTGTTAGAAGGCTGATACAAAAATATGAGCTTTCTGTCTGATTTGTTAGTTCACACAATACTATCACAAACCTTGATTTCATGGATGGATCATGGAAAAACTCACAGGATTCAGCAGGCCCAAGACTTATCAAGCTTCCAACTTCAGTAGGTGACAGAGAAAAAAGCTACATAATAAATGTTCCACAATCATAAGATTAAGGCGCATGTTATTGTCATAAAGAGTAAGTCTTCACGAGAATAGTTTTCTTCAACAGGAAATACTAACTTCATAAAACTACAAAAGAAAAATAATTTACCTGTTTCTTTGTATAGTCATACTTCCTTTGTCCAACAGCAGGAAAGAAGGTCAACATTACTGATCCATTTCTGTTTATCCGAGATGCTCCAGACTAATGGAACAGAGAAATTATGTTGCGTATGAAGGACAATGTATGCCCAAAAAATAAAGAAGTAAAAGAAACATACTTCCATTTTGCAGAAACTTGGTAGTATAGGATGAATAGAAAGTGCAGCCTTTCCCTTAAACACAGTATAGCTTGCAAATTTTTTACCAGATGAGTTCTCTGCACAAAGGGATTAAGAATCATCTTATCATGCAAGCAATATCGAGACTAGCACTCAGCATGTCGAAGGCTGATTAATAACAAGTCTTGTGACAAATGTTTCACCATCAAGATTTGCTGCTGAAGTTGAGACAGCTTGTTGGAATGTCAATGAACCACTCCAAAGAGCTTCTTTAGGATCAAAACCTCTCCTGTGAAAGGAAAACAAGTTTGAATAACATATAATAGTAACTTAACTTTGCAACTACCAATATATCGAAGACCACAGAAGGGTCAAATGTTGGACTAAGTCGAGCTGGGAAAAGGTTGTAGAAACATACAGCAGCAAAAGGAATGGCTTGAATATGGCATTAGGATTCAGTGATATTTTTTTAATTAAGACCTTCGCATAATGTTAACCACCAATCCGCATACATTGGTACTTGATAAACTTAAAATGGGAACTACACATACACAAACATATGAAAAGCAGAACAGTAAATAGAAATGATCATTTGCATATAAAAGCTAATTTGCATCAAGACTTTTGTTCTCGTGATCAAAGAGTAAGTTCGACCCTCAATATATTCTTGGTAGTTTTATGTTTGATTTTTAAGATTCCTCTAACAAGGCTAATTCTTCATTCAATGCATTAGGCACA